>NC_071355.1:43342448-43685948 GCF_943734655.1 Sabethes cyaneus
GGTGGTGTGGTGAACCGCGGTTAAATCCTGCCAAGGAATACCCAATGGTCATAAATTATACATACACTGGATCGATCGACCGGAGAAACCCCGGTCGGAAAGGAGTCTGCTGCTGCTGTTGCTTTGGCTGCTTTGGCCAACTCGGCTTGTCGGTCGAGGACCGTCGTCTATCAGTCGTCAGTGAAAATGGTGAGCGATGACTTGCCCTCACTGACTGCCTGCTATCACAGCAGCAGGACGGACGGCGGGGATGGGAAATGATCACCGTCGAGGGTTGCGACGGACGGACGGACGGTCGGGACAAAACGCGAAATGAAGAAGAGTTAAAATGCCGCTCGTCTCTGCGCCTGCGCTGCGCTGACGCGGCTGTTGCGCCTGCCCTGCGGGGGTGATCGGGTGATCGCGGGCTACGGCCTGGCCCTGCCAGGCCAGGAAAGGTAATGGTACGTAAAGGATTGCTTGAGAAAGAAAGAAGGAAAAAAGCAACCGGAGAATAGGTACACACAGAGAACGGAAAAGCTCGGAGCGATTTGCGCTTGCTCTGTGTTGTGTGATGATGCGATCACCACTTGTTACTGTGTGGCGGTGGTGGTGGCCACCGGTGGCGGGCGGTGTGAGGCTGAGGATCGAATCGGATGGTCGTCGCTCGTCGTCGTCGTCGTCATCACGTGGAGGTGGAAGAAGAAATGCGCGAAAAGAGGGAACAAAGACTGGCTTGCTGTTTGGAAGAATGCGCGGTAAAAAAGTAGCGAAAGATTTGGGGTGCTGCTCTAGCCTACTTTGGTTCGGCTGTGAGTCCTTACGTCCCTACGGGACGATCATACAGGCACAGCTTTTGGGTTCAGCTTGCATCGCAAGAGCAACAGGATAAATTTTGACGTCTGGAAAGGAACTGAACTCGGTGCTGTGCACGGTTAGGCTTCGCGCGACCGAAAGCGTTAGAGTGGAAGAGCCACCAACCAAGAGCAAGACCGTCGAAAGAAAGGTAGTGCGATGCGATCCCGATGCGATCGTCATGTTCATGACACCGCCCGGCCGGGCGGGCGATGCGATGCGATGCTATGCGATGCGGCGATGCGGAGGAAGAGCTAATGTTGTGCGAGCGGGAGCAAGCGAGACAGCTGCTGGCGTGCGGTCGGGCGGCGTTGTTCCCTCGGATTCGGGTTTTGCGTGTGCACAGAAGAGATCCGGTCGAGGAAAGTTAATCGTCGCTAGCAGTCCAGGTCGTCGATCAGTTGTGCAAGATCGCTCGAAGAAATATGTTGGATTTGAACTAGCTGCCTGGTACTGCAGACTGAGATCCAATTTGTTCTGACAGTTTTTTTTGTCTTCTAGTAATTGTGGCTTTGCAGGAAAGTAACTTTGTGGAGTTTGTTTCTTTATTTGTCGATTCGTGACAACTGTGTAAGCAAAGTGAAAATTTCTGGAAGACTGTGGAGTTTCTAAGGAAGTAGAAGATTTTAGCTTGCATTATCTGGTGATCGATCGATCACCTGACGTCATTTTCTGTGATCTCTATCGAAAGGAAAGCAAAGATTTGTGTTAAACAGAGTTGTTTGGGCCAGTGAAATTCTGAGTGCAACTTGAGTGACGGGTGAATTACAAGAAAAGTTGACTGAAGGAGGTTTAACGTGACAATCGGAACAACCGGAGCTGGGAAGAACGTAAACGCTACAAACACAACTACTGTCTAATCATGAAGTCGATAATTTTTTGTGTCTCGTTCGTGCTGGCGTGCGTTGCAGGTAGGTTTCCCCGACGTTTGGCGGCGCCTTTGAGGATGACATATGGCAAAATGAAAGAAGAAAAATGAAGGATGATTTTCGAGCCTTAAGCAAATATTTGATGGTTCGCTTTGTGAAGCGTGTTATGAGCGATGCCGTTGCCTTTGATAGGAGAGATTATCTTTGATGTTAACATTAAACCACTTTGTACCTAAGTTTAAGATGCAATTTATGTGATAACGTGAGCTTTAAAAATTCAAAAAAATCTACATGAAATTCATTTGATGATTAACGAATTTTTCTCGAGTGCTTAAATCACGCTCTACACAAAAAATTGTTTTTTTAAGTTGAAAATTTTCCAACCCATTCGGAATTAATTTTCGAACAAAGTTCGTTTGATTTGAATCGATTGAAAAACGGGTTCGCAGCTTAATGATCAAGTCACTGTTAAGTGCTGGCTATATAGCTGTCTTATTTTGCACCAAACACGTTCACATTATGCTGATTTATCGATACGGTCGTAGGTTTTTATATAGCCACCATTCTATTAGAAGAAAAAAATAATCGATTGCACTTGAAAGCCTTTCAAGCTGGTGTTGTTTGAACTTGAAATCGTTCAGAGCAAATCAATGCCATTGCCAAGGCTTTTTTTATGTCCGTGATTCTACTATGAGTTGCAAACAGTTTCCATTCCATTCTGATAGACAACACAACGTTGTTGTTTGAAGACGCTCTGCCTGCGCTAATGGCGATGGGTAGAAATTACACAATTGTTGGCTGAATGCAGAATAAAATTCCAGTGCAATAAAGCCAGGCCTGGTCAGGCCAGGCCAGGATGTTTCGCTTCTAAATTATGCGAATGATGATAGGAACAGTTCGCGAGAAGATAACATGAAAAATCCTTTTCAATAACGACGCTTTGAAAGCTTTACCAGGTTTTACGATTCGAAAAATAAACGAATGCGTTTCAATTACGAGTGAATTAGCTGCTTGATAGACGACACTTAAAGTGCTCATCTCAATAAAAAAAACTGACTGATATTATCGTTCCACTTCAGAGAGTGCGGTGCCCGCAGTATCAAACAAAGACGAAATGGAGCAGGTTTAGTTTTGATGACTGGCTGCTAATGGCAGGATACGAATTACCTACATACATATCGTCGTCATCATCAACATCATCATCATGGTGCATCGTATGATGGATGAATGCAGAATAAAATTGTTGCAATAAATTCCACCGCAAGGTTGAATGTGAGAATAATAGGAGGAGCTGCACAAAGGCAGAATAATTTTTTTAAAAGCTCTAGATTTACGATTCCAAGAATAGATTCGAGTGATCAGGAATTTAATCCTCGCGAAAGGCGGTCTATTTTTAGTTGCATCACTGTTCGTTGTATGGTCTTCGAATATAATGGTCTCGCTGTTGGTGATTATTAGTGGCTGATTGGAAATTGCTGCAACTCGCATCCGCCATCCGGTCGAGTTGCAAAGGAAAATGGTATTATTTTCTTCTGTCGATGATCGACTGCATTCACTGTCACTGTTATGGAAATGTTTTAATGCTTTCCCCAAATTAGGCGATAATGATGAATGCTGCTTAATTGGGAGTAAAATTCTGACGAATCTCTGTGCATTGTTCTTCCAAAATATCATTCATATAGCTTCGAGACCAGGCGGTGAGCTTTTCCCAAAACTACTGATGGCATGTTAATTTAAAATACAATGCTTTGTTTCGTTTTAAATTAATTTTCTATTTTATACGTTCCTGTTGTTTTTGTTACGGACAATTATCGAATATGTAATATCTAGAAGCTGGATTCCATTAAATCTTTGTTAAAAAATCACATTTTCAAATTAAATAACTTTTAAGCGAATCTGGGCCAGTCATGAAAATCTAATTAGTGAACGAAATCGAATTCACTATTCTTCTTTACTCCGCACACACTTTTCGCTTATTCAAATTCCTAAATTTAGTGCTTGTTGTATGTTCAAATTTTCAAATTTACTTCTTTTGCGAATGTTAAAATATTGTTTAGTAAAAATTATCGCTTTTATTTTTTATAATTCACTTGATTGCACTGTGATTTTTTATAGCGGGGATTAGCAGTAATCTATATTTACTGCCAAGCTCCTTTTAGATCGAAACATAATTTATGACTTAATTGATTTCTCTTTTGTAGATAACCAGACAAGCAAGCATTATATCATTATTTTTTCGTTGCGTAGCGCCAAGACTTCGCTTTGCCTGTTTTGCCACCACAAAACATCTTTAGATGCAAAAAGATTTTTTTAATCAATTTTCTCGAAATTAATTGTTTTAACCTTTCGGTATCGAACGAAAACAAGTTACAGAACAATTTATCGTTAGGCAAAAAATTAAGCTGAATATTTCTTTCTTGAGCCTAGTTTTGAACCAGTATAAATTAGTTGGAGCCAAATCTGGTGAGCATGGAGGGCGCATGGAGCTTAGGTGTCTTCGGAGAAGTTCCTTAAAAAAGTATTGTGCATCTATTGACATTTTTATAAAATTAGATATTAAGGGGATAACACATTAGAGAAAATTAACTTTTTATCGGAACTAAATAGCATGTTCATGTGTTCGGCAAAGTTGTAGATCTTTGAATTTCATTAAACTTTGCCGAAGATACTAATTATCTGCATCCTATGGTTTACGAGATATAATTGACTTTCTGTCGTGACCCCATTAAAATCAGTTTATTAAACTTTTTGTATACTAAACCTCATCTAACAGGTTCGACATGTTCTACAAACTTTTTGATACTATCAAAATACGTAACTTTCTAGAAGGTGTAAATATCGTATGTTGCTTTATTTGTTTAAAATTTTAAATAAATTTTACCGTTTTTACAAGTATTTTTTCCGTAAATATGCACCCACTGGCAGCTAAAGTTAGCATCGCTTGAACCGCCATAGAATATAGTATAAATGTGCCAAAAATCTCGGCCGGGTCTGGTCGGGCATTTTGGATATTTCAATTATAAATTACATACATACGGCACTCCAGCGGTTCTTCCGAAAGTCGACCGACCGGTAGAACAGCTGCATCTATTATTTCTGCACCGTGAATTAAAATTCGACGTACCGATTGTGGCATATAATACCAACTGTATAGTTAAACATATTTCATGGCTGTATCATAGCAATAAATTCTAAAACTGGCAATATCGACAACATTCTACTGGATTTAATGTAAACAGACGCGATGACAGTCGTGTTTCTGGCACTTGCTGTACACTGAATGCAATAGGATATCCAAGCGAACGGAAAGCTCGGTGCAATTATATTTTCAAATAAATCCGGTAAACTCATATGTCAATTCATAAATGAAATAACCAAAACGATTAAAGCAAAACTCGAAATGCCCGAGCAGACCCGGCCGTGATGTTTGGCACACTTATACTACGTGCTATGGCGGTTCAAGCGGTGCTGACTTTAGCTGCCAGTAGGTGCCTATTTACGGAAAAAAATACTTGTAGAAACGGTAAAATTGATGCTTCAAATCAATGTTTAAGGCAAATAAAGCAACACACGATATTTACACCTTCTAGAAAGTTACGTATTTTGATAGTATCTAAAAGTTTGTAGAACATGCCAAACCTGTTAGATGAAGTTTTGTGTACAAAAAGTTTATTAAACTGATTTTAAGGGGGTCATGACAGAAAGTCAATTATATCTCGCAAACCATATGATGCAGATGCTTAGTATCTTCGGCAAAGTTTAATGAAATTCAAAGTTCTACAACTTTGCTGAACACATGAATATGCTATCCAGTTCCTATAAAAAGTGATTTTTTTTCAAAAAGGTTATCCCCTTAATATCTATTTGTATGAAAATGTCAACAGATGGAGAATACTTTTTTAATAAACTTCTCCGAAGATACCTAAGCTCAAACGTCAGGAAAAGCGAGAAAATACTTTTGACCGTCTTTTTCCAGAATGATCCCACTGTGCGTTTGTTAGAAGGCTGATGGGCGACGACTATTCATTCGTGTCCTAAAATACAGCGGCCACGCTTCGTCCTCTCCTATCCGGATTGGCTGACGCACTTTGTCACCCCGGCGAATAGTGATGAATCTATGTTGTACCGACATAAAATGAATTTTTTATGTAAATCGCCACTTATTTCTAGATATTAATTGATTTATGTTTACCAGTTATTTAAACACAAGCAAGTGTTATACACTTGTTTTCTGTGAATATTTGTTATCAAAAATCATCTAAAGATTCTAAACGAATATTTTTTTAGAAGTCAACATTTTTTAGCGAGTAAAGATTGTGATAATTCGATACCTGGATAGAACAAATTGTCTTTGGTCTCCCAAAATAAGTATTGTTGGAACCGACTCTTTTATCCTTGAGCATGTTTTTGAAATTTGCTGTCAGATGGAAGTCAGTTAGCCAGTCAAAGCGCAAACACGAAATTATTGCTACACAGTAATTTTACTAACGGAATTTCACTCTTGTACCTATCGGATCGGAGCAAAATTTATAGGGCAGTTTCAAATATGTAGGGGGTTGTCCCCTGTTGTGAAACGGCTCCGGTTGTGAAACACCCGTAATTTTTAGCGTTTTTATTATCCTAGTGCTGTTAAGTTACTACCAACGTCAAGTCTCATAGTAATACAGTAATTTTGCTAAAGACAGTAACCTTCTATCTCTTCAGAAAAGAGAGAAAAATTCTATTTCTTATATACGAAAAATCGTTAAAATCAGTTTGTCTATTTTAGCTGTTTTTGAAGTTGTGGTATGGCTTTTTGATGTTTTACAAAGTTGTACAAATAGTAAAAATACACATCATTGCTGAATATAGTATACCTCTATCTTCACTTATTTAGGAACTGTAGAACTTTTAATATAAAAATACCCTAATTTTGACCCCGAATTACTCGCAAGAAAGCATAATTTTATTCAAAAACTCTCCCCAGGGAATCAGAATAGCTTCAAGCAGACTGAAAAGTTTTATAAATCAAGTTTAAAAGCACAAAAGTTAAACAAAATTTATAGGCTGACAAAATCGGAAGCTGCCACTGTCGGAACATTACTGTATAACGTTTGAGCAAACAGCGGTCAAACTTTAACATTTACAATGCTTTGTAGGAAAAGTGTTTTCAAAAAATACCCAAAAAAGTTTTTTCGCATGTTTTGCAATAGATTATTATGTGTACCAAATGAAATAAAAAAGGTCTAATAAAGGCATATAAGCTTAGTTTTGGACCTCTATTTCAACACACAGACAAATTTTAGAAGAAATAATTGACTGAAAAATTATTATATATTTTTTTGGAATATGGCCACAATATGGTTATGAAACAGTCGAGTTCACCGGTTGTGAAACATCTAGAAATTCAATTATTTTCTACTTAAATGATCATGCATTTCTTCAATTGGGGTATAATGAATCTTTATGCCAGCAGGATTCATTTAGGTTTAGCAAAAATTCAATACCCTATAACACATATGCCAGTGCATTTGAAATGCGCCAATAAGACTGCTTGTTTTTTTACATGCATTCAAGCAAATACTGAGAATTGTACTCAATTAAAATTCATCATTATATTTTCACTTTTTCGCCGTCGATTTTTCAATAATTTTTTTGCTCGTTCCCAGCGCCGTAGCGTGCGGTTGGCCAGACTGACCCCCGCCAAGGGCGCTAGCTCTTGAGGGCACAAAAAAGGGCATGCGTTTCAGTAAACCATTAGCAATAACATATGCATTAAAAGCTGGGCTGAGCGAATTTTCATGCCACGCTACCAGTTGATTTGCATGCAGCAGCCATGGCAAAAAGTAAAACAATTACGCTCGATGCTTTGTTCGTACTGCCAGCTTCACCCCGTAATGAAAAAGTTGAACATGGTGGAGCACTTTGCATCCGCTGAATAAATGCAATCTAGCAAAGCATCATTCCCCGCGAGACAGGTGAAAGCATTAAACGGAAATCTGGTTCCGGCCACCCGATAGTGCTGCACGACGTTAACGTGCATCAGAAGCTGAAGATCAAGAACAAGGTGGTCTCATAGTTTCGCGCCTTGGGCCGGGGGGACGGAGCAACCGGTTAAACAGTGAAGTACTGGGCCAAAATGGACATTTTTTTGCGAAACCGTCAGTCAATGCTGGTTATGTCTGAGCAGCATGCAATCATCCAGAAAACGGCTTAAGGTGCTGGTGAAAAACATCTTTCCGACGAAGCACAATGTCGCGTTCATAATGGGTGACGAAAAGTACTTGACGTTGAGCGGCATCGACTGGACCGAGTACTTTACATCCCCCACCAAGAAAATAAGCGCTGACGTCAAGAAAATCTTTCCAAAGAAGATCCTTCTGTGGCTGACGATCAGCGAGAAGAGAATGTTCAAGCCGCTGTTGTTTTTTCGGAGTTTACGGTGAACAAGGAGATACGTCTTTTGGCTGGCTCTGGCCTTGGTCCATCATCACTAGAGGGGATGGACCGGCTAAAGATAAACGTTGTACCGACGATCATCAACTCTCCGAACGTTCTCCAACTGCTACCAATCAAAAATGATTAAGCGAAGCTCGAACGGAGCATTTACTCCAATAATTTTGTGACCAAAATTGAGAAGGAGCTGACCGCCTAGGGCACGAAAGAGTTGAATTTTGTGATTGGCCACCAAGAAGTTTCCAGTGAACCGCCGTAAAGCCACCTGCCAGGGCGTCAAAGCATTTATATAGAAGGCTTAATAAACGTAGGATTTATGGATAATTTGTTTCATTGCATTCTCTCTTGTATTTTTTTCATAGCCATCCAAAATCCGAATTTTTTTCAATACATACGTTAAGTGGCAAAGTATTGGATACAGGGCGAATACGAAAAAATGATAAATTTGGAAGAAATACTGATCTTGGAAATAAGTGGGCGCCAAAATGGATTTTCGCCATGGGCGTCACAATGCCACGCTACGGCTCTGGTCGTTCCAGTCGTCACATCACTCGCGAAACTTAACTTAAGACACAGAAAACTTTAATTTACCACCCAAACAGTTATTTGGTAGGATATTATAATGATTTTGCCCAAACTGTTCACTTGGATTGATATGGAAAACTTAACTTTGTTTCGATTGCAATTCCGAATCCGCGACCGTCGTTGTTGTACGTTACCAAGGAAACGGGTGTTTATGTGGAGTGATGCCATATTTACGTTGAGCACGAAATTGACCAATAATTTACGCTATTAAATTAACGGTCGTAGAGTGTCGAAATCTATATACAGGGATACTTCGATATAAGACAGTCTCGTTATAAAACAACCTCGATATAAGACAATTCCATATAAGACAATTTTGTCTTATATCGAAACAAATCCCTTTGACATAGCTGATAACGATAACAGAGCTGATTTTTCATTCTGAAATCGGTGCCATGAAGATGTTCATTATTTCAAAATAACCCCAAAAATAGTAAAAAACTAATAGTCCAAACAATAATAAATAGTTCAAATAGTGTTAACATAACACAGAGCAAAACTGGCGACTGCTAATGCAAATTTTTTTTGAAAAAACCATGTTTCGATATAAGACAATTTCGATATAAGACAACTTTTAGAAATTATAAATTGTCTTATATCGAGGTATCCCTGTACATAAAAGTGAGCGTGAGTATGTTTGTATGTTTGTATGTTCCAACATAACTCCAGAACGCCTTGACCGATCTCCACCAAACTTGGCACACATGTTCCTTGACATAAGAGAATCAGCACTGAGGGGTTAACAAAAACGAGGGAGGGATGTTTCCTGATAGGAGGGAGGGTCCCTAATAGGGCGGGGGCATAACTCCGAAACACCTTGATCGTTCTTTATCAAACTTGGTACACATGTTCCTTGACATCAGGGAATCAGAACTGAAGGGGTTAACAAACGAGTAACAAGGGGAAGACTCCGAAATGTTTGGACGGTTCTTCTTTAAGTGACGGTGGGACAAAAGAGGGAGCTGATGACAGGAGGTTGCCGACAGGAAGGGGGGCCCAAGTAGCACACTTTAGGTCCATTTAGTTGTAGCAACCGGATTATGACTGAAATTAGTCATAATCCGGTTACCACAACTAATTTGTAACAACCGTGCTAGTAGGGGGAGTAACGAGGGTTCAAATCACACTATTTATCTAGGCGGCTAATTTACAAATCAGAAAGGGGAGATCATTTGTTTACCAAACTCGTCTCTCAATTGGCTCATTGTTCCGCGTGCTGTGTGGCAAGTAATGCCGTCTCGTTGAAACCATATATCAGCTGGATGCAATGCTTGCATTCCAGGACGAACAAAACAAAAACTCTCACAGAATCTTCTGCATTCTTCGCATAGGAATCACACAAGATTCGGACATTTTTGTGATAGAATCCAATGCACAATTGGCAAAAACGAGCTCGTAATCCCAAGAATTAGAATCTGCTGGAATCTTACAAGATACCTATTCTAACGTAAAAAAGGCAGGAAATCGATTGGTGATGGTTTCATCCTGCGCAGACTTCGGGAAGTGGTCCATTTTGCCCTATTTTCGCCAAAAATCATGTTAAAAGCTAATTAAACAGTATAAAAACTTAATTGCCGCCCGTGAAACGAACTCAAATAACTTCCAAATTTTATTAAAACATCAGAAGGATCAAATTCCATCCATTCTACACCGTGCGAAATGCAGGTATAGTCCATTTTTCCCAATTCACCCCAAAATACATAGTAAAACCTAATTAGAGCGATTAAAACTAATTCAAAGTCAGGGTAATAATCTCGAATAGGACCTATTTACTCGAAAGATATCAGGAGAGTTGATTGTCATAGATTTAGTACCGTGATGAATTCACAATCGGATCGTTTGCCTGATTCTCTCTTATAGATCTACAAAAACACGTTCATTTGTTATTGCGTAAAAAATCGTAATTTTTCAACGATTGTGTCTTTGGAGAAGTTTATCAATAAAATACAGCGCATCTTTTCTATCAAAGTGATCTTATCTTCATCTATCAGGGTGATACAAACTTTTGCTTTTTTGAATACGTCCAAAGAAAATTTTTTCTTCAGAAAAACTATAGAACATACTAAAATGAGCAACTTGGCTGAATATAGTAGCTATCTATCTTTTGCTAGTTGCGAGATATAATGATTTATTTAAAAAGTACACTTAAATATCAATTCTGCACAATAACACAATAACCGCATACAACCAATTTATAGCTTTCAACTGTTCTCCAAAGTTATTCAGTATGATAAAATACACATTTTTTTATGACTGTTTTTACCTTTGAGTTAGTTTTAATCGCTTTAATTTGGTTATCTAGGTATATGTGGGTGAATTGGGCAAGATGGAATATTCTTGTATTTCGCACAGTATGGAATGGATGAAATTTGATTCTTCTGTTGTTTTGACAAAATTTGGAAGCTATTAGAGTTCGTTTCACGGGTGGCAATCACGTTTTTATACTGTTTAATTAGCTTTTATCATGATTTTTAAGGAAAATAGGCCAAAATGGATCACTTCCCGAAGTCTGCGCAGGATGAAACCATCACCAATCGAATTGCTGCATCTTTTACATAGAAATAGGTATCTTGTAAGATTTCAAACCAGCGGCTTCTAATTCTTGGGATTACGAGCCCATTGTGCAATGGTTGGAATCCCCGGGATATGTATAACTGGTAAATGAATTGCGTTTGCTTTAAAATAGGAATCCTAGAGCTTCTGAAAGCAGGAACCCTGGATTATTGGTAAGGGTTTGGAGCAAAAAATGTCCGTAATTATCAACTGATAGTTTAGCCAGTTCCTTTGACAGTAACATGGCGGTCGTATCCGTATTTGGAAAACCAGTCCTATAAACAGCCATACCACTGGTCCGCACCAAACAGTGTACTATGGTTACATTGCCAGTTTTTGTATTAAACTCAAGCTCGTATTTTTGTCTTCGAACTCAAAAGTTCATATATTGTTTTGTAAGGGCGTAAAAACGAAGGAAGAAAGGTCCTTTCCTGGGTATGGTCATCATACTAAATTCAACAATTCTGATTGAATCTGATTGAATACAGAATTGAGCTGAATACAAGAATTCGGTAAAAATTTCACGCTGGCGCAGGCCATTCAGCATCAGTTCTTGAACGAGATTGATATGCCATCGCAATCATGCAGAACCCCCAAATCTTAGCCCTAGATGTCTCAAGCTGACTAGCAGTATCGTCCTGTCGTTCACAACCGCGCATCGAGTTAAAAATGAGCCGGCCTATTTAGTTATATCACGATTTTTATCGCTACGTTAAACAAAAAAATCTAAACGGTACAAACACGATCCCGGAAGGTGTACACTACGATACTGACAAAGCTCGAAATGCGTGATTCTGCGGGCGATGTTCAAAAACGAGAACCTTTCAATCACGCCAGAGCTCTGCTCAATCCAGAAAAAACATTAGACATTTGTCAAGCGAAATCTGAAGAAACCCCAAACAACTGTTGAAAGCGAGAAGCAAAATGACGTTCTGCAGCGAACAAAGCGGACGAGCTGGCTATACTGAATCTAACGCCAGGAGTTGAACGAAAAAAGTCCGGCATTTTGGGTTCGGTTAACAGAAAACTAAGCTGATTATTCTTCTTATATTTTGTACAAAATAAACTTTGATGAGAAAAATAATTTAATTTTTGCAATAGAAAATTGGACTATTTGCAAAATTTAATTTTACGATTGTTACCAAAAATGCTAAATCGTTCAAAATGGATTTCACGATCCAAGCAAAGATGAGGTAAAATTCTTTCAATTGATGTTGTAAAAGTTGTTCAACAGTTCTATTCGGTATAATTTAATCAAAAGAATTGAATGATTTTGTTTCGCAAAAAAGACGTCTATCATATGATCTTATAGAAGGTATTACATTTTATAAACTACTTCAATTTCTTTTTACGGTTTAAATTCCATTCGAAGTCACCATAATAGAATACTCCACCACTTTAAACTATCCAAGGAATGTATCCTCTATATTATTCCGCATCTCATACTTTCTACTGCACTGTGCAGAGAATGGAATTCCAAATCTGACAACGGTTGTAGTTTATATTCTCATTAGCATTTTTTTCATACTTCGTACCAACCACTCTCGTTATCGCGAGTGATCCAACGGAACACCTTTCTCCGGTCGTCGTCGACGGTGCGATTTGCAGCAGCACACCGGCACCGTGCTGCTGCTGTCACCTGAGTAGAACGCTGTCGTCATCGTCGACAACATAGCGGACACAGGTGAAAACGCAATTTTCCTTCGCGAGATGCTGGTTCGGTCGGTCGGTCCCGGTCGCTCGAGAGGGTTTGTCCGGTTTGTAGGTACCTACAACAGCCCGGATCGGGCGAACTACCGGCCTTCGCGCGCGCTTGAACCGGCAATCCGTATCCGATGCAACTTCAGCGGAGCGAAAGTAATTATTGATGATTATACGTATTTTTTCGCTTTTTACCGTAACTGCCTCTCAGTCTGCCCGCGGCACAGCGTGGCGTTCGCCGTTCCATGGATATGGGCAGCACAGCAGCAGAAGCCGGGCTAAACTTTTGCCTCCAGCTGAATCAATAACGGCCAACAGCAGCCAACGGGCTGCAGCAGCAGCAGCAGCGGTAGAAGTTTCTGGTATCATATGTGCGATTTTTTTTTCTGCTCGTTTTGCGCGAAATGCAATAAAAAATACGATACAAACCACAGTGTGAATTGAAGTGACAAATGTGTTTTCAGTTGTCTCTGCGGGGAAAGTGGCATTTTTTCAAATGTATGTAAAATTCGATAACAAGGTTATTGATGACCATTTTTTCTACAACTGATCAAGGTTTATCAAAATAATTGTCATCCATTTTAAAAATTAAAATTGAATTCATTTTAAAGAAATAACCAATTATATTCTCTCCAAAAGCAAATCTCTACTGGAGAGCACCACTCCGGAAAACATATCCAATTTGCACCGAAAATCGTCACCGGCGGCTAACGATCCGGCGTGATGAAAACATTAACTTTATGCCAATTACTTCCATTTCACAATTAAACTTCGGACTGGCTTACTGGTAAAAGGATGCAAGACAAGAACCGTTCTTCAGCGCGGTTGAATCGGTCGGTCGGTCGGTCTTCTTTCCGTCGTTTTCTTTCTAGAAAACTCATTCACCGCAAGCCCATTCAAAGCAAATCAAAACCCGGCCCCGATCCGAAGCCGTTAATTAAAATATGATGAATCAGAAACGACCGGAACAGCAACAACAACAACATGAAGAGATAGATGAAAAACAAAGCGGAATGAATTTCATTATTTCGTTATTGGCGACCGGTTGGCGGCTAGTTGGTGGGCGGTAAAGAATCGGCCAGAATCGAAGGAAGACCGACTGGCGAACGGAAGGTTTGCCTATTGAGCATTACTGTTTTTATAGACTAGGCTGATAGAATTCGTACGTAGCCAGGCGAGCCAGCAGTCCCGTCGTCGGAATCCCGTTTGAGGTTTCGTTGGATTTTTTCCTCTTCTATTATGAATAATAGAAACCGCATTATGATGCGTGTCAGCCAAGTTGAATGACAATGTTTAATTTTAACTACTCAAGGAAGCTTTACCGGTGCCGGAAACTTCCGACGATGGACAACTTGCCACTTGGTTTTAATGTACCTACTCACTTTACTCCGATAGGCTGTACGCAATTGAGTGCCTAGGGCGGGCGGGGCACGCTGGAACAGGTGTTTCTCCCCCTTTTTTTTTAATAAAGCCGGTGAAACGTCAAGCTAGAAAATGCGAATTGACAGGATAGAAAATATTTCTGATTCTTTTAGTAACCTGTAACTTGCTGGTTTATGGTTATCTTTTGGAATTTGTTTGCATTGCAAATCAGAACCAGGAAAGCAAGATTACAATCTCCGCATAAGAAGACGAATAGATCGATATGGTAAACATTCACTTTGAAGCCGTAATAAGCATCGAATTCCCCAAATCGTTTGTATTTACTTTGACGAAAAAACAAAATATATGCCTAACGGTCCACTCGACTAACGTCAAGAGTGTTAATTTGTAAGATACCTAGACTTAAGAACGGGGCAGCTTTCGGTCGGTCGGTGAGTCGGTCGGTCGGTCGGTCATTGAGATGCTAAGAAAAAATCCAATTTCCGAAACATCACTGTTGACAGTTGCTTCCCAGGTAGAAACGTAGGGTAGGCCAGAAGATACGAAGAATTAAATACCGTTCCGTGATGCCGGATTTGCCGTTTCGTGACAGCAAATAGCTTTTGCATGTAGAACGAATGCCGTCCGTCCACCCGCGTCTAAAGCAATGATGGAGAAAAATGGGTTTTCTTCACATTTGTTTGTTCATTGCTAGCCTCTATTTGCTTGTGAAACTGACGACGTTTTGAAACTGGGCCAATATTGATGGCTATAAAAATATTCTTTGCATCATATACAGTCAGTCCACAATCGTAGGTCATACACAATTATGGGTCGTTATAGCTTTATCTGCCGATTGATGGGTGAATATTATACTAATTGAATGATAAAATTGTTACTCATAAGTAGCAAAATAATTTGATCAATCATTAGGCGATATTTAAACAGATATTAGCAGCTAATGTTAAAATGACTCACAATTTGTATTTATAAAAATATTGGAAAGGTTTACAATAATTGTTTTCTTTTCTAAAGCATTTGTTTGGCATGTATCTGGAAAGTTTTTTTTTCATTTGTAAATGATACTTTGGTCGATAATATGTTATATATAACGTAGGGTACAGCGTGATATTATGGGCCGTTATACCTGGGTGAATCAATGACAGCTGCTTGCTATTGAACATAACTGATACCTTTGAGATGAATATTACCGAAAAATCATCGCAATACAAACAAGCAACGGCATAACAAAGTGGTTTTGCTGTACGACAACGATCGAGCACATATTGATTATATCATTTGAAGTTGTCTAGTAGTATCTCCAGACTTCAGAGATAGTAGTCGAGCAAAGAATTAATTTAAAATTGAAATCTAAGAGGAAGGAGGGGCTCTCATACAAATGAAATACAAATTTTTGCATAATTCGAGTGTTTTTGGGTGTTGGGTGGGTGTTTTAGGAGACGAGAATTTTTTCTATGGTGAACTAGGATCCCTTTCCACTTTAAGAAGGGGGGTCAGCCCCCCGTAGAAATCACCTCTATCTAGGTTTATTTATTTTCCTAGATCTACTGACCTCTATTACTTTCCTTCAGTTGGGTCACCCCTGCGAAATGATACTGGAAATGGTAAATGGTTCTACGAAAAGATTTTCCATGAAATGGTACATCCCGCGTAAGGTTTTTCGCGAAATGGTATTCCGCGAAACTCTATATTCCGAGTTATGGTCAACCGAGAATTGGTGTTTCGCAAAATGGTATTCGGCGAAATGGTTTGTAATGATGGCGAATATTTAAATGCTATGTGCTTTATTTTATCAAGCTAAGCAATGGGGGGAGTTGTTTTCTACTTTACAGTGAGAAAAATTTGTATATTAAAACACCCATGAACTCCCCAGAAACTTGCAAAACTCGAGATTGTGACAAAGGTCATCCGAGATTCAGGATTTATGTACAACACAGTTTAATTTGTGGCAATACGAAGTTTGTCGGGTCAGCTAGTATACTTATAAAGTATGTTGTACTATGATATTTCACTAATTTGTTTTTTAAAAACTGACCTTGACATGTCGAAGTCAAAAATGTCACACACATCGTTGAAGGCCCGAATACACGAGTTTAGGGCATTGTTTTGACGGGCACCAAACGGTAGAAGTGTACTCCAAGATGCTACCCAACAATGAGCAGTGCAGTGTTTTGAGTGCGTAAATATCGGTAAAGCTGGAGGCATGACGACGGATGAATCCCAGTATGGAGAATGCTTTTGCGGTGCTAATTCCGATATGCTCATTGAAGCCGACTTTCGAGTCAATTGTGACGCCCAAGTCGCAAATTGAGTAAACGCGATCGACAATATCTAACCCCAATGAGTAGGGTAATGTCGTTATCGTTGTACCACTGTTGGGGTGGGCCACCCCAATTATTTAGTTTCAGTACTTCTTCTTCTTCTTCTTCATCTTCTTCAGCAGCATAGAGCCGGGGTGGCTCGTGATGTCTCAAGCACTCGTCTCCATTCAACTCGGTCTTGGGCCACTCGTCGCCAATTTCCTAGTTGTCTCAGAAGTCGCAAATCGCTTTCGACCTGGTCGAGTCATCGTGCACTTTGGGCCCCCCTGTTCCTGGTGCCGGTGGGGTTGTTGAAGAGGACTATTTTCGTCGCACTGTCGTCCGGCATCCTTACAACGTGTCCGGCCCACCGTAGCCTGCTAACTTTCGCTAGACGTACGATGGGAGTCTCCCCAAGCAGTGCCTGTAGCTCGTGATTCATACGCCTACGCCACTCTCTGCTTTCAGTTTGTACTCCGCCAAATATCGTCCGCAGCACTTTCCGCTCAAACACGGCAAGGGCGCGTGTGTTCTCCGTAAGCAGCGCCACGGCTTCAAGTCCATAAAGAACTACCGGTCTAATAATGGTATTGTACATTGTTAGCTTCGTGCGGCGGCGTATGCTTCCTTATCGTAGCGTTTTACGAAGGGCAAAGTTGGTCCGATTTCCCGCTTGGATGCGCCGCTGGATCTCCTTACTAGTGTTGTTGTCTGCGGTCACCAGCGATCCCAAATACACGAACTCCTCTTCCACTTCTAATTCGTCGCCGTCAACAGTTACCGTCCGTGGGAGGCGTGCGTTTGTTTCTTTTGAGCCTCTTCCTTTCATGTATTTGGTCTTAGACGTATTTATTTTTAGCCCAATTCTCCTAGACTCCGCTTTTAGTCTGGCGTAGATTGCTTCCGCCGTCGCAAAGCTCCTGGCAATGATATCGAAGTAATCTGCAAAGCCTAGAAGTTGGCTACTCTTGGTAAAAATCGTTTCGATGCCCGCTCGTCGGATCACCCCCTCAAGAGCGATGTTGAACAGCATGCAGGATATACCGTCACCTTGTCTCAACCCTCGTCGCGTCTCGAAGGGACTCGAGACTGTCCTAGAGATGCGTACGAAACACATCACTCGATCCAATGTAGAGCTCTGATCAGTCGCGTCAGTTTGTCCGGAAAACCGTATTCGTGCATTATCTGCCATAGCTTGTCTCGATCGATTGTATCGTATGCTGCTTTGAAATCAATAAAGATGTGATGCGTGGGCACGTTGTACTCCCGACATTTCTGCAAGATCTGTCGGATAGTAAAAATTTGGTCCGTAGTTGCGCGAGCCCCCATGAAATCCGCTTGATAATTCCCTACGAACCCTTGTGCAATCGGTGCCAGCCGGCGTAACAGGATCTGGGAGAGTACCTTGTAGGCGGCGTGTACCAGCGTAATACCACGATATTGCAGCAGTCTAGCCGATCACCCTTTTTGTAGATGGGACAAACCACTCCTTCCATCCATTCCTCCGGTAGCTTTTGCTCCTCCCAAATCCTCGAAATAAGCCAGTGTAGAGCCTTTGCTAGCGTTACTCCGCCATGTTTATAAAGCTCTGCCGGTAGGCGGTCCTTCACAGCGGCTTTATTGGTATTCAGCAGCCAGATTTCTCGTTTGACTTCTTGGAGATTCAGGTGCTAGGGCATTACAATCTTCCATGGGCGCTCATTAAGGTGTTTATCGAAGAACTGATTCCATATGTCGACCATCTCGCGCTCGTTTGTAATTAGATTCCCTTCCTCGTCTCTACACATGTCAGGTTTCGGTGTGTAGCCCTTCCGAGTTTGGTTCACCTTCTCATAAAACTTGCGCGTGTCATTAGCTCGGAATAGTTGTTCTAATTCTTCACGATCTCTGTCCTCCTTAGGATCGTGGTCAACTGGCTCCTAGCTCGTTCCTAGCTAGGTAACGGTCAGGATCAATATCCGCACCCCGACGGGAGCGTACGTTCGTGGTGTTAGAGAAAAATCGGCCCTCAATGAGAACGTGGCCAATTTGGTTCATTGTACGTTGGTCAGGTGATCTCCAGGTGGCTTTGTGGATATCCTTGCGCGGAAAAAAGGTGCTTCGGATCACCAGGCCTCGGGAAGCTGCGAAGTTTATACATCGTTGACCGTTATCGTTTGTGTCGGTGTGCAGGCTATGGGGTCCTACCACCGGTCTATACATTTCTTCCCTACTGACCTGGGCGTTCATATCCCCGATGACGATCTTGATGTCCTGTGATGAGCAGCTGTCGTACGTTGCCTCCAGCCTCGCGTATAACGCTTCTTTCTCATCGTCGGGTCTACCTTCGTGTGGGCAGTGCACGTTAATGATGCTATAATTGAAGAAACGGCCCTTTATCCTCAATAAACACATTCTGCATTCCGCCCAGCACTACAAAGCCCGTTCCCAGTTCGTTGGTAGCGCCACCGCTCTGGTAAAACTGGGCCTTTCCGGCACGGATCTTCCATACCTTCTCTCCTTTCCGACAGATTTCCTGCAGAGCGACGATGCCGAGTTTGCGGGGTTCAAGCTGTTCAATCAGCACCCGCTCGCAACCTGCGAAATTTAGCGATCTGCAGTTCCAAGTACCGAGTCTCCATTCGTCGTCCTTGTTCCGTCGCCTAGATCGATGCCGAATATTCCGCTCCGGATATGCTTGAATGTTGTTAGTTTTAATTTAATTTAGGTGTGTAGCCGTACTGGGGCAACACTACCGAGTCTCGCGATGGGGCTGCCATCTCATAGTGCCGAGACGCACTATACCTCCTTCCCGGTTAGTATACGACCTTAGTTTCCACCGGGGTTGGTTACCCGATCTCCGCTAAGGTTGCTTGTATTCCGGCTGGTACCACGAGGAGATCGGGATCGGAGTTGCTGGATAAGAGGCTAACGACCACTATGGGGCCTATATTCCGCATTATCCAGCCGTTTACCAACCAAGTTTCAGTAACTAGTGCCATCTATGTGCGAGCACTGAAAGTCTTCCCTCTGTGACAGCAAACTTTTCACAACATTGTGAGATCCCATTGTGTATGCGAACCACGTGCTCTGAACACATTTTTTAAAAGCACACAGAAAAAGTTTTTCGTCAAATCGTGGACGACACTCCATGGCCAGCTCTATTCTGACTTCGCCGGAAGTCATCTGTGATTTGCGCGAGAAGCAACGAAGTGCAGATGTTATAAATACTGCACCAAACGCGACGAAAACACCGAAAAACGAGGTCGTCCATCCAAAAAAGGACTAGAAAAGCCTTATTCAAGCAAAACATCTAAAAAGTGATTCATTATTTACAATTAACTACGATATTTTCACGAAAAATTTCGCTAAAGTTAATAAAAAGTTGTTGTTTTTTCGTATTTTGATCAGTGCTGCATATAATTGGTTTGTTTCATGTCACTGTCTATAATTATTGTACATGTTTTTCGACCTTTGCAACGATGTATTACGTTTGCTAAAATTCGATTCTAAACGGAAGTTATGCGCGAATGCCAAAACGTGGCCCAACTACGATGACATTCCCCTATTGATGGTGGAAAGCGTTATTGCATCGAGTGTATGATACTTTTTTTTGTCACACCAAATTAATAGATTGTTTAAATCCTCTTGCAGTTCCATGCAATCCGAGACCGACATTATTGCTCGAAAAATTTTCAAATCATCGGCGAACGAAAGTACGGGAGATGACATAACCCCAAGCCAGCCACAAATCGTATATCAATATCTGAAAATCATCTCAAATGTCTCTAAATAAAATCGAAATCGTACACAAGGCTTATTAAATCGCACCCTAGTTTATATTCAATCGTTCAAAGTTATGACGACTGATTTACATACGATTTTCATCACAGAATTGTATAGCATCATGGAATTAATCATGTTGAGTCGAATCTCATCGTATACAAATACTTATGAATATGAATTGTTTACAAATATAATCTGCAGTGCGTATATCGCCTCCGATATAGTACGCATATGCTGGTTTCGTGCATCCAGTACGATTTTTCAAGATATATATCGGTACTTATTTCTCATTTTTTACTTTGATATACGTACGAAAATGTTAGCTGGGAAGTGCGCTCAAGTCGTGTACGAAAAGATTGACCAGCAATGGTCCGAGTACGCTTCCTTGGGAAGGAATAAGAAACGTTCGAGAGCGAAGGGGGATTCACTACAACGAATGCTGTGCGGTTCGTCAGATATGAACAGAGCCATCAACCATTCAGTAATCCAATCCGGAAGGTCTATATGCTTCAACTTGTCGATGATCAGAATGTGTGGTGCAGTGTCGAAAGCTTTTGCAAAATCGATGTACACTGAGCCCATTTGCCGTTTTGTTACGACTACTCTTGATAAAGTAGAGACGTAGCTCATCAGATTAGTAGTTGTTGAGCGGTTTCTCATGAAACCGTGCTGAGTTTCAGAGATGGCTGGAGCATTTTTATTTTTTAAGGTTTGATATTTGATTTTTTAATTTCTGTCTGTGAACCTTTGATTGTTAATTTTTGGTTTTAATTCTACCTTTGCTCTTTGCTCTTTTTGATTTTGATTTTTTGTTTTCTGACTGTTGACCTGCGATTTTTAATTCTTATTTCTGGTTCTTTACCTTTTATTATTTTTCATTTCTGATCTCTGATTTATGATACTGAATTTATGTCTTTTTATATCTGATTTTTTATTTTTGATTGTTTATCTTTGAGTTTTGATATTGGTAATTTTCCGAATCTTGATTTCATATTTTTCATTTTTAATTAGGCCAGGATAGGGGTACCTAGTTGTAGGCATGGTGCGGATTAACCCAAGCAGCAATTTAAGCTTTATTACGTTCCGTTAGTGGTTTACATGACCAATTTCATTCAACCTCTTATGAAACTATCCACTAGAACGTCTTGGTGACCGCAAGAAAACTTCCTCCCGATCAAGAGGCACACTCTTCAGAAGGTTTTTATGACCTCTTGAAGAGTCGGGACTTAAACTCAAACAAGGTTTATTACGCTTCGCTGAAAGTAGCAATAAACCGATTATGGTTTTCGCTCCTAGATGGCAACCACCATAATTCAACAAAGGTTTTCGCTTTGTTCCACAAAGCTATTAAACATACAGCTTGCCGCGTAACAAACTAAGTCACCCAGGCAGCTTTATTAACTTGAAAATATATAGCCGTGAGCAGAAAAAGTAAAGCTTTACTGTGTCAGATCATCCCGATCGATTCGATTTACTGCGACCAAAATAAAATAACTGAAACAATATATAATAAATTTTCAGCAATTGCCGTAGTTGTTCAGCACACGCGCATAAAATTTTATCGTGAATATGTGAGTGGTTAAAATGAGCGCGCCAACAAAATTTTGCAATTTTTAAAAATCAGTTTTTCCAACTGTGTCTAGCAAAGTCATTCTAGTTGCATTCTGATATGATCGATTAATCGATTAATAATAACTTCCTCACTGCAACTCACTGTTTGCATTGATAAATTGTTGTTTGGCGACCAAAAAATGCTAGAAAACGGCAATATGGCCTCGCATAAATAAATGATTTTGATGTTAAACTCACCGGGGGGACGGAAAATCAGTAATTTTGATCAAACCTGTGAGCTAGCGTCACACGCGCAGATCATGATCTGTACAGCTAATGACAAACCGTGAATCTTTAGCTGTAAAGATTTTGTTCTCTAATCAATTCTCATCAGTCGATCACAGCGTTACCATTCACCTGTGAGAAAAAGTGTTACCCGTGTTGTTTGTATTGAGATTCACGCACTGCACACAACTGATCGTCTGTATTTGTTATATTTCTCAACGCAATCAAGCAATGAACATGATCTGATCTGATGTTGGTCATAATCTGTACAGATCGTGAAAAAGTATTAATCGCTTACAAGTAGTGATTTCAATTAATCTGAATCTGATTGCTCCTATGTTCTTGATTGTTAAAAGCGATTTTTTCCATCCCTGAAAAGGGCGAAGAGGCAGGCCACTCTTTCGAAGAAAGGAAATCTGCAAAATTGTCCTCACACTAAGCCAGTGTAGCTTTCGCTTGGTGAGACGGTGCAGAATCTTGTTGGAAGCAGTATGGTGCATTCCTGTAATGCTTCTTGACGATGGGAAGTAAATGGTTCTTCAAAACATTATCGACGTAATATTTAGAGTTAATTTTAACACCAAGTTTAATCTTTAACTTCTTTAAAATATCACACGGTCGAAAATTTTTCAAAAATGTACTGTGATAAGTTGCCTTATTGCGACTATGATTACCGCAACTTTTAAACTGTGTTGACATTTGAATACACTCTTAATGAAAATTACGCAGCTATTTCTGTGATTATCTCATTTTTGATTAAACATGAACAAAAAACGCTGACAGTTACTACTATTCACCCTGTATGCTATTGATAGCATTCAGTTCCCAACTTTTCTATCAACTCATTCGTTTTTTAGACATGAATCTACTACGAACAGAGGTTTATTGAACGAAAGTACTTCTCCATTCGTTTTTTTGCAACTGCCGATGCAACTGTGGTTAAAACATGGCTTGGGGTGACTCCCAAACTGTCGAGTATCCTCCTAGTTGCAGCTTCATAAAGGTCTCCGCTCGGATCGTCTAGATGAATGGATTGCCTGTTAGAGAAATGGGTCTCGCCCTCGGCTATGGTGCGAACATTCCCACAACATCCGCAATCGTACGTAGTTACAATGTACGAAAACGATGCAGAAAGCTCTCCGGATTATGCACTGTCAAATCATTTGAACTTGCATCGTCGGCAGCACCGAACGACACTCGTATGTTCAACCCTATCAGGCAGCGTTGTATATAGAGGTTAGCTGCGAGCACTTGTAGCAGTGGAAGTTTTTTTCCCCAGAACAGACAGAAAATAATTACTTTTTACAGTAGTAATTTCCAGTGATAAATGAACTAGAACTCTGGCAAACCATTCTGTACCACGTTCAGCATCCGCAGCTGCGAAGTCTACCAGCAAAAAAACTTTTATTGGTTTTGCTATTTTTTAAATTATGAACTTAATCGGCTTCTCATTTCGCCTGATTCGCTTTTTATAAGCAACATAATTGTAAATCGTGCATTTAACAGACGCGCCAATCTCCAGTATCGGAGCTGCACAAAAAAAAAAAAAGAAAACATCAAACGCGACAGGCGCCAGCCTGATGGCTTCGCTAGTCCCGATAAAAAGACTCACCATATAGACGGTGTTGTTGGGAAATCGAACAGGTGCCGACAATGATTTTACATGAAAAAAGTCGGTACTTAAGACGATCAGGCTGCAGGCGAGTTTGACAGGGCAGAGTCGTACAGAATGCAATGTTTCACTGAAACAAGGTTTTGCTCGACTAATTATTCTATTCAGTTCATGTTTCTTATAATACACTTGATGACTTAATCGTGTTCGTTGATTCGAGCCTAATTCAGATGAAGTGCAATTGAGAGTAATCCTTCATAATAAATTTTATTTATGTTTCATTTCATTTTTCAATAACAGTACATGTTTAGAAACTCTCCCCTACAAGTGCAAAGTCGTTACTCGAAAAACGAAAATTGCTACTATAAAGAAACTCCCTCATTCTAACCGGGAACTGGTTCCTTTTTAAGCTTTGGGCAAAATAGCTTCAAAACGATGTGGGTACAAGTGGATGCCAAGTTGATAGCATTTCCGTTACCGATTATCTTTGCTTTGTGAAAAGATTTTCCTCCAAACCCGATTGTTTTTTTTTGCTATCCATATTTGCTAACCCATGTTCGACAATCGATGTTAGCTTCCGGGAGTTCATGCGCCATATAGCTATACATAATTTATAAGAATCGAATATTTTCATGCCATCTTCATGTGATCTCATGTTCGAACGTACTGAAACGTACTGCGATGCTTTGTTATTGTCCAGTCTCTTTCGTTTACGTTCCGCATTTTCTCATAAAATATTTACCGAATCCCATTTTCTGGATTTTATGGAGCTATTTATTAATCTTTCAATACAACAACACAAACATTACGGTATCGTGAAATTGCAATCACTGGAAGATTATGAATTATCGAACCAGAACATAATATTTTAAACATTTTCTGTAAAATAGAATAGGGTAAAGGATCTAGTTTTTCGACTCTGTGCTAGTTTTTGCACCACTGCTGAAATATTCATCAAATAAGTTTTTATAACGGCAGTTTTTACATTTGACGGAGGGAACGGTAGAAAGAAAAGCGCTTTCCCTGTAGTTTTCTATTTTTTTTTGGTACCACTGTGAAAAATTTCATGAAAAACCTTTTCCATATTCCAACATTTTTCCTGGATTGGTATCTTTATGTGAAATTTTTTACTCTACAACACTTGGTTCAGTGAAATATGATATGAGAAATGTATGGAAACTGAAAATTAAATATCAAAAAACAAATATTGAAAATCAAGAATCGAGTTCCAAAATATGAAAATAGCAAATCGAGCACCAAAAATGAAAATGGAAAAAGGAAAATCGAATAACGAAAATCAAAAACCGAATGAAAAATCTAAAACAGAAAACCATACAGCATGAATCATAAATCATAAATCATAAATCATAAATCATAAATCATAAATCATAAATCATAAATCATAAATCATAAATCATAAATCATAAATCATAAATCATAAATCATAAATCATAAATCATAAATCATAAATCATAAATCATAAATCATAAATCATAAATCATAAATCATAAATCATAAATCATAAATCATAAATCATAAATCATAAATCATAAATCATAAATCATAAATCATAAATCATAAATCATAAATCATAAATCATAAATGATAAATCAACAACCGAAACTCAGAAATCAAAAGTTAAAAACCCAAAATTAAAATTTGCAAGTCGAAATCCAAAAACTAAACATTAAAAATCGAAATTGGAAAACAAGAAAATTGCAATCGAAATACATAAATCAAAAATTTTTGATTTTCAGTTTCTGATTTGCGATTTTCGATGTTTACGATATTTGGTTTTCTATTTTCGATCTACGATTTTCGATTATTGTTTTTTATATTTCGATTTCAATTTTCAGTTTTGATTCTCGTTTTTGGATTTGTTACTTTCAGTTTTCGGTTTGCAAGTTTTAATTTTTGGTTTTTGATTTTTTAACTGCGATTTTCCATGGATCGAAAATCAGAAATCAAACATCGAAAACCATAGATTGAAACCCGAAAATCGAAAAGTTAGAAACAAAAGCTGTAAATCGAAAGCCGAAAGGCTGAAACTGAAAATCCAAAATTGAAACTCGAAAACCAAAATCGAAAATCCAAAATCGAAAATGAAAAACTGCAAATCGAAAACCAAAAACAGATAATCGGAAATGGAGAGTCATAAATCGAAAATAAAAAATTGCCAAAGTCAATTTAAATTTGAAAACGAAATTGAAAATGTAGAAATTCTAAAATCGTGAAACGAAGATAAAAAACTGAAAATCTCAAATCAAAAATGGTAAATGAAAAACCAAAAACTGTAAATTAGGAATCAAACATCGAAAACCGAAAGTCAAAAGCTCAAAATCAAAAACCCAAAAATCGGAAATCCAAGATCGAAACTCAGAAATTAAAACTCGAAGATCGAAAATCAAAGACTAAAAACTGTAAATTGAAAATTTATAATAAAAATTGCAAAGCGAAAATCAAAAGCCAAAAATCAAAAATCGAGAATCTGAAATCGAAAATCGAAAACCAAAAACCGGAAATCAAAACTCGAAAATCAAAAATCAAAAATGAAAGCTATAATTTGAAAACCTAAAATTTAAAACCGAAACTTAAAAATCGAAAATCAGAAATAATAAACCGAAAGTCGAAAATCAAAAATAAAAAACCGGAAATTGATAATTTTAAACCAAAAGCTGCAAATTGAAAACTGAAAACCGCAAATCAAAAATTGAAAACCGAAAATTAAAAATTAAAAATCACAAATCGTAGGCTGAAAATTAAAAATCTAAAACCAAAAATCAGGAATCGAAAATCAAAACTCGAAAATTGAAGTTAGAAATCGAAAATCTGAAATCAAAACTCGAAAATCGAAGATTCAAAATAGGAATTGGTAATTAAAAATTGTATGCGAAACTCATATATCGAAAATCAAAGATCGAAAACCGAAAATCGAAAACCAAAAGTTAAAAAACTGGGAACTCA
Source organism: Sabethes cyaneus (assembly GCF_943734655.1). Taxonomy (NCBI): domain Eukaryota; kingdom Metazoa; phylum Arthropoda; class Insecta; order Diptera; family Culicidae; genus Sabethes; species Sabethes cyaneus. Next base: position 43,369,286 of record NC_071355.1, read on the forward strand.
AAATAGAAAATCAAAGATCAAGGACTGAAAATCGAAAATTTAAAAACAACAGCTGTAAAGCGAAAACCAAAAGCCGGAATTCAAAAGTTGAAAACCAAAAATTGAATACAGTAATGTTCCGATTTTGTCAGCTCCCGATTTTGTCTTCCTCCGCTTTTGTCTAGCACCGATTTTATCAGCTTTTTATCCCGATTTTGTCAGCCAATAGATTTTGTTTTACTTTTGTGCTTTGAAACATAATTTATAAAACTTTTCAGCCTGCTTGAAACTATTCTGTGTCTCTGGGGAGAGTTTTTGAAAAAAATGATGCCTTCTTGCGAGTAATTCGGGGTCAAACTTAGGGTATTTTTGTAGTAAAAGTTCTATAGCTCCTAAACAAGCAAAGATAGAGGTATACTATATTTAGCAATGTTGTGTATTTTTACTATTTGTACAAGTTTGTAAAATAGGAAACAACCATACAACAACTACAAAAACAGCTAAACTAGAAAAACTGATTTTAACGATTTTTCATTTATGAGAAATAGGATTTTTCTATCTTTGCTGAAGAGATAGAAGGTTACTGTCTTCAACAAAATTTCTTGTAATAATATGCTATAAAACTTTGAAGAACACATCAATGTGTTGTATTGAAACTGAGGAAAAATAAATTTTTTATTGCACTTTTAGGGGGATTAATCAAAATTTGAATTCCGCTGGACGATAGAACTTTTAATTTTAAGAAAGTCTTTCAACCTGAAACCAAGTTTTCCCGCTCAAAGCTAATGCGCAACCAAAAAAGGTTCTGGACCAGTGTGCTGTGCCCGGTTCATTGAGCTTTCGGTTGACCAACTGAAGGTTAAAATTGAATTTTTAGTAGAAGTCTTCGATATTGCACGGTCTTAAGTCTTGAATTTTGAAATTTTTTTCGAAAAATAAATCTCGATTTTGTCAGTTTCCCCATTTTGTCACCCCAAAATTCAACATGGGGCTGTCAAAATCGGAACATTACTGTATTAAAAATCGCAAATCGAAAGCCCAAAATCAAAAATTAAAAATTAACCGAAAATGAAAAGTCGAAACTCAAAAATAGAAAATCAAAAATTAGGAATCGAAGATCGAAAATTGACGATCAAAGACCGAAAATTAAAAATCAAAAATCAGAAACCGAATATCGAAGATCAAAAATCAAAAACCAAACATTATAAATCATGTACTAAAAGCCAAAAGTCGAGTATTGAAAATTAGAAATTAAAAATCGGAAATCGAAACTCTAAAACAAATCGTTATTCAAAAATCAAAAATCTAAAAACAAAAACTAAATGTCAAAAATAAAAAATTAGAAATCGATAATCAAACATGGAAAGTCAAAGAAGAACAACAACAATAAACAAAACGAGAATTGAAAATCGAAAATCGAAAATCAAAAATCGATGACAGAAATCGAAAATTAAAAATCGAACTTAGAAACGGAAAATCAAAAGACGAGAAACGCAAATAAAACCGAAAGCAGAAATCGAAAATTTGTAAACAAAAGCTGCGAAAGCCAAAAACCAAAAATCGGCAATCGAAAACTGAAAATCGGAAATTGAAAATCGAAAATTAATAATCCAAAATCGAGATCAAAAATTACAAATCGTGAACCAAAAGCCAAAGGCGAAAATCGTAAATTAAAAATTGAAAATCGAAACTCAAAAATTGAAAAACCAAGATCGAGAATTGACGATCAAACACCGAAAATCAAAAATCAAAAATCGAAAATCAAAAACCGAAATAGACTAATCTCAAGTTCTTAGTCTTGACCTTGGAATGCGGTCATACATATATATTAATACTAGCTGACCCGATAAACTTCGTATTGCCACAAATTAAATTGTTGTACATAAATCATGAATCTCGGATGATCTTTGTCACAATCTCGAGTTTTGCAAGCCCCCCAGTGGGCGGCGCTTCCGACGGCGGGTCACCGGCAACACTCGCGACCGTCTCGTCCTGAATGATCTAGTGTTACTATAGATAGTTTTTGTGGTCTTGTATTGACTAATGTTTTATGGAAGAGTCTCGAATTTCTCGAGTTCGATTAGTTTTTGAGTTTCGCAAAAATTTCTGTTTTATTTGTATGAGAGTCCATATCCCACTACCACAGGGGTGAGAGGTCTCTAACTATCGTAAAATAAATTCAAGACTCCAAAATCTCCCACATGCCAAATTTGGTTCCATTTGCTTGATTAGTTCTCGAATTATGAGGAAATTTGTATTTCATTTGTGTAGAAGCACCCCCTCTTAAAGTTGGGAGGGGTCCTAATTCACCATAGAAAATATTTTTGCCTCCAGAAACCTCCACATGCCAAATTTGGTTCTATTTGCTTGATTAGTTCTCGAGTTATGTGGAAATTTGAATTTCATTTGTATAGGAGCCCCCCCTCCTAAAGTGGGTAGGGGTCCCAATTCATCACAGAAAAAAATTTTGTCTCCAAAAACACCCACGTGTCAAATTTGGTTCCATTTGCTTGATTAGTTCTCGAGTTATGAGGAAATTTGTATTTCGTTTGTATAGGAGCCCCCCCTCTTAAAGTGGGGAGGGGTTCTAATTCACCATAGAAAATATTCATGCCCTAGAAAACTTTCACATGCCAAATTTGGTTCCATTTGCTTGATTAATTCTCGAGTTATGAGGAAATTTTCATTTCATTTGTATAGGAGCCCCCCTTCCTAAAGTGGGGAGGGGTCCCAATTCATCATAGAAAAAAATTTTGCCTCCAAAAACACCCACGTGCCAAATTTTGTTCCATTTGCTTGATTAGTTCTCGAGTTATGAGGAAATTTGTATTTCGTTTGTATAAGAGCCTCCCCTCTTAAAGTGGGAAGGGGTCCTTATTCACCATAGAAAATATTTTCGCCCTCGAAAATTTTCACATGCCAAATTTTGTTCCATTTGCTTGATTAGTTCTTCAGTTATGAGGAAATTTGTATGTTATGTGTATAGGAATCCCCCTCCTAAAACGGGGAGGGGTCCCAATTCATCATAGAAAAAATTTTTGTCTCCAAAAACACCCACATGCCAAATTTGGTTCCATTTGCTTAATTACTTCTCGAGTTATGAGGAAAATTGTGTTTCTTTGGTACAGGAGCCCCCCCTCTTAAAGTGGGGACGGGTCCTAATTTACAATAGAAAATATTCTTGCCCTCGAAAACCTTCACATGCCAAATTTGGTTCCATTTGCTTGATTAGTTCTCGAGTTATGAGGAAATTTATATGGAAGCCCCCCCTTTTAAAGAGGAGAGGAATTATAATTCCCCTTATAAAGAGGGGAGGGGTCTCAATTTACCATAGAATAAATTCTTGTCACCGAAAACACCCACATGCCAAATTTTGTTCTATTTGCTTGATTAGCTGTCGAGTTATGCAGAAATTTGTGTTTCATTTGTATGGGAGCCCCCCCTCTTAGTGGGGGGAGGGGTTTCTAACCATCACTAAAACCTTTCCTGGCCCCAAAAAACCTCTACATGCATACTTTCATGCCGATTGGTTCAGTAGTTTTCGATTCTATAAGGAACATACGGACAGACAGACAGACAGACATCCTTCTTTATAGGTATAGAGTTTTTGAAACGATGGTTCTACAATTGATGAAGGGAAGGTAGGGGAAAGAAGTGAAAATTTTTGATGAAGGAGGAGAAGAGCGGAAAGGAAAGGAGGGGGGGGGGTGATATTGGTAGCTACGCTTGACAAATAGCCATTTTGACTCCTACCTTTTGTTCAATGCTGGAAGGATTCCTTTCCGCTCTTCACCTCCTTCACCAAGATGAAAGTCAAAGATCAAAAATCGAAAATCTGATCGAAAATTAAAAGCTAAAAATTACAAATCATGAACCAAAAGCCAAAAATCGAGAATTAAAAATTAGAAATCAAGAGTCTATATTTAAACCTAAAAAACAGAATAATCGAAAATCAAAAATTTAAAAGCAAAAACTACAAATGAAAAAAAAAAAATAAAAACAAAAATCGGGAATCAAACATAGAAAATCGAAGATCAAAAAGTGAAAATCGGAAATTTAAAATCAAAAATTGCAACCGACAACCGGTTACAAAAGCCGACAACAAAAAAACGAGAATTAAAAATCGAAAACCGAAATCGAAAAATGAAAAATGAAAAATCGAAAAGCAAAATTTGAAATCAGAAACCGAAAATCAAAAATCGAAGATCGAAAATCTGAAATTAAAATTCGAAAACAGAAAGCGAAAATGGGAAAACAAGAAACGCTAAACAGACCGAAAACGGAAATCTGCAAAAACTGCAAATCGAAATCCAAACGCCAAAACCAAAGTCATAAATTAAAAATTGAAAATCGTAACTCAAAAATTAAAATAAAAAATAAAAAATCGAAAATCAAATATCGAAAATTAAAAATCGAAAATCGAGATCAAAAATTACAAATCGTGAACCAAAAGTCTGAAATCGAAAATTTCAATTCAAAAGCCTCAAACCAAAAATCAAAGGCCAAAAATCAGAAATTGAAAACTGAAAATCGGATATAGAAATTGCAAATCGAAAACTGAAGATCGAAAATTAAAAATCAAAGCGCAAAAACCGAGAATCGAAGATCTAAAATTGAGAATCGAAAACCAAATATCGTAAATCGGACGCCGCAATTCGAAAATTGAAAACTGAAAATCAAAGACCGAAACCGAAAATCATAAATTAAAAATTCAAGATCGGAGGTAGAAATCAAAAATCGAAATTCGAAATCAAAAATCGACGATTGAAAATCGAAAATCGAAAATCGAAAATTAAAAGTTGCAAATTAAGAAACCAACGCCGAAAATCAAAAATCAGGGATTACAAATCGAAAATTGAAAACCGAAATCCAAGATCGTAACCGAAAATCGAAGATCGGAAGTCGAAATAAAAAATCGAAAATCGTATCGATTCAACGCTGAAAAGCGAAAATCTAAATTCCAAAACCGAAACTGGAAAATAGACAATGCAAGTTAGAAAACTGAAGATACAAGAAACTCAAGATTGCTGGTTCGCTGCATGCAATTAAACTAAAGTTTAAGTTCATGAGGGTTGAGCGACTCTTTTTCCATTATTTGTTTGTTTTTGTATTGCCTTCGAAAAGCGGCGTACACCAAAGTTTTACATATTATTATTGGTTTTAAGATATAGATTTTTAAAGAAATTTAGTTTCGATAATGTAATTAATGCAATGGAGGCGCATGGTGTAATACCACAATCTATCCGGTAAAACTGTATAACAAATGTTTTTTTAAATGTTCAATCATTTAAAGAAAACTAGAAACGAGAACGAGTAAAAGAATAATCATTTTAGGAGAGTTTTGTAGAGGCTCTCATCGTGACCTCAGATTCAAAGAGGCACCAAACTTTTACAGAGGAAACTCGAACCACAAGTTCGTGTTTTCTCCTGCAAGAGCATGCAGGCTGTTTTGGCGTATAAATCAATAAATAATACTAATTTATCGCCTCGAATCTGGGGTCGAGTCAAAGCTTTCTGTATGGTAGAAGGTTATTGCATTATATGGCTATGCTACTCAATTTCTCAACAGGAAATAAAGTTATTGTTCTTATTTTACGATATAGTTAGTTCCACTCCATTAATAATGCTTGGGGCTTTTCTTCACATGAAAATTGTGTGTCTATATGGAATAGCTAAAGGCTATAAATAAAGTCTATCGTCTTGGTTAGATATTTTTGAGAGTTCGATTCGGTTGTTCGCCGTATTATATCTGTTCCCAAGGTAATACCATAACACACCATTAATATCTCAATTAGCATCATCGCCGATGTATCATTCCAATTTCTCGGTTTTGATTTCCTATCTTTAAACAAAACCAGTCAGTCAGTCAGTCAGCGCTCTAGGAGTGTCGCTTCGGGTTCTCACTTTGAACTTCGCTTGTCCCACATCCTCATCATCACGCAACACAGAAAACAAATGAACAAAATGCAAATTGCCTTATGAAAGTATCATCATCAGTGAAAACCGCCTTGAATTTTCGGCGCGCAGCAGATGTGTTCGCCTCCTTTCCGGAGGGCCTTTTCATCATTTCCAGCGAAATGAAATTCTTTTCTTTCTTTCTTGATTGATGTGCAAAACTTGGCTCGACGACGGCGGCGTACGAAGCTGCTGCCTGCTGCTGCTGCTGCAGTTGAACGGTACAATTAGCTCCGTTATTTAGCTCTAGCTGAAGAGCATCGCATCCATCTTTTCGTGGTCATACAACAACGGGACGGGACGCGAAATAACCCCCCCCCCCCCCCCCAAGGAAGGGAGGAGGGTGGGGAATCAAAAATCCGGGCAATTGCTTTGACGCATTTAACAACGTTGTCCGTTGAAAAGTTTAAGTACACTGCTCGAGCAGCATCATTATTTAGTCACGAAAGATTCTTCTCGGGAAAAGATTTATTGTTAGCAGGACATTATAAGAAGGCTGAAATTCGCGTTCGTAAATTTGGTCGTTTCAAATTAGATTATTTATTTTCCATTCGTTGTTTGGTTCGGAAAAAGATCTGGTGCGGTTGTCCTATAGGACAAGTTTCCATCTCCTATTTTCATCTTCAATCAAGGTTTTTCCATTTTATTCTCGCCCTTGAGCTCATTTGTTCCCTCATTACCAAGGAATCACGTTAACGACGACGATTTACTCTGTTCTGATAGACTGGACGTAATTAACTTACCGGAAAGCATCATTGTTGAAATGAATGGACAGTAAATACGAGTATTGAGTATAGATACTTAAATTTGCTTTGCTCACAATCTCGGTTCGAGCTTTTTTTTATTGTTTCTACTTAGAAATTCATTTAAATGACGACTATTGATGGTTCATTAGGACGGAGCTATTACCCATAGGATTCCAAATGATTTTTACGTCACCAACTGAATTAACATGGTTTGTGGATTGACATTTGGAATTTAGATGGATACCATGCTGCATCAAAATCCGGACAGTACCAATATCCGGACACCTTCACTAATTTATCCTTATTAAGTAATAATATGTACAAATTATGAGGTGTAGCGGCGTGGATTACTCTGCAAATATATCGTAAGATCGTTTAAACATAGTCAGTGGTTAAGTAGGCTGCGCGAAATAACTTAAATAAATCCAAACGTAACGTTGGTGTCGAACAGTGTCTTTTTTCTGCGAGTTTTTTTAGATTACTAAACAGCAGTGTTTTCGCGATTTAAGGTTTTGGGAGTTTATTATTACAAAGAAACCAACTTTTTAGGCTTAGTATCAACAAAGAAGGTTAGTTTTCAATAATTGAGACGGTGTCATTCATTAATGTGTCGAAATAAAGTGTATTGTTATAAATAATTACGCTGTCCGGAATTAAAACCATGTTTTTAAATCCGGACATGTTTGATTATTGATGGTAACTACCTACTGTTTTTCTTAGAAAATGCGAAAGGACACACTGAACCAGGCAGAAGGTGTGGTAAGAGAAGGAGTCTCGATCCATGGAATCGTCAAAATATTTGGAAATGCAAAATACTTCAAAGCAATTAATGTAGAAGTATTTAATCACTTTCGTTCTCTGGTTAGGTACGTGGGTCAGTGTAGTACTTGACTAAAATCGTACTGTTAATGGCATTAAAAGTAAAAAAAATGTATAGAGAGATGATTATTTAATACTACAAGTGACAGGTTGTTTACTTATAGGCATACATTTCTTAGACAAAATATGAAAAAGTTTTGCCTGTCCGGAAAATGATTCAAAAGTGTCCGGATATTGATTCACTGAGATGTCAGGTGTCCGGATTTATGAACAAGACAAGCCTGTTTATTTCTCTTATTTTAATGTTTTTATTGGGTTTTCATTGTAACATTGACGTGTTATTGCGAATTTAAGCTTTATATTTGATTATAGTACAAAGCAATTACTAGAATGTTGCGAAAATATTGTTTACGGAGCATATTAAAATATGACCTGCTTAAGTGTCCGGATATTGATGCAGCATGGTATTAATTCGTCAAAAGTTCGCCTATAAATTTTTAAAATGAAGCTATAAAATGACCCAACCGAGATTTAAATCAAATGCCGGTTTATTTGCAAAGATTTGCAAATAATACCCATGTGCCAACACAACATACAGACAAATGCAAATGCTTGCATGTAGGCATCAAAAACGTGGCTGCCTAGCAACAAAATCCCAGGGATTCACTGGGAGTATTTGTTTTTTTTTTGTTTTTTTTTTCATAAAAACTGACAAAACATATTTGGCATTTGTTCAGCACAGCTAAACCTTGTTTATTTTTCTCGATTTTCCCCGTACCAGGACAACGCATTACTACAATCCAGCTTGATGGGGTCCAGTACTTTGTCAGTCGGATGAATCCCTACTCACCGGAGCTGAACTATTTCCTCGCCTACCAGTACTGCCGCTCGCTGGGGCTCCAATTGGCATCATTTGAAACGAAGGAAAAGGTAGAATCGATGACTCAATACCTCGCCAATGCCGGTAAGTAATTGCTGCCTTCTGGGATGTAAGATTCGAATGACATATATTTTTTGGCAGGTTACAGCAAGTACAACTTCTGGACGTCGGGCAACCGGCTCGGCACGGGAATGTTCCTCTGGATGAGCACTGGCTTGCCGTTCAATGCGACCTTCGACTATTTCGAATCCACAACCACGGATGCATCAGCCGCCGGTTTGGACCCACTAGATCACAATAGCAACACCTCGCCTCAGCGCACCGCCCGTGACAGGTAAGTACACTCTCGTTTGCCAGCCAGAAGTGTCATTCAAACGCGCTCCAACTTGCCCCTGTTTTCCTCTTCTACCTTCCCATTGCAGCAGCAGCGGTCTCGAGCGAGCTTGCGTTCACCTGAAAGCCCCCTCGCTACGGTGGGAACCCGAGGACTGTCTGGCGGTGAAAGATTTCATCTGCGAGCAGACCAGATGCTACTACTACAACTACGGTAGTATCCCGGTTTCATCGGCGCAGGGGTAAATATAGTTCCAATTATTCATTCAAACAAACAAAACAAAACAGAAAAAACAACTTTTGAAATCAAAAAATGCTCACAATCGCATCAGCCTACGAAACAATCAACCACGTCACTAACAGCGAAATTGATAATCCACCCACTGTGGAAGCGAAAGCACACACAGTACCAACCACCCACTCATCTTTCCTCAAAGAGACAAAAAAAAATAGTTGAACAAACATAGACACGAAACCAGCGCTCTCCGATCGTCGAGTGTTTGGAAAGATATTTAAAAAAACACAAAACAAAACAAAATCTAAACAAACAATAGCCGTTTGCCCCAGGATCCCAATCGGCATGAGCCCAGAGAAAATAAAAAACCGATAAAATCCTATGTATAGAGAGCAAAGGCAATCGCTAAAAGCAAACATTTCGTACGATTTCGAAAAAACATAAACAGCAGTCTTGTAGAGATATTTCCGCTAGCAAAAAACAATGATCAACTACCACCACCGATAGGTGAGCTAACGCCATTTCCACCATCTATATGTTATTGCTACTGTTATCTTTTATCTGTTTGTTGTCGCATTAATTTTCCTTCTTTTCCCGGGAACGGTGCACCTCACCATCATCATCATCATTATCATCACACCTTCATATCCTTCAAAAACCTTCAAGCATCATTTCATTACCGTCATCCACCGTCATCATCAACACGCTTTTACAGTTGATTTCCAATTATAAACTAACGCCACCGTGTCTCAAAACATCGTGGATTAACACCTACTCACTCACTCACGTTCACAAGCCATTACCGCTGTACTGCTGCCAACGTGCTGGCGCTGCTGTTGGTAACGCAGACTGACTACTAACCGACATCAACCACCACCATCCCCCCCCCCCAATTGCTGTTCAATCCATTAAATCCAGAATCCTCCCACATGTCGCACATGTTTAGACCTAGTGCCAATCGAAACTCGAAAGCTCTAGGTTTCAATGTAATTATTTTGTCAGTCTATCAATTCCAACCGGCAGTAAGTACCATACACTAGACATGAATTCAATAGGTCCTATACCTGCTCGTTGCGTGAACTGCCTTATGAATTTAAAAACTTTTTACTGATAATATTTCAAGAAAAAAAAAACCTAAATAAATCAATCAAATACAAATATTTATTTTCCTTCTTACAAGCAGCTGTGATTGTAGGACGACAACACAGCAAACCCTGCAGGGATTTCCTTCCTAAATCGACCCGATTGTTGTTTGAAACGACCCAAAATGACTGAACCTTCTCCACGTTTGGGCAGACACCGTGAACGCACGTAATTCCGATCCGCTCCCAATTTCAACCTCTCGAAACCTCTCGAAAGTACCTACATAGTCGAGTTTTAGAAGTTTAAATCAAACAGCATAATCAAGAGTGCTTATAATCAAAATGACTTACGTCTTACGTTATATCATAAAATATGTCCCCCTTGTGGCCGCTAAGCGTTCATAAAAAATATTCATAAAAATGTCGAAAAAAAGGCAAAATTTATCGGCGCTCTGGAGGACCGAATGACATATCACTGATCGATTAATTTCGAAGACGAAAAATTTTTTCTCCTCCGTGTTATTCCTTGCTCTTCCGGGGAAATTAGTCAAATATTACTTCGGGAGGAGGATGTGCCTTTGCACTGTTTCTTGACCTATTGAGACGTGCAATGATACGGGGAGCGCGGCCAACTTGCCGTCTATCCTTTCGCGGCCACCCTCGCTCGTATGGTTTCTATCCGAAAACGGTGCCACATTATTGGTATGGCCAGTTGTTAAGAGATGGGGTACCGACATTTCAGAAGCAATTTTTGTCCTGAGAATATCAAATAATCGTAGGATGGCGAATTTATTTTCGCGCAATTATTTTTCTTATTGCAAAGAGACCGGCAGATCCGGCGCACCGGAGTTCCATGTTCTACCATGAGGATTTTTTACAATTAATTTCGTAGAATATGCGGCACATGTGGCGCAGCCAGGGCACTCCGGAGGATTTGAAACCAGTTTGCAATTAGACCTAAAATTGGACTTCGGCGACATCCATTTAGTACGTCAAGCAAATTTCACCCAAAATCAACCCCCCTCTCCCGTTTGTCCCTGTTTGTCACACCTGAATGACCCCCCCTGAAAAAGTACTTCACGTCACGTCAACCTTCCCCCCCTAACCTTCACAACGAAAAAGCTAAATATACATTTCAATCTTTTTATTTCAAGTTATAGGGTTTATTTCTAATTCCCGTCGTAGTAAGTAAAGCCATTCTAATTTTCATCATTTGTTGGATGGATTTAATGAATACTCCAAAAGTGCTTGTGCTGATTTGACTAAAACACACTTGCCTTCCGATCCGTGTACTTTGAAATCACTGAAAAGCGATTATTAAAGCATATTATTGAAATTACGCAACTGACTTTATTTCTTAAATTCGTCGTACCGTTTTAAAATCCGTCCATCAAAATTTTTTATCGTCCGCACTAAAAATCACAACAATGTTTACGAAGCTATCGCGCATGTATTTGTGTAGGACGGCATGACAAATGTTATTCTGCAAAATTTCTGCAGGTCAGGCAAGTTTTCCTGGCTGTAGAATAACGACAATGTCTTGCGTGATTTTCATTTATGAATGACGGAAATTAAAACGATTAGTCGACATTCTCTTCTTCGTCGCACGAACAAACGTAGGAAATTTGGCTGGTAGGACTTCTTTAATGATAAAAAGCATTTAAATAGATCTCAGCTCACTTTGATTGATCGCGTATGATAGACAACAAACTAAAATATTAGGGAAAACTAGTTTTGCATTGTGTGTCATAAAAATGCTGATATTTTTAATAATTTGTTTGAATAGGACGGGAATATGCAATTACAATGAAGCAGCAACATATCCTAAATTCAATTCACTTTAATCATTTCGTCAAATAACAAAAATTACCTTCAATAGTTGTATGTTAAAATGAAAGCTTAATTATAATTACCCGAATGAATTTTCAACTCGAAAATTTTTTCTTGTGACGTCACACAACTATATACTCCCCCTCCTCCCTACATCACAAATCTTCACGATTTTGTCGACCCTCTCCCCCCTATAAGCGTGACGTACTTTATGAATGGCCCCTTCCCATTAGATTAGAATTTGGACTTAAATTTGAGTGAAGATTGAAGTTTTTGAGAGCGTCTTAGTAGAATACGAAACCTCTTTTTTTTAATTTCCAGGTTTAAATTTGAGCTTGGGTTCGGACTTGAGCGTGGACTTTTCTTGAATTACGGCCTTAAATTGGATTGAAATTCGGTTAAATCTTAGCTATTTTAGGCTTGAAGCCTAACCTCAAATTAAACTGTAAATTGGACTTTGAACTTGAATTTGGACTACAAATTCGTATTGAAATTAGACTTGGACATTAGACGTGAAATTGGACTTGGAATAAGACTTAAATAGGATTAGTGTTCGACATCGGAACGAAAATTGAAGTCCGGGTTCCGGTCCGGTTTAAAGGCGGCACGAACTTCGTTATTCCGACTATAAAGATTATTAATCCGGTCCGATTTGGCTCTGTTCAGATTCCGGAACCGGAACAGAGCCAAATCGGACCGGAATAAAGTCGGAATAAGAAAATTCGTGTCGATTTTTACCGGACCGGAACCCGGACCTCAATTTTCGTCCCGATGTCGAACACTAAATAGGATTTAAATTAGACGTGAAATTGGACTTGAAGTTGAACTCTAACTAGATTTGAATTCCACTGAAATAGGACTTAAATTAAACTTACTTCAAATTATACTTACTAACTTGAAGTCAGCATGTAATTGGACATAATTTTGGACCAATTTAGACTTTAAGTTTTACCTCAAATTGAACTCTTACTTGAACTTGAAATTTAAGTAGAAATGAGACTTAAAATAGATTTTGAAATTTTACTTGAAGCTAGAATTGAAATAGAAATTGCAATTGGATGTGAAATTCTACTTCAAATTGGCATGCAATTTGAAATGACATTGAGCTTAAATTTGTATCAGTTGAGACTTGAAGCTTTACTTCAAATTGAACTGGGATTGGGACTTGAATTTAGATTTCAATTTGGACGAAGTTTCGGACGAACCAACTGCCGCCGGCGGTCTGCCGGTTGAAAGCCCCATTAAAGAGGAAATAAATAATAAATAAATCAATTGGACGAAGTTAAAAATAAAATGGGACTTGTATTGGGCTATGCAATTGGATTTGACTTTGCTTAAAATGAGCTTGATATTTTACTTGAAGCTAGACTTGAATTTAGACTTGAAATTGAACTTATAATTCGACTTAAAATTGGACTTCCTGGTTATAACTCAAGCTATTATTGTTGACATTAAATTTTATAGAAAGGTAGGGCACTATTATTTTGGGTCTGCTATCACTTTTCTTCCTTTTCCTTTCATTTTTCTATTTATCTTTCGTTTTTCCCTTTTCTGTCCCATATTTCTCGTTTCGTTGTTTCATTTTTCTTCGTTTTCTATCCCAATTTTTTTTTATTTTCAATCCTGTTTTACCTCTTGGCTTTCACTCGTTATTTTTTTTGTTTTCTTTTCTATTTTCGCTCTTTTCACTTCCCCTTTTTTTCGTTTTCAGTTTTTGTCTATTCTAACTCTGAAGTTTTTGCAGCGTCTTAGTAAAATACGAATCCTTAAATTAATAAAAAATAAAACTTATCCAATTTAATTCTACTATGTATATTTTATTCACGACAGATACGTATATCGCCTATGACTTGCAGGCTTCCTCAGTGTCTGTTCTAACTCTTTTTATCCCCTTTCCTTCCCGTTTTCTCTTTTGGATGCCCCGTGTTTCCTTCTTTTCTGTAACGTTTGTTATATTTTTGGCTTCCATTTTTTCTTTTGCTTTATGGTTTTTCTTTAGTATCTTCTGTTTTTTCTCTTTTTACCCTTTTCTTTGACTCTTTGGAAAAAATACTGTTTTTAATTTTTTTTTCTGTCCCATTTTTCCTCCCTTCTTTTTCCTTTTATATTCAGTTTGATCTCTTTTCCCGTTTTTATGGTTTCCTATATCGTGTTGCTTTTTTGTCTCTAGCTATTATTTTTTACCTGTTTTCTGTTTCGTTTTCCCTTTCTTCCCAAGTAACAAATTTAAAGTTACTTGGTTTTACTTGTATTTTACAAAGGTTTCATTGCGATATTAATCACTACCTCTACCACTACCTATTACGGTATTACGCAATACCAAAAAGATACGAGTCAAACCACACTTTAAACAGCTAGCTTTAAAAATAAAAATGTTAATAAAACAAATTTATTGTAGTTATTACCACGATAAAACTAGTTGGCTACCGGACGTCACCTATAAACTTACCATACGTGTGACGTAGCAGTACAATACGGTGCACCAATCAAAATTGATCTTATTACGGTTGCTTGTGAAACTGCAATAAAACTGTTAATTTTATACAGCTACTAGCTTATGGCCCGAGCTTACTCGGGCCCCTTTGACTCTCAGCCTCTTGTGTATCTGTTACTAGCTGACCCGACAAACTTCGCATTGCCACAAATTAAACTGTGTTGTACATAAATCTTGAATCTCGGATGACCTTTACCACAATCTCTTGTTTTGCAAGTTTCTGAGGAGTTCATGGGTGTTTTAATATAGAAATTTTTCTCATAGTAAAATAGAAAACAACTCCCCCATTGCTTACCCTGATAAAATAAAGCGGATAGCATTTAAATATTCGCCATCATTACAAACCATTTCGCCGAATACCATTTTGCGGAATATAAACTTTCGTGGAATACCATTTCGCGAAATACCTTACCTGGGATGTACCATTTCATTGAAAATCTTTTCGTAGAAAGTACCATTTCGCAGGGGTGACCCAACTGAAGGAAAGTAATAGAGGTCAGTAGATCTAGGAAAATAAATAAACCTAGATAGAGGTGAATTCTTGTTCGCACAAGAATTCCCTTCAGTGTCTCTTTTGCTAAACACGCTCTTTCGTGTTTTACGCGCACCAGGAAAAGGCAGTCGCAAACGCAGAGTGATAAATTTGCAGCGTGCGTTACCACACCAAGAGCCGCACTCTGCGCGGCTGGATTGTACACCCTGCGCTGGGTCAGTTGAAGTGGTGTGATTGAAAAAAACATTTTTACTGTTGCGTCGCCTGATCCGTACTAACTTAACATAGACCGTATTAGTTGTTCAGTGCAGCGTGTATTTTCACTTTTAAAAGGGCAGAAAATTTGTAAATACAAAACAATTTTTTTGCGTTAATTCCGCACGGAGTGTGGCAAAGGGCAGCACCAAGTGCTGTTTGGATGATCACTCACTGGGCGATTTTCACCGAGTGCTGTGGTTCGCTCCCACTCCGCTTTCGCTCGTACGCTGTGTGCATATTAGCTGTAGAGGTGTGTTGCCGAATCGCTCTGTGCGACAAGGCATAATATTGGAACATTGGGCGCATAGTGTGAGCGAATGACAGCCCTGGTGAGGGGTATCAAACCATCATAAAAAAATTCTTGCCTCCAAAAACCCCCACATGCCAAATTTGGTTCCATTTGCTTGATTAGTTCTCTAGTTATGAGGATATTTGTATTTCATTTGCATAGGAGTCCCCCCACTATTGAAGGGGGATGAAGGGTCATAATTCCCCTCCTAAAGAGGGGAGGGGTTTCAATTTACCATAGAAAAAAAATTTGCCTACAAAAATACCCACATGCCAAATTTGGTTCCAATTGCTTGATTAGCTCTCGAATTATGCAGAAATTTGTGTTTCATTTGTATGGGAGCCCCCTCTTAGTGGGGGGAGGGGTCTCTAACCATCATAAGAACCTTCCCTGGCCCCAAAAACCTCTACATGTAAATTTCCACGCCAATTGGCTCAGTAGCTTTCGATTCTATAAGGAACATGCCGACAGACAGCCAGACAGACAGAAATCCATTTTTATAGGTATAGATTGTAACGAAAATTCTCATATTGGAAGAATCAAAACTGTTTCTCTTTATTTGAATGTGTCTATTCTTTGTCAGCTCCCCCTCCTGTTGTCCCCCCGCCACTTGTACATCTGTCTTCTTTTTGATAATCCCCATAAAGCGAGACAAAGCATTTTTTAGGTTTTTGAACCTCACCTTGTCAATGGACACCACATTTTCCCCTTTCAGAAATCTCCTCCTGTCGTCCAGGCACTGCTGGACGTTGTTTATTGTACAACTGCTATCGTTCCAAATGCACGAGAAATGCAACACCTTTTACTCATTTGGACCTCCCCCTTTGTTAGGGAACACTCCCCTTTTGACAATCCCCATGCAACGATTCTTCGATGTCAAGGAACAGTTGAGCCAAGTTTGATAAAGAACTGTCCAGCCGGTTCGGAGTTATGGCGGAGCATACATTTGTACTCACGTTCCCCATCAACCCCCCCTCCCCCTTTTGACTCCCTTCGTGTGAGCTGCCCCTTCAG
This sequence comes from Sabethes cyaneus, assembly GCF_943734655.1. NCBI lineage: Eukaryota > Metazoa > Arthropoda > Insecta > Diptera > Culicidae > Sabethes > Sabethes cyaneus. Next base: position 43,385,693 of record NC_071355.1, read on the forward strand.
TCACGTTGTCAATTATGCATCTGTTGCTCTCTAAAAATCCCCATAACGGAAGAGAAACAAAACCTTTTTTAATATCTCCTCGGGACCCCCTTGCCTTAACCCTCCTCATAACCCTGACCTAACTAACTGAATATATTTAATTTGTTGAAACAACCAGTTTTCGAAAATTGTAAAATTTCGATGGCGCGTTGGTTTTATCTAGCTACCCATCAATTCAATATGCACGATAAAATTTAATGCGCATATGCTGCAAATCAACGGAAACTGCTGAAAGTTTATAAATTATTCTATGGAATACTTTATTATGGTCGCTATAAACCAAATCGATCAGGATGATCTGACAGTAAAACTTTAACTTTTCTGCTCATGGAACTATTTTCAAATTGGCAAAGCTGGTGGACTAATTTAGCTTTTTACCAGAGCAAACAAATTTGACATGTGGGGGTTTTTGGAAGCAAGAATTTTTTTTATGAATCAGGACCCCTCCCCTGTTTGAGAGAGTGGGGCTCCCGTACAAATGATATACAAATTTCCTTATAACTTGAGAACTTGAGAATCAAGCAAATGGAACCAAATTTGGCATGTGAGGGTTTTAGAAGGCAGAATTTTTTTCTATGGTAAATTAGGACCCCACCCCTATTTAATAGGTCTCTGTATATCTCGTGACTTTGGCAATAAAGAAAACTACTGTTTTCAGCAAGGTTGATCCGCAGACCAAGATATCATAAGTTTTTCGCCAAGTAGCGCAGGTATTCGAGTAAATTCTGTTCTGTTTTAGCATGCTTAGCTAAAAGTTAAGCATATATTGTGGCGTCTAGATTTGAAAATTCTATTAAAACTTGATTGTCCCATATGAATTTATACAAAATTCAAACAAATTTAGTGCAGAAAATAGGATCCCTCATGCCATAAAAAGAGACTAGCGCTGGGAAAATCAACATTGTTATATTTTTTTAAATAAAACTGATAATTAAAAATATAGTCAATTTAATTATAAATGATCCTGAGATATTAAGAATTTTTTTGTTACAGTAAAAAGGCCAGGTCACGCCGCTAGGCGGATTAATTCAGATTTTATTTTATAAGTTGTTCCGTTCTTTCTTTTCTCTCACGTTCTTTTTTTCTTTTCCGTTCCCTTTTGTCTTCGGTTTTCATTTTTACTCTCAATTTTCTCATTTTTCTCGTTTCGTTTCTCCTGCTCCCGTATTTTCTCATCTTTTATTATTCCAATCATCTTTTCTTTTTCTTTTTTCTCTAGTTATGTTTCTTTTACAAAGATTAAAAGGTATGAAAGTCTTTTTTCCAATCTTCTACCTACAAAACTAAAAAAAATGTTTGTTCCAACTCGTTGATTAGTTTCCTATTAACCTTCAGGTCCCCGGCATCAAAAATGAAGGTACTTTCAGTTACGCTTTTGGCTCTATCTCCAGTGATTTTCAATCGATTTTTATGCAACTACTGTTAAAAGAACCACATTAGATTGGCCTTTAATAAAAAAAATATGCTGGTAAATTTTGATTCAATTTTCCCGGAGATAGTCCAGATCACGGTGGGATTTTTTTGACGTCAAAAGTAGCAGATGAAATAAAACTAGAAATCTGCTTAATTGACTGCGCAAAAGTTATCAATTTTATTTGTAGTCACTAATAATGAATTTTACACTATCCTGTAGAGCGCTGGCTTACGCCCCACACTTCCGGAACATCCGTTGTCGGTTCTACCGGAACTCAAAAGTGGTCATTTGGAATTCTCTTCGAAAATATGGCAAATGGGGTAACAAAAGACAGGATTTTTCAACGCGTGCTCTTTAGTGGACATTTGGATGCATTTTAAGCCGATCTGGACATTTTGAAACATCCGGAATCGGTACTACCTCGGCTCTAAGGTTGTGGGGCGGTCATTGGCAAGGAAGAGGTTCAAAAAAGATTTTGTTTTTCTTTCCAGTGATTTGATACTCCTTTTTTCCGTGAGCGGCGAGCCAAACATAATCTATTGGTAAGACCATAGCAAGCGTCGTAGTGGAACTATAGCTTAGAACCTTGAATCGGAAGCTGCATTTGAAGGCGTTGAAAACGATTAAGGCAAACCCAGGGCTGTCTGATAATGATATTGTCACGAAATTCAACGGCAGCCAAAGCACCATCAGAAAGATTCGTCTGCGAGAAGGATTTTGGTCTTTTCGGGCCAGTAAGCAACTGAGTGGAATCTGGTGGCCATCTGGTGGTGCCCGGGAGTTGCACAAATATTAAATATTGCTGTAAAATTTTCATAGAAACAGTGGAGAATGGCGCCAAAAGATTGATTACAGTTTAAGGAAGCGTTTTGTTTACAAGCCACTGTTTGAATCGAATATTTGAATTCATATTTATTTATTAGGCAGAGTTTGAGTCTGTATTTCTTGGTTACGAAAGCCATATCGTTAGATAGGCAGAATTTATTAGCGACATAATATTTGTCCCATAGAACAAAAGCAATTCAGTCGCTAGCAAGCTACTAAACTATCGGAAGCCGAAAATATTACCCTCGTCCTACGTCAAATTGTTTGCTCTGCAACACCCGCCGTTGGTTATGGGCTGTAATTTTTATCGCCTACCAGATCGGATATAGGAAGCCAACCGCATGTGTATAGGAAATAAAAGATTAAGTGTTTAACTGTCTGACTATAAATTTCTCTTGGCTGAGCAAACGTGAAAACTTACGTGATTAAATTGTTTCCATTTTCATGGACAGTTTTATTATTGATTTTATTTATTTAATTGGGTTTAGTTTTTGCCAATAAAATTCTCGACTTTAAAAACTTAAATAAGTTAACCGTTAAAAGTTTCTATTGAGTTGTAAGTTTACAATCATTAAATTATTCGTTTGATGCGTTCCCTTAAGGCTGTGAATAAACAACAAAGCTTTCACAAAACCGTACCAAGCAGCTCGGTTTGCAGCCTTTCATTACACGTATGTTTCAGGCAGCGCGTCCCGTAGTAAAACCGTCGTCTGAGGTAGTTGAAGCGAAAATAGCTTCACCGTTATCGCATAAATCCGGCATAATTCGCACGGCAACAGCAATTTAATACTCATCCTTGCTAACCACCTACTCTTTTATAGCCTCGAATCCAGCCGCTGTGCTGCCTGGAAGTATATCCTACATAGATATTAATTTTCACCAAGTTGCTTCCATTCCGTATGACACGGCAGTGTATTTCTCCCTGCAGAAACATGACAGCCGACACTTTCCACCCGTCCTCTGACTGTCGGATTGCGAACTCACGGCAGAATCCTTCCCGAGAGGATTACTATTTCAGCTGAAATGTACACATTATTCACCTTCCACACAAAGACACCTACACATACTCACACACACATTTTCATTGCACAATCTTTGCTTACCACCGCTGCTCTAACCCCCGGGGGGAGGAAGTAAAATTCACTAACCCAAATCCAGAAACCACAAATTCAATTATATTAGCTAACATTGGTTGGTGGGGTTGGAGTTAGTTCATTACACAGATAAACAAATAAATCCAACAGCATTATACTCTAGCGATAGCGGCAGGGATCCTAACAGCGCCGAACGGTGGCGAACATGAGGGAAGTTTCTGAATGGCCCTTCCGCGGCGAGCAGTTGTGCGAGTGTCTAATTGGTCGCCAGAAAACGGAAGCTTCCCCAGTGCTCGGTCCGTCTTGCGATAATTAATTTGTAGAACGAACACTGATAGATGGTTCCGACCGTTATTAAACAAAAAAACTGGTACACAGAAATCGTAGTTGTTCTCTCGGCTTGTAGGTGTCGCTTTTCCTTCTCTTGTATACTTTGATTTTGATGTTCTATGTAGTTGATGAAGTGCGTTTTGCGATGAACTAATCGATTTATGTTTAATTTTCCTTGTGGAATTGCAGCCGTCCAATTGCAAGTACTTCGACCACTTCGGCTGCATTCTCCCAGAGTCATTCGACAGTCCGAATTCAAACTACTCCAGCTCCGGTAATTCACTCGTCAACCACTCCGGCAACCCTGCCGGTGGAGCAAACATCACCTCTGGCAGCCTTGCTAAGCGGAAATCCCCTGCCTGCCGATTCAGAATCCGATGGCAGCCTCGAATCGCGTAGCGACGAAGAAGCCATTCTCGACGAAGAGGAAGAGCATGATGACGAAGAACACGAGCTGGAGGATGAGGATGATTCCGAGGGACGTTCCCAGCAGGACGACACCGACTCGGCCGGCATCGAAGAGCATCACCAACAAGAACAGCATCAATCGGAGGAGCAAACCATGAAACAGCACGACATCCCTGTGGAACAGAAACTCAAACAGATCACACGGGAAATCGAAGAAATGTCGCACGCATCCGATCGAGACGTCGACAACGGACGCCAGAGTTTCCTTTCGTTATCCGATCTGATCAAAAACATCCGCCCCGCCGAGAAGGTTATTCCTCAGATCGATTCTTCCTATTCGAACACGATGCACGTCCTCGGCGAAACCATTACTCACGGTGAAAGTCGATCAGCTAAGATTTAAGTTTCGAGTTTAGAATCGTAGAATCACCACATTCCTCCATCGCTCACCACACAATCCGAACGTTTTTACAGTTCATCTAATCTTAGTAAGCCTTTGCAAACTCATCATCTTCATTGTAATCACCATCATCAACATCACCATCACCAACATCATCATCAACATCATCATCGTCCACTGCCATGTAGGAGGCGTTTTCCGAGGGACTACACCAGCAAGCCGGTTTTTTGAATTCATCCGCATTGACAAAGTCTTGCGTCACTCGCCGTTGCGTCAGCCGTCGTCGTCGTCGTCGTCGTCGTCGAGTGCTCCCACCTAGCGGACGAGCACAAAACCCTAACCTCTGGTGAACTTCCCGAAAACACCCCGCGCAGATTCACACCGCGTCGCGTCATTTTCATGCCCGAACCGCACAGCAGTAACCACATCAGTCACATCTAATGGAAAACTCATTAAAAAGCACACAAGCACTCATCAATCATTTGCAGCCCAGCAAATTCACTCTCATTGTCCTTTTTTCAGTCATCATCCAGCTCCACAATCGGTTCATTATTATCATTGAAAACAACGCCACCCCCATCCCATCACCGTCAAATCATAACATAATTAACAAGCGTAAAATCACCCCAACACTTTGTGAGCTAGAAATTAATTGGAGAGAGAAAGCAAAAGAATCAATTCGATGGTGACAGTTCTTTCATTAACCGTGTCAAAATCACCCCGGGAAAAATAATAATCATTATCTGCACGGACAAACTTGCACGAACAAAAATCAAAAACACGTTAGCGTAGATAAGTGGAACTAATTTAAGAGACAATATCGTGAGAGGGGAGCCTAATTGTTTAAGCGGACTACTTAATTTAACTGCAGAAAGCGTAAGAAGTTATTATTCACGAAAGTGACAAAAGTAAAAAAGCAACAAAAAAACTAAAAGCAAAAAAAAAAAAACTGAAGAATGGAACAGTTTCCAAGAGGTTTAGACTGTATTGAAGCTTAGTTTGTAGAGAATAACATAAAGTGAAAGAAGCAAAAAAAGACGGCGAAACTTATCAGAACAGTGATACTTAAATAGAACCGGAATATGTAATGACAGTTTTATGAAAACACAGAAAAAATAAAAGCTGTACTTGATTTTTAACTATCCAAGGGTACACTGCCTCACTGTGGATCGAAATAGAAAAGGAAATGTCCAATAATTTTTTGACAAAAATAATCCCTTTTACTACTTATCCCTTTTACGCTGGAAGACTCCGACACTTTATCTCTCCAGGCAAATCCTCTAATATGCTATAAATACCAGGATACCACATTCTCTCTACCCCTGCATAAAAAGAACAATTCAATATATCATATTATGCCTGGTCCGTTATAGATTATATACATTGTTAGTACAGTCTTCAAATTATTCTTGTTTGTTATATTGAAATTCGTTAACTCTCATACATACCCCGTAGAGAAATCATTCACTTTTGCAATGTTTTGTAACAGGGCCGTGCGTAGTACCTTCTTCCAGCACAGCCTCCTTTACAAATACCCCCTTGAGTTCACCAAATCAGACAGAATTACAGATCGACCACGTTAAGAACGACTTTCGGCACTTCTCAGACATTATCGACGTCAAACCCTATCGAAGCGCTATCGTTGACTTGGACCTAGTGAACTGTCTGTTGTGAACAACATACGGTTCCGGCGCCCACCACGGTATAATCTAGCGCAACTGAAGCGACCGGATATCACCGAAAAGTACGCGTTATCTCTCGAAACCGCGCTGCCGGAAGAGGGTGAGCTGGATGAAGCCCCTCTTAAGGACTGTTGGAATACCGTAAAAATAGCCATTAACAGCGTAGCGGAAAATGTCCTAGGCCCTGTGGCACCGATTCGACGTAACGAATGGTTTGACGTAGAATGCCAGCAGATATTGGCTGAGAAGAACGCAGTGCGGATGCAAGTGCTGCGTAGAGCCATCCGTCAGAATGTGGAGCGATACAAATAGAAACGGAGACAGCAAACCCGACTCTTCAAGGAGAAGAAGCGCCACCAAGAGGAGAAGGAGTGCGAATAATTCGAGCAGCTGTACTGCTTTCACGACACATGGAAGTTCTATCAAAGATTCAACGAATCTTTGATACATTCGTGTCTATAGATTTCGGCCGCGGGCCGAAATGTGTAGGAGATAAAGATGGAGGTATCTTCACTGACGACCATGCGGAGCGGAGGAAGTGACCACGTTGGTGTAGCAAGCACCGAAGCTATGCCACCTCCATCGATAAGGGAAGTTAAAGAAGCCATCCAGCGGCTGAAGAACAACAAAGCAGCGGGAAAGGATAGCATTGAAACGGAACTTATTAAAACGGGCCCTGACAAATTGGCCGGCGGTCTGAATCAACTGATAGTCAAGATTCGGGATTGTGAGAAATACCAAGCGATTACTATCCTGAAAGGCGCCTTCAAAGTGCTGTCCCAAGTCATCTTCCAAAGACTATCTCCAATAACCAATAGATTTGAGGAAAGCTACCAGGCTTCATGGAGGGTCGGACGGACCAAATCTTCACCCTGCGGCAGATCCTCCTGAAGTGTAGCGAATTCCGAGTCCCCAGCGGTAGGTTATTTAAAAAAAAAATCAAGAACAAAACAACGGCCTTACAGAAATACAGGATTGTTTTCATTACATTTTCATTTTCTGTAGCACCCTTGCCATAATACAAAACATTCTCTTTTGACATTTCTTCCACTGAAATCGCAACGTGCGCTTACATATAGAATTATATTACAAGCGAGTAGTCCACTTCCTCAACACAGACATCAAATTGGCCTAGGTTTAATTGTCATAAAAAATCAGAGGGGTTATGCACAAGACACGACCGCATAAATGACGCAGGACTATGTAAGTCTCTTTGTAGTGATAGTAGCATGTTTCCATACATGTAAGAATACGATTCGTCATGTATACATGCTACTTGCAGCATATACAGGGTTTGCTGACACTGCAGATTGAGAATATTCAATTATTTTCGAATGAATGTTAATACCATGCTGCATCAAAATCCGGACGGTACAAATATCCGGACACCTTCACCAATTTATCTTAATTACTATAGAAATTTATGCTATTTATGAGGTGTAATTATGTGGAGAGCTTTTCAAATTTCTCTAAGATCGTTTAAATATAAGCGGAAGTTAAGTAGGCTGCGCTACATAATTAAAATAAATCAAAACGTAACGTTGCTGTCAAACAGTGTCTTTTTTCTTCGAGTTGTTTCGGATTATTAAGAAGTAGTGCTTTCAGTTTTAGCGGTTTTGTGAACTTTTTATCACTATTAGAACAGTTTCTTAAGCTTAGAATTAATATAAATAGTAAGTTTTAATCAATTGAGAAAGTATCATTCATTAAAATGCTGAAATAAAGTGTATTTTAATGATTAATTACATTGTGCGGATTTTCAACCAAGATATCAAGATGTTTTTAAATCTGGACAGCTTAACTATTGATAGTAACTTTTTTACTAAAGCAATGCGTGAGGAGATATTGAACCAAGCAGTAACTGCAGTACGAACAGGAGCTTCTATCCGTGGAACAGCTAATAAATATGCAATTCCAAAGAGTACGCTGGAGGACAAGGTGAAATCGAGATATGCTGGAAATCGAAAGGGTATTCAGCCTGCCCTTGCAAACGATGAAGAGAAAATCGTATTGGAATACATCATCGTTATCTGAGCTTCAACAGGCTGACATTGCTCCTTCAAATGTTACAAAAACTAGTACGAGTTTACCTCCGAAGATAGGTAAGAGACACCGTAAATGGCGTGCGTTTCCAGCAGTAGCTGCTAGCGACGAATGGATGAAGATGTATCAAGCCGAAGCCAATGAGAAGCAGCAACAAGAAAATTTAAAGAGAATGAAAATTGAGAAAAGGCATTCGAAGCAGATTAGAAGGGAACAGGAGAAACTCAGAAAGATCGAAGAAAGACAGAAGACGCAAAGAGCCAAGATGGAGGCGATTATGAGTAAACAATCTAATATTTAAAAAAATGTTATAAATCTAAATAAACTAACTAATAACTCTAAATAAACTAACTAAAAGTCTGAAACTTTCTACCGAATTCATTCACTGTAGAATACGCTTTCTATTAAATGCTTTAAGTTATTTAACTTTGGAATCGTTAATCACCATCGTTCTAGGAAGGAAGGTATTTTCCAACAACCATGGATGGAAAATCCGTGATTTTGATCTAATCTGTAAGTTATCCCCACATGCACAGATCTGTACAGTTCATGACAGCCAGTAAATCTTTAGCATTGATCAGATTTTGTTCTCTTGACAACTCTCAGCAGTCGATTAGAGTTACATCTCACCTAGTTGCGATAAAAAGGATTACCGCACTGCTTGAATCGAAAAGCACGCACTACACTCAAACGATTGTCTATTATTTTTCACTGCGATCAAGCAATAAACAAGATCTACTGTGAAATTTGTCATATTCTGTACAGATTACGACAAATTGTTTATGGCTTACAATGTCAATGAAACTGAATCAGATCGCTCGTATGTTCATCATTGCTAGAAGCGTTTTTTCATCCTTGTTAACGACACAAGAGTGTTGTTAAAGGTAAAAAAGTAAATAAAAGTAATTATTAAACGCTTATTGTTTCAATTAATGCGTTTTTACTTGTAGGTATTAATTTGTTAACCACAATATGAGAAAATTTTACTTGTCCGGAAATTGATTCCAAAATGTCCGGATTTTGATTCAACCAGATTGAGGTGTCCGGATTTATGAACATGACAAGCCATTTTATTTCGCTTATTTTAATGAATTTTATTGAGTTTCTATCATTAAATTGATGTATTACTGAAAGTTCAAACTTTAAATTTGACTATAAAAAAAGCAAAGCCATGGGTTTATACCGTCTTTAGACATTACCCTTCTTTCAGTGCAACAATCCTACTGACTCTAACTAGCAAGCACCGCCTAGCCGAGATTCGACTGGCTTGTTAGACCAGCATCGTACCTCAAAGCTAGCTGGGCGGTTAAATTTGACTATAGCACAAAGCAAATATCGAAGTAGTGCGCTATTAGTTTTTAGCAAAGCGGAGCAAATTAAAAATGTGACCTACTTAAGTGTCCGGAAAGTGATGCAGCACGGTAGCGCCTCAAATCTTACTTCAACATCAAGCACTATTTAGTTAGACATATATGTATTTATGTATTTGATTTGATGATATCAAAAAATTGTTATGTTAAAATGGTTTGGTTGTGCTGCAGTTTGAGAAATCCAATTTTTTTCCAAATGGAAACTAGGTTTTTTTTTCTAATTCCCGTCGTAATAAGTAAAGCCATTCTAATTTTCATCATTTGTTGGATGGATTTAATGAATACTCGAAAAGTTCTTGTGCTGAGTTGACTAAAACACACTTACCTTCCGATCCGTGAACTTTAAAATCACGGAAAAGCGACTATTAAAGCATATTATTGAAATTACGCAACTGACTTTATTGCTAAAATTCGTCGTACCGTTTTTTAATCCGTCCATCAAAATTTTTCATCGTCCGAACTAAAAATCACAACAATGTTTACGAAGCTAACGCGCATGTATTTTGTGTAGGACGGCATGACAAATGTTATTCTACAAAATTTCTGCAGGTCAGGCAAGTTTTCCTGGCTGTATAATAACGACCATGCCTTGCGTGAGTTATTTTCATTTATGAATGACGGAAATTAAAACGATTAGTCGACATTGTCTTCTTCGTCGCACGAAAAAACGCAGGAAATTTGCTGGTAGGACTTCTTTAATGATAAAAAGCATTTAAATAGATCTCAGCTCACTTTGATTGATCGCATGTGATAGACAACAAACTAAAATATTAGGGAATAACTAGTTTTGCATTGTGTGTCATAAAAATGCTGATATTTTTAATAATTTGTGTTGGATAAGACGGGAATAGGCAATTATGACGATGTAGCAACATACCCTATGTAAAGAATTGCCAGCAACTAACTGATGCAAAGCAGCAAATGAAACATTCAAAACTATTCACGGATAAGAGAGTCGCTGATTTTCCTCGCTTTTAGAAATCTGCGTCACATCACATGCACAAATGCAAGACAGTTTCGAACAAATTCTTGCAGTAACTATATGGATACAATCTGGCAAAAGGAAAGGCTCACTTTTCGATGACGTTTCACCTTCAGGACATTAATTTGGACTAATTTCAATCTAAAATGTTAATGGCGGTTGAAGAAAGGGGATGCTTTTATACTTTAAGAAAATTTCTCACCTTCAGGACATCACATTAGACTAGGTTTAATGCTGAAACGATATCACCGGTTGAAGAAGAGGAGTGGTTTTGGTACTTCCCAAGCACAGATATCAAACCGGTATAGGTTTAAGCGCCGTAAAGAATCTTCGACCTATTCCACTTTTCGAGAAAGATTTTTTGGAATGACATCCTACCCAGCCAAACCTTGCCGTAAGACGTAGTCCTACGTCAAAAACTGTACAACTTTGGTTATAACTCAGACCAGTGATGAGATAGAAAGTTGCTTTCCTTGTGTCTTTCGGAATGTCTGTGAGAAAACAATAAATTCATTTATACAGTCCATTTATTCGACAAAATAGACATGACAAAATAAGCCATCACAGACAAAGTTCATTCACCTTTTTAAGCGAACTAGTCTTAGACTACGACTAGATTAACATTAATTGGTATTATTTGAATTTTTCGAAAGTTCTGTTAGAATATTAATTAAGAGGTCTAACTTCTCCATCTTTTCCTGAAGACGAATCGCTTTTTGCTGCTCCCTCTCAGCTTTTCGCACGCATTCTTCTCGGTACTCGTATAGCAAATGTGTGTTTGAATCGTTCGCGTTAGCTCGTTTTGCCTACGACGTTGACAGTGTTGGTCTTAAACTATCTTCGTCATTATCAATAGTTTGTTCGGACGAGCCCGGTTCAACTCTTCGTCGTTTCCCTTCCGTTACGGTATCACTTGCTAACTTTCTTTTTATGAATGTCGGTGACATTGATTTCTGGCTCAATTGAATCGTCTATAGCCGCTATTTGAGACATCTCCTTGTCGTAAGCAGTTTCGATGATGGAACTACCGGAGGTACGATTATTCTTCATGGCATTCTTGGTTGTTTTCGAAACATTCTTGAAGCGGTTTTACACTTGCGATGGAGTAAACGCGACGTTTAGTGGCAACTGAAGCTCTTTTGAAATACACTTCCACATTTGTTTTTCTTTGTCAGATATCGCTTTAAAGGTCCAATGTCCTCCATCTTGCTTCGATAAAGCGATAATAGCAAATGGGTTTGCTCTTCAGTCCACGATTTTACGATCTTGCATTGCTGCGATGGCGGAGGACTCTCGTTGCTTGCGTATGAATCGATTGCATCGATTGCATGTTCTCGTTGAAGACCAAACGTGTCTGCTACCTCGTCAAATCTGGTTCTGACGATATTTCCATTTGTAAGGGTAATATTTTCATATAAAATAGGGGGTAAAGGGTACCTGTACTTTGCTTTTATTTTTGTTTTGATTGAAATGAGTGAGACTTTTTTACTTTACTTTACTTACTTGCAACATGCTCCAGACGGATGAAATCGTCTTTCAAGATAATTCTACCGGCGTCATCCACTGCAGGTTTGTAATCTGTTAAGTTGATAAAGTTTGAGTCCATTTTGAACACGGAACAAGCATTTACTTGATTGCATAGAAACTTTTAAAATAAAAGGACGAAGACTAACAGTAACCGGTAAGACAAGCAAATCAAAACAAAAACAAAGTGAAGCGAATGACAACTGCCTGTAGCAAGCAGCTCGCACATACTAACACAGTAACTCACCCTCAACCCGAAAATGTTTTTGACGTAGGATTACGTTTTTCAGGCAGGTAGCTGGTATAGGGGGTAAATCCAAAAAATCGAAAAATGTGAGCGTCACGAAAAATGACAGGTTTTGAGCGCTAATAGCTTAGTGATTTTCCGATCGATTTTCAACATTTTTGAACCAATCGATCGGAAAATCTTCTACGCATCATTCCCAACAAACAAACCTATTGATTTCAAATACGCATTGATGAAAAATTGAAAATAATGAAGCATTGTTCAGCTGGAAACCCTCACTTCGTGATTGGTTGCAAAAGACGTCATCATAGTTTTAACGTATTTTTAGAAAAAAAGTGACAAAATCTCCCCGTCCCAACAGGTCGAAGTTTCTTTACGACGATTGAACCTAGACCAATCTGATATCTGTGCTTGAGAAGTACGCCAGAAAGAGTGACAAAGTCCCCTCGTTCCAACAAAATTCTTTACGAACGCGATTAAACCTAGTCCAATTTGAAATCTGTGCTTGGGAAGTAGGCCATTGTGAAGAACTACCCCTCTTCAACCGATGTTGTCGTTTGAACATTTAACCTAGTTTTAACCTAGTGATGTCCTGAAGGTAAACAATTTTGTTAAAGTATAAAACCACCCCTATCTTTCAACGGAGTTTATCTTTATACATTGAATCTAATCCAAATTGATGTCCTGAATGTGGAACGACATAGAACAGTGGGCGGTAATTCTTTGCTTTTGCCAATTATAGGTACTGCAATAATTTGTCCGGAAATGTTGTCTTACACGGAAACAGGGCTGAAAGAATATTTTTGCATGTGACGTAGCGCAGAAATTCTCAAGGCGAGGAAAATCAGCGACTCTGTTATCCGAGAATAGTTTTGAATGTTTCATATACGGATTACCTACGAATGGCAGAAACAAAAATGGCCGAATCACGAATGGCCACACTCAATATAATCGATATGTCGCATCCACGTGAAAAATCATGTAAACTTCTGTACAGCAACTTACGTGAACTTACCAGTTAATAGGAAAATTGATAAAATTTACCGGGATCGCACGTAAACTGGTTAGTATGAGTGCGAGTTACCAACAATTGGGTATTTAAATTTCCCCAAAAAAGTGGATTTTTTCACCTTATTTGAAAGCCCGTCGTTTTCTGAATCTGACAGTTCTTTTTTTATTTCAACTAAGTCAATATTTAATGAAAAAATTAATAAAAATCAAAAATAGAATGGTTTGCTGTTTGACAGATATCAACCAAGCTGATTGCTTGAAATGATGTCAGAAATTCTCTCCCTCTCTTCTATCTTTCTGATAGAGCTCTTCATTTTGACCGAGCTTTTGACAGCTCCCATATGGAAACCTGTATCGTCCGATGACCATAGTTTATCTATTCACTGTGTTGTCTGAGGTGAGCTGAAAAGAACAGTGGTTTACTTTTCAGCTATCGTCTTATCCCAAAAAAATTTTTTAAATTAAATATATGCTATTTTTAATACCTTCACTCGTCAAATTTGAAAAAATCTTCATGTGACGATACAGTAACATCATATGTTACCATAATATGTGAAAATTTGTACCAGAGCTAATTGAAGGTAAACAGAACCGAAAACTAAAAATGTTCAATCTATTGATATAAAAAGTTTGTCTGTACCGAAAACCAGGCCTCTGACAAGACGTCATAAGAGGCTTATCGGTAACTAAAAACAGGTCCCTGACAGGACGTCATGCTTTCGTAGCAATGGGTTGTATTCTCACTCACCTCACTGGACTGCTGGAATGCTCGATTGATCAACTGGTTGACTGGACTGCTCGACTGGACTGGTCGATTAGACTGCTCGATTTTATTGCTCGACTGGACTGCTCAACTGAACTGTTCGATTCGACTGCTCGATTCAATTGTTTGATTGGACAGATCGACTTGACTCCTTGACTGAACAGCTCGATTTAACTGCTCGAGTGGACTACTCGACATAACTACTCGATTAAACTGCTTGTCTTAACTGCACGATTGAACTGCTCGACTGGACTGTTCGATTCGACTGCTCGACTGGACTGTGACTGGACAGCATGATTTATCTGCTCAACTAGACTACTCGACTCAACTGTTTGATTCGACGCTCGACTCAACTTCTTTATTGCACTGCTCGACTGAACTACTCGACTCAACTGCTCGACTCGACTGCTTGAATGAACTGCTTGACTCAACTACTCGATTGGACTATTCGAATCGGCTGCTCGACTCAACTGCTCAACCCGATTGCTTGAATCAACTGCTCGATTAGACTACTCGATTTGATTGCTCGACTCAACTGACAGCTTGATTTAACAGCTCGACTTAATTGCCTAACTTAGCCTCTCAACCCGACTGCTCGACTCAACTGCTTGACTTGACTGTTCGACTCGACTGCTCGACCCAGCTGCTTGACTCGATTGCTTGATACGACTGCACTACTCGCCAGCTCAATTCGATTGCTTGTCTCGAGATCATATGGTTGGTGTTAAATCAGACCGGACCAAGTCGCAAAATTTTAAAAGCTTAGTTGATCGGCTCTATTCTACATACCGATCGCAGCCGGATCGGATCAGAAATTGCGCTTCGATCGGAATACATCGTATGCTATAACACACGTCGATCGGGACGTTTCTTTTCGGAACGAGTCTGAACGGAATGCAGAATCGAGGCGAATGATAGCAAACGATCAAAAATTTTCTAAGCAACATTTTACTCTAATCAGACTACATAAATGTTGCAAACACCCAGAAGTTTTTATTCAGTTAGATAAAATCCGATACGGCCATAAACACTATTTGTTACAGTTTCCGGCTATGACTTTTGACGTAGGACTACGTCTTACGGCAAGTTTTGAGATAGGGTGTCATTCCAAAAAATCGCAAAATGCGAGCGTCACGAAAAATGAAAGGTTTTGAGCGCTAATAGCTCAGCGGTTTTCCGATCGATTTTCAATATTCTTACTCCAATCGATCGGAAAATCTTCTAAGAATTGACTCAAATGAAGAAAAGTATGGATTCTTGATGTTGAACTATTGAAAAATTGAAAATAATGAACCTATGTTTTACCAGAATTCTCGCTTCGTGATTGGTTGGAAGATTCTATACGATGATCTAAACCTATACCAATTTGATATCTGTGCTTGGGAAGTAAGCCAAAACAAGTGACAAAGCTTCCTTATTTCAACAAGATTTCTTAACACCGCGGTTCAGCCTAGACCATTTTGATGTCCTTGCTTGGGAAGTACGCCAGAGAGAGCGACAAAGCCCCTCGTGCCAACAGATTTCTTACAAACGCGATTAAACTTAGTCCAATTTGATGTCTGTGTTAGGGAAGTGTGCCATAAAAAATGACACAAGTTCGTTGTCGCAATAGATCGCAAATTCTTAACTGCGAGACGATTAAACCTAGGCGATTTTGAAATCTGTGTTGGAAAAATGTGCTACAGCTGTAGTATTTTGTTACAATATGACTCTGTATGAATACGCATGCTTACCGTTTCATTAGAAGTGTAGTGAAAAGATGTGCTGTTGATAAAATAGGATTGAATTTGTAAAATCCCTTCAACGTGGGAAACCATGGATAATAAAAACAATCTTTAATTTCAGTAAGGTAGCAGGAAAGCAATAGTTTGTGTTCTTGATTTTGTTAAATTGTTTTCAAATGCACAATCTTTTGAGAATTGAACGTATGCAATGTTACTACTTTGATAAATGTTACATACAACGCATGTAGCATGTATATATGTTACATATAGCATGTATACATGAAGAATCGAATGATTACAAGCATGAATACATGCTACTATCACTATACAAAGAGACTTACGTAGTCCTGCGTCACCTATATATGCGGTCGTGTCTTGTACACAACCCCTCTGATTTTTTTATGTACAACATCCTAGAGCTATATTATGCAATATAAGAACTCATAGAACTAATACAAAGATTAAACATCTTTGCAAACACTGGCCAATGGAATGTATCCGCAGTTTTCGGAATTCTGAATAGGCATTCATATTTTCCGGATCGTAAGATTCGAGCTCAACTAGTAATTCTATAACGATTGAGATTTGGCCATATGCGTAGAAAGATTTTTTTCGTCAAATATGATCCGCTATCACCCCCTGAAATATTTGCACTAAGCTTCCTAACACCCTGTATATTGTCACATACTAGACGGGAAATAGTTGATAAGATTTAAGGCCATAAGATTACAACCATTGGTCGCGGACCACAAAAGCATTTGGAACTTATGAAGTATTACAAGGTGGAGGCAAAAAATGTGCTACTGGCACTCTTTTTTGCGGAGATACACTAGCTGCGACGCTTGCTTTTGAAAAGATTGCCCTTCTGTCAAAGTTATGAATCAAACCTTGAGCAGATCAGATCCGCAGATATTTGAATATGAGGAAGTGCCGGAAAGTGGATTTCCACGTAATTTATAATTTTGTATTAGATGCTATGCATGATATCGCCGAGGGTGTAATGCGGTAACAATTCAACTTGTTTTGAAATACTATCCGAAACAAAAGGAACTTGGTCTAGATATTAACTATAATAAACACCGAATTAACACAATTTTGTGGACAAAAATTGCGGTAATACATATCTGGAGCAATCAAAAGAAGAGATAATATGAATCAGTTCAATTGCTTAGGATTTGAGTAAAACAGTTGCAAAAAAAAGACTTATCGCATACCAGACGTACCCAATCTTGTAATCTTGCAAACAAGCAAGGCGAAGGCACCCGCACTTGCCCTGACAATGGTCAAACTGATGTCTGTGCTAGTAAAACACCCCGTTTTTTGAATAAATATACTAAAAATGACAGAAATCAGACATGGAGGCTTTTAAAAGCGCTCACCTAAAAATTAATATTGTTTCGATGGTGTCGACACGTAGAAGATTTTCGGATTGATCAGTGCAAAAATATTGAAAATCGATCTCAAATCCACTGAGTTCTTACTGCTCAAAACCTAAAACTTTGCGCTCGCATTTTTAGATCGTTTGTAATAACACCCTACTTTCGAAGATGAAAATTGGTTTTGTGAACTCAAACCTGTAACTGTAACCTTTTAGAATTCTACCCTTTGCTTAATTCTACCCTTTGCACGGCTGTGACAAGGACCGGTTAACACAGAGCATACAAAACAGCATGAAAATGACAACAAATATGTTTATTTTGTACACTTTCTAGAAATACTTTCCGCGTCTCAGAATAAGTATTTTCCAGCCGTAAACGTAGGAACATCTAAACAATACTTAGACACACATCAGAATAACATTCGTCGAGAAATGCTAATAAATGCAAGCACTACGACAGCCGCCATCGTAGCTTTCAGTTCTCCGGCAGCACCACCGTCGCCGTCTGTGCCCGGTGTCGTCGTACCCGGACCGATCGTCGTGGCTTCCGTGTGGTCCGGATTCACCTGTCCCTGCATCGTAATTCTCCACTCGATAGCCGGGTATACGGGTGAGGATTGCATCAAATACTCCTCGGTGATTTCGAAGTCCCCCCAGGTAAGCACCTGGAAATTCCTACCGCTAAACATCGTATAGCCGTCACCACCTTCCCACAGGAACTGGCTAACAAGGATCTTGTGCCGATCGTAATCGTACAGTGGGGCAAAAGTTGGAGTCTTGCAGTTAGCACAACGAACCTCCACGCTCGCCACTCGTTGACCAGGCGGCTTACTCAGGTCGTACACGACGTGAACTCCCGACATCTGTAGAAATTCGCCGTAACCTTGCGAACCATCGTATCGAACCACGCTATGTTCCAACATTTGCCGGATAGTTTCTCCGGTAACTTCCGCGAGTATGATCGCATTTCCGAAGGGAAGCACCGTCAGTAAATCCCTTTTGGTGATGTTTCCATCGGCTCCCGGTTCGATGGACGCTCGGATTCCTCCGCCTTGCACGAAAGCAATTGCCGCATCCGTCCAGTATTCGGAGTTTTCTTCACGAGATGCTGCGTGGGTCATAACCATCGAATCGGCGATCAAGTTTCCAATGTTGCACTCTTCAAAGCGACATCTTGTGGCATCTAGCAGCACCAGTGTTTGTCCTATGACTATATCTAATGTCAGGATTCCTGGTCGGTAGACGTCTAACAATGCCAAAACATCGGAGGCTCGTTCGACAGCGCCGTTCAACAGTATGGGCTTGCCATCGTAGGACACCAGTTTACCGCTGGGATCGAACTCAAGATTCAAATGACCCAAATATTTGGTGTAAGCGTACGCTTGAACCACCGGAACGATTTGACCAGCAGAATTGGTAATTTCGACCGGATACGGTCCTTCCGGTTTATCAATATCCGGCGGTGTTCCACTGAAGAGGAAAGTATGCGAATGCCCACCGATTACGAGATCGATGTCAGGGCAACCTGCCGCAATCTCCTTATCCCGATCCAAACCACTATGTCCCAGGGCTATCAAAATGTTAACTCCTTGAGCTTTCAGTGCGGTGGCCTCCTTACTGAAACAAAAAAAAAGGTTGGTAATTTTCCTAACAATTGTTCGAATTTTGATTCGATCCTACTTGATAGCCTCAATCTCATCCTTGTACAGAACCGTGTTGGTCGGTGCAAGCTGTTTCGTTTCCGGAGTGAGATAACCGATTACGCCGATCTTGACGCCTTCCTTGACGAACACGATCGAGTTCTGTAGCGATTTGGTGCTCTGCATGCTGGGCGTGTTGGACAGATCAAGGTTGGCCGCCAACACTGGGAAGTCTACTTCGTTCAGGAACGGCACCAGACCTTCCACGCCCAGGTCGAACTCGTGATTACCGAGGGACTGTAAAGCGGAGAAGATGATTCAGAGAACTGTTTGATTCGACTCAAAAATGGTATTTGAAAAACTTACAATTGCATCAGGCTTTAATATGTTCAGGAATGCGGCGGTGATGTTGTCTTTAAACACGGTAAACCACGGTGTTCCAGTGTAGCTATCTCCGGCATTTAGATACAATACCGGTAATCCTCCGCTGGCTTCCGTTTGACGGAATTCGCGAACTCTAAAACAGAAATACGTTTGAATTTATGATTAATGAAAATTATATTCCAATGTCTTATCTTTTAACGGTGCTGTTCATAGACTAAACTGTAGCTTAAAGGTTTGAAAATATGGCATTTATACCATTCATTTCATTTAATTACGAACTTGTTAGAATTAAACTGTTCGCAGGAACGTCTAATTAATAGTTCTACTTTCAATTATCAAAGCTTAACAATTAAATAGAAACCTGAAACTGGCTGGCTAATGATTTCAGCTGAACTTCAAATATACTCACTTGTGTGCCACCCGGGCGAACCCTCCGTAGCATCGGTTGTTGGCCACGTCCTCCGGCTGGCAGTCGTTCCCGTAGGCACCGATCTGTTCGAAGCGCGCGTGCATGTCATTATTGTGCAAGATAACCAACCGGAAATTATCGCTCTTCGGTGCGGCATGAACCGATGGCATCGATAGTGCCATCAGCAACATCAGTATCGGCATCAGCTGCCACTGAAGCCATCGTATCCTGAAGACAGTCATGGGGCTCGGGTGGTGGCGTGTCACGGGAACAGGGAACTGTGCACTCTGCTCGCTTTCTTGGGAATTGATTCCGATGAATTATGGATGGCACCTGGAAAAGCCCATGGGACATGGGAAATGGAAATATTGTGACAGTTAGTCAGTGTTTCATTGGAAAATTTAAATGAAAGTGAGCTATTAATACATGTTTGTTTCGACAACTTTTAGATGGGTATAAATCTTCATACCCATTGACAGGAGTGTGACAGTTCTGTGCATCGTTTAATTTCGTCTCAGGCACAGACAAATCAATCAAATGTTTCAAATAATAATACTTCTGTGGCGCATCAATCGGCCACTATTTCGGTAGCTAACCGAAGAAGCCGCGAAAACAAATTACTGCGATCAATCAAATACCTTCAGCTATCATGGCGGCAATCGATATTAAGGTTATGATGATTAAGCACAACATAGATTCGCCACAATACGCAAGGGTTTCTTGTTATAGCTAGTACCCAGTACTTTCCCAGCCAAGCCAGACACGAGTTTGATGTCAAAGTGTGTTTTTTCGGTATTAAGTTAGGTTGATAGCGCAAAGAGAAGGATTTATGACCTCTTTTATCGCTTATCGCGCAGGCAGGACCATTAAGCGAATTAGCAACCAATCAGTAAAGTAATCCGTGGTTACGTGTACACTTATTCTGCACTTGAGACGCAATTATATTGTCTTTTTATATAAAATCGAAAAACATTGTAGTAGATTTCATAATTTCACTGAATTACATTACGTATAGAATGATAGCAGACATTTGTTATTGGGATAATTTGATCTGTTCACATTTTAAAGGGTGTCCACGGTAAAATTGCGACACACAAAATTAATTCGCAAAATTTGAGTTTTTATCCGATTGCCATCAAATTTGGACATTATTTGTCTTATTCCACTCCAGCACGTCCTTTGCATAATGGTATTAAGCTAAATCTGGCTAGAAGATCGTAGGACAATAATTGTGAGACTTCAGAAAAGAAAAAAGTCGATTTTGGAGACACTCTTTCAAATACACTTGTCCATCCATGATATCCATGATACCTGGTGGTCACGAAAGGCGCACTCCACTTTCCACATGAACGTATTGACTGTCAAATCAAGAACTTCTTGGCTAACTTCGACATCTTCTGGTTTCGAAGGTTCCCTGGAACATCAAGTTTATCTTGAGTAGTGATGTACTGGTCGTATAATTCCGTATAATTCCTGGGCACGACTTTTCGCGACCGTATTCTGTCGGAGCCTTCTGAACCTTGAAGCTTGAAGATGGATTACATCATCTAACGTACCTCGTTGGAAGATGAGACCAAAAAAGTTAGGTTTCCTTGGTCCAGAACGCAAAGATTGTACCGGATCGTAACGTGAAGCAAATTCTGAAACGTTCTCAGAAACTACAAAAAACAGGATTGGATCATTAGGTTAGATCATCTTTGGACAAATTCCTGCGCAAGAGTTTCATACCTCATTCGATTGGTAGCGTGATTCGAAAGACTACAAAATAAAAAAGTCTCAGTTCCCGAAAAAGTTCTGCGTTCTAATCTGCAACTGCGGACTGTGAATACAACGTTCAAGTAACTTTTGGAACCATGACCAAGAAATTTATCGAATGGAGTACCTACAGATGAGATTGCTGCCTTTTCTAGAGCACCGTCCGCGTGATGACAATGATAAAATATAAAGGGCCAAACAGAATGGTGCGTTAAGGCGTCCGTCAGCGGTATTCTGACAGTTTTCCCATGAGTTTACTGTGAAACTGACGCTGACGAATGTGGCAGCGTCCTGTTTCGCCCTTGACTTTTGTATGCGCTGGGAGTACTTTGATGCAAGGGTCCACGCGAATATCAAACATCTGGACTGCCGCAATATATGCAAAATAATCGTGTTAAGGTGATACAGTACTGAATCCCAACATGGCTGAATAAGTGGCGTCTATGTGAGCATATTGGTGCTATCGATTCGGTCATGTTGGCTTCCGTACCGTTTCACCTTAAGAAAAGCCAGCAGCAGTCGACATCTGCGGCTAGTGTCACGTCGCGTGTGCGAGTGGCTATGACGGCGCACTGGCATTCCCACACCTAAACAGAAGGTGGAACACCGACCTTTCAAAAGTCAGTTTTAGACAAAAAATTACCCAAGTAATCGTAAGATACTGGATCTTTTTTTTACAAATTACGTATACGTAATTGATTTATTTATCGCCAAAATTCCGGTCGATTAGGCTAACAACTCGAAAGTTTGGAATTCCACTATTTGGATTTTTTACCTTAAATTATATAGAGAACACACATCCCGGGGTTCCAGTCTGAGCTCATGACCGTGAAATTGGGTTTGAAATTAAACTTAAAATTGATCTTTAGATTAGATATTAGACTTTGAGTAGGAATTTGACTTTGAGATTGGATTTGAATTCGGACTTGACGTTTTTATCCAAAATTGGATTAAAATTGAACTAAAAATTGAATTTGACTTTGAGTCGAACATAAATTGGAATTAAATTAAACCAGATGTTGAGCCGAATCTTACGATCCGGAAAATATAAATGTCTGTTCAAAAAACTGCGGATACATTCCATTGGCCAGTGTTTGCGAAGATGTTTAATTTTTGTATTAGTTCTTTGAGTTCTTATATTGCATAATATAGCTCTAAGATATTGTACATAAAAGAGTCTAAGCCGGAAACTGAAACAAATAGTTTGTATGCTCGCGCTGGATTTTATTTAAGTGAATAAAAACATTATCTCCACTGTGCTGATTCTATAGGTGGGCAAAACGGATCTATTGTGTGAGTTAATCGGTGTTAAGTCAGGCAGAACCAAATGACAAAATTCTGACTTCGAAAAAAACGCACTCAAAGTTTGCTGCTCCGTGTGGGTATTAGCTATCAATCGTTCGAAATCATCTCAAAACTCTGGCTGTTTGCAACATTTATGTAGTCTGATTAGAGTTGTTGCTTAGAACGGGTATGAAATGGAGAGAGTTACCTGGAAGGAGCGTCAAACTTAGCTCTGGTTCTCTCAAGCTCCCACCTGGCGCCTCCACGTAGATCTAAGTCAAATAATGACGGTCGATGGCCTTACCCGGAAATGCTTCGTGTACTTACTGAAGCAGCTAAGCTAGGAGGTGTGAACTCCAACTGCGTTTCAACATCCAGCGGTTAACGGCAGACGGCGTCGCAGTGGAGTACGCCAGGAAGCTTGACCAACGAATCGCAGAACAGCAGGTAGAAGGAGAAGATATAAATGGGCTGTGGAGGAACATCCATGGTGCCATCGAAACAGCTGCGAGAGAGGTAGTAGGCACGACGCGTGGAAGACAGCGTAACAGCTGGTATGATGCCTAATGTCAGAGAGTGACAGATGAAAAGAACCAGGCCAGTAGTCGCATGCTCACTGCGGCAACGCGTCAAAACAGAGAGAGGTACAGAGAGACTTGAGCTGCGGAAAAAAATCCATCGTCTAACTCTAAAGAAACGCGAGTTCGAGGAGCACGTGCTCGCCGGCGCAGAGGAGCGATACGCCAGTAACGACACACTGAGTTTCTATAAAATGGTGAGATGCAGGAATTTTGCCATGCCTGTGATGTGCAATGATAGTGCTGGCAAC
This sequence comes from Sabethes cyaneus, assembly GCF_943734655.1. NCBI lineage: Eukaryota > Metazoa > Arthropoda > Insecta > Diptera > Culicidae > Sabethes > Sabethes cyaneus. The sequence continues at coordinate 43,409,228 of NC_071355.1, forward strand.
CTGCTTACAGACAAAACGGCGGTAGCAGCCAGGTAGAAGGAGCAGTTCCAGACACTGTTGAATGGAGAGGTAAACGCGGAGATCAGCAGGGACAGCATAGGAATTGTAAGCGATGGTCAAGTTGTGGAGCCACAAACACAAGAGGATGTTAAAAAGGCAATTAGTGAGCCGAAAAACGGTAAGGCTGCTGGGAAGGACGGTATCCCTGCTGAACTTCTAAAAGCGGGGAGCGAGCGGCTGTACGAAGCAATCCACCGGATCATTGTCAGGATCTGGAAGGAAGAACAAATGCCGGAGAAGTGGTTGAATGGCCTCATTTGCCCAATTTTCAAAAAGGGACATCGACTTTAGTGTAAAAACTATCGAGGAATTACATTGCTCAATTCTGCCTACAAGGTGCTTTCCCGTATCCTGTTCGGCAGACTGAGACCGTTAGCGGAGTCCTTCGTCGGCGAGTACCAACCTTGTTTTCGTGAGGGTCGCTCCACGACGGATCAGATGTTTACCCTGCGTCAGTTGCTAGACAAGTTTCGGGAGTACAACTTGCAGACACACCATCTGTTTGTGGACTTTAAAGCGGCGTAGGATTCAGTTAAACGAAATGAGCTGTGGCAGATAATGCTAGAACATGGTTTTCCGACGAAACTAGTTACGCTGATTCGTGCAACGCTGGACGGATCCAAATCATGCGTTAGAATAGCGGGTGAGACCTCAGCTGCTTTCGTGACGTTGGATGGACTGAAGCAAGGGGATGCACTCTCTAACATGCTATTCAACATTGCCTTGGAAGGTGCATTACGAAGGGCAGACGTGGAAAGGAATGGAACTATCATCACGAAATCTCACATGCTTCTTGGTTTTGCGGATGACGTCGATATCATCGGATTCAACCAAAGAGCAGTGCAAGAGGCCTTCAGGCCCTTTAAAAGGGAAGCGGCGAGATTGGGACTTACCATTAACGCCGCCAAAACGAAGAACGTGGGAGCCCAAGTGGTGTTGGTGCCGAGGTAGAGTTAGATGGGGAACGATATGAAGTAGTGGAGGAATTTATATACCTTGGCACACTCGTGACATGTGACAACGATGTAAGCCGCGAAGTGAAACGACGAGTTGCAGCCGCGAGTCGGGCTTTCTACGGATTACGTAGCCAGCTAAAGTCCCGTAGTTTGCAAATTCGCACAAAACTGGCGCCTGGCGCTTTACAGAACACTAATCCTCCCGGTGGCTCTTTACGGACACGAATAATGGACGCTAAAGGAAATTGATCGACGAGTACTTGGGGTTTTTGAGCGTAAAATTCTGCGATCTATACTTGGTGGCAAAATGGAAAATGGAGTGTGGCGCAGACGCATGAATCACGAGCTGTACCAAGTATACAAATATGCTGATATAGTGAAGGTAGTGCAATGTGACAGGCTGCGGCGGGCTGGACACGTGGCCACAATGCCCGACGAAAGAGTAGCCAAAACTATTTTCAGCAGAAAACCAGGAAGAGGCCGTAGACTCCGAGGCAGACCCCGCACCCGGTGGGTGTTTGCTGTCGAAGACGGTGCACGTTCAGCTGGTGTTCGTGAGGATTGGAGAACGGCAGCCCAGAACCGACGGTACTGCAGGACCATAATTCGTTCTACGTAGGATCGGTAACGGACCGTTGCCACTAAAGTAAAGTAAGTAAGTTGCTTTAAAAATTCTTAATCGTTTGCAGTCATTAACTTTTTTTTAAAAAAATTTGCGACTTGGTACGGTCTGATTTAATACCGATTATATGATATCACGGAAAGCAATCGAATTGAGCAGGCGAGTCGAGCAGTCGAATCAAGCAGTCGAGTCAAGCAGTCCAGTCGAGCAGTTGATATCGAGCAGACGAGCCGAGCAGCTAAGTAGAATCGAGCAGTCAAGTCGAGCAGCTTAATCCAGTCGAATAATCTAATCGAGCAGTTGAGGCGAGTAATCCAGCCGAGCAGTTGAACCGCGTAGTCTAGTCGAGCAGTTGAAACGAGCAGTTGAATCAAGCAGTCATCACACTCATCAAATAGTTTAGTCGAGCAGTTGGGTCAAGTATTTCAGTCGAGCAGTTAAGTTTCGCAGTGAAATCGAACCGTTGAATTTTAGCACTAGAGTCTAGTAGTTCAGTCGAGTAGTCCAGTCAAGCAGTTAAATCGAGTAGTCTAGTCGAGCAGTTGAGTCGAGCAATCGAGTACAGCAGCTGAGTCGAGCAGCCGATTCGAATAGTCAAGTCGAGTAGTTGAGTCAAGCAGTTGAGTCGAGTTATTTATTCAAGCAGTTGAGTCAAGTCGAGCAGTTGAGTCGAGCAGTCGAATCGAACAGTTAAGTTAAGCAGTTGAGTCGACCAGAGATTTCGAACAGCTCAGTCTAGCAGTTGAATCGAGCGGTCAAGTCGAGTAATTGAATCCAGTAGTCCAGTCGAACAGTTTAATCAAGCAGTTGAGTCGAATAGTCTGGTCGAGCAGTCGTATCATACAATTTAGTCAAGCAGTCTAGTCGAGCAGTCGGATCAAGCGGTTCAGTTGAGTAGTTAGGTTTCGCAGTGAAATCGAACAGTCGAGTCGAGTCGAGCAGTAGAATCGAGCAATACAGTCGAGTAGTCCAGTTGAATCGAGCAGTTAAATCGAGCAGTCGAATCGAACCGTTAAATCAATCAGTTGAGGTCGAGTGGCTAAGTCGAGAAATCAAGTCGAGCATATGAATCAACCTGTCCAGTCGTCAGTTGAATTGAGCGGTCAGGTCGAGTAGTTAAGTCGAGTAGTCTAGTCAAGCAGTTGAATCGAGCAATCGAGCTCAGTAGTTAAGTCCAATCGAATAGTCCAATCAAGTAGTTGAGTCGAGTAGTCCAGTATAGCAGCTGAATCGAGCTGTCAAGTCGAGCAGTTCAATCGTGCAGTTAAGTCAAGTAGTCGGATCGAGTAATAAGCCCAACAAACGTGTTAAGCAGTCGAATCGAGCAGTTGAGTCGAGTAGTCCACTCGAGCAGTTAAATCGAGCTGTTCAGTCAAGCAGTCAAGTCGATCTGTCCAATCAAGCAGTTGAGTCGAGCAGTCGAATCGAACAGTTCAGGCGAGCAGTTCAGTTGAGCAGTCCAGTCGGGCAATCAAATCGAGCATTCTAATCGACCAGTTAAGTCGAGCAGTCTAGTCAACAAGTTGAGCAATTGAGCAGTCCAGCAATCGGCCAGTGAGGTGACTGAGAATATAGAAAACATGACGTCCTACAAAAACTACGAAAACAAGACGTCCTGTCAGGAGCTTGTTTTTAATTACTGATAAGCGTCTTATGACGTCCTTTCGGAAACCTGGTTTTCGCTACAGACAAATCTAGCTGAGTGCCCGATCTTACTCGGGGAGCCTTTGTTCCACAGCCACTTGTACATCGGTTATTGTAACCGAAATGCTTATAATACAAAAATACAACGCTTTTTCCTCTTTCGGACGTTCCTCCCCATTTGTCAGTTCCCCTTCTTTTGTCTACCCGGCCACCTGCACATCTGTTTTCTTTGCGGAAATCCCTATAAAACTCTATAAAGAAAGACAAACAAAGCCATTTTTCCTATTTAAACCTTCCGCTTTTAACAATAGCCACCCACTCATAGGAAATGAATAGTTTTGTTATTGTACTTTTCTAAACACAGCTTTTTATTTATTTATTAGTTTAGTATTACATGCTATCCTAATAAAAAAAAGTAAAAGTTGCAACACTGTTTCTTCCATGGATACAACAAACCTGTCATTCCATTCATCTCACTTCAAGACAAAACTTGTTCGTAAACAATGTTTTTAGTTTAGTTGATTTGCTAAATTTTATTCAATAAAGATCAAAACCACTGTTTTCACCAGCACGTAACCAGGCTGAAAAAACCAGCAGCAATCGCTTACGCGTATCCGCTCTTGTTGATGGTTTGGAAAACACACATTTATGATTACGGTTACTTATTCTAAAAACTAAACAACTGTGAATATGCTATCACAGAACATAGCCGGTATTTGAGTGACAACTGGCGCTAACGTATATGAACGATTCAATGATACACTAGCGCCAACAGCAAGCTGTTGTCACTGCAAAACTAATTATCTTTAATGAGTCCGGAATGTAAGCAATAGCGATAAGTTATCCTTCGGTCTCTCTTTTGATTTGTTTTTGAAAAGCATTTAATTGCTCTACTGGCTATTTCGGCCGGTCGGATTCAAAAAACACAGACACCATTAAAGAAAATGGGCTCAATTTAGACGCAGCGACTTCATCATTTCTCGCGACTATAACTCAAATTCAGTAGCGTTTTATTAAGACCAAAATACACTCCGATATTCAGTAAATATTATTCTATCAACTGGTATAAAAATCTTGTCTCGAATAAATATACTTTCAACGTAATTCCTGAATATTGTTCAGGCTACCGCTTAATGGGCTGGAAATACCCTCCCGTACCCTTTTGCTCAGAATCATTCAAGAAAACAGAGATTTGTTAGCTTTTATTTACCGCCGATCGAATTGTTATGTTTCGGCTAATTTTCGGCTCAGCATTACAGTATTATTCGGTCGCATAAAATTTCATTTTTCATGCATAAAATATCTTTTATTAAATATTTTTCAAGCTCCATAGCTCATTTTTCCACAAAGTTATTCAATTCGTTAAAAAATATAAATTATACTCAGTAATTCCCGTCACCCAGTACCGGACACCGAGCCGTCCTCCAATACCGGACAACAAAATGCTTTGCTTGGTTCAGTTAAATTCTTGAATGAAATCAAGGCTTTCCAAAAAAAGTGATTAAGAAGAAAGAAAACATCACTTATACCGAACCGGTTATCTTAAATATGAAAAAAAAACAAGGAAACCAGTTGAAGATCAATTCGGTACTGTGAGACACAATTTTTAAGTAATGATTTTATATATACTAATCATAAATTATTTTTGCGATGAATTTTTACTTAATTTTTCACTTGAATTTTACTATGAATTTTTACGTTGAATTTTTTATACAAAATTATTTTTTATATTTTATATACCTTAGCTTAAGGCACAAATCTTCCACATGATTGTGAGGAACGTGCTGCTCGAGTCAAAGATGCTGCTGATAGCCTATGTAGGTATATCAATTTTTGTCTAAATTTGTGAGCAAATTTTCACTTATTTTTAGTAAATTTATAAAATTTCTATATATTTTTTACTCAAAAGTGGCTAAGTTTTCTACATTATTTTATTTTGTGGTATATTCACTTGAACATTTTACTTGAACTGTCAATTTAATTCAACTTATTTTTCAAAGGATTCACATGTCGAATTTTTGCTTCTTGAATCTTTATTTCTTAACGTTTTGCATTTCGAAGTTAAACTTCTTTTTTTTAGATCTTGAAATTTAATGATTGATTCTAATTTCCAGGTATTACTTTTTAAAAGTTTTAAGTTTTAAATTCTACTTTCTTAAACTTTTCATTAAATTAAATTAATTTTTTCTCGATTTTTCATTTCTTAAATTTTCCATTGAATTTTGATTTCTTCAGTATTGATTTTTATATTTTTTTCCATAAATTGACCTTTACATAACTTTTATTTCTTCTTCTTAAATTCTGATCCTTTTACTTTAATTTATACTTTTAGTTATTGGCCTTTTAACTTTCTGACCTTCTGATATGTTTGATGATTATGATTCTAATGTTTTTAATTTTACTTTTTAATAATTTTACTTGTTCAGAGCGTGTAGGGCACTATTTCTCCACATATTTGCCTTCGTAAGAGGAAATGCTTATCAACTTAGGGGCTATATGCTTCAAGACGTGCATCATTGGTTTCGCTGTTGCTGGTTTTTTCATAAAAATTTATAAAAATCACCGAGAATTTGAAATTGTTACGCAGTGGTCTATATTCTTAATTAAATTATGTTCATTAATGAAGCAAATTATTATTCTCAGTTTTCGTTAGTGGTGCTGCGGTGGTCAGGTTTTAAGTATTTTGCAAAGGAAACAGCATCGTGCCTCGTTCGTTGCAAAAATTTTGACGACAACATTTCCGAAGCTGCAGTTTTAAATTCGAGCCAATAATTTTGATTATCAGTTTGTGTTGTAATTTACAATGATGTTTGACTCAGGAATACAGGAAGTCCCGCATGATTGTTGTTATGCAACGGTAAATTCGCGGCGCGTTGAAGTTTTTAATGTAACGTCTCGTAAACGAATTAGAATACGTGGTTTTAATGTACTGTGCTGGGGATTCGCGCGGGACTTGTTTATGTTATACTTACAGACATAAATGCCCCCAAAGTACAACATTCATCGAACCGAACTTAGGCCCAAATACGTTGCACGCGCTTTCTAAATGACAATTTAAAATGGTGATCACGGAAAATTTCTGTAATGAACTATTCCACTAAGACGCTCCGAAAACTTCAGAGTTTCGTCTTTCGTCTTATGACCTTCAGCACCGATAAACGATCAAATTAATTCCTTGTATATGTTTCAATCAAACGATAATAACTGGTAGAGTATAGGTTGAGAAATACTTTTTAGCAGAAATATGTCGCATCCTACATAGAAGCATCCGAGGAGAAATATATCTAGAGATGCTTGCCCGATTGAATATTGATAACTCCTACAACATCGCTACGTTGGGTAACGTTCTGCTAAGAATCCTCGTTTGATATCAACGAATGGAATTCAAGCATACTGTTTCGATGAACCGATGGCTGTCGAGATAGAACGGATATTCGCTGAAGGTCCAATCAACCGTCAAGCTAATAAAACTACAGAGGACGAGTTTTTGCTCTAGTATAATGCTCAGCACAATGATTTATTGCTTCGTATTTTATCTAGTTGTATAGCAGAAGCGAGTTTTCCGAAAGCGCTATGATATGGTTGAAATAACTTTCCCCGATCTGTTTGGGCGAACCCACGCTCTATTTTTGCGTAAGTTTATTAATTACATTCGCCCGCGCCAGTCAGTGGAAGCATTCGTCCTTGACTCAGTCGAATATTGCAGTTACAATGTTTGCACTCCAAGCGGATGCGGGATATGAAAGCAGAAATTCGAAGAATTTCTGATGGACAATGTTTTCGAATCAGTTGCGATCCTGATCAACTCATTAACTGTCAAATATTATTACTGTCGAGATTGACGGTATTTACAGCTTCCAGCTCAGTTGAGCTTCCGAAGCCCACAGGCTTCCGCCTGTTAATTATAATACCAATGTTGTGACAAATAGGGTGATTAAATAGACCACTTCTGTTCATTCGCAAATCGCTCTAAAATTCATATCACATTTTTCTGCATTCAATACTCATATGTTTGCACGTGAGTGGTGTTTCCAATTATGGTTCGGACAACATATTTGACAGTGAAAAAATAAATTAAAGTCCTTCAGGTATAGGTGCGATTTCTGAGGTGGAATCATCTACTAATTCGATTAAATTGAACATCTTCAAATATTGTGCCTTTCAGGCATAATAAAATTCATCAAGTAAAAGGGATAAACATAATCAGGCTCACTTGCAAACGGTCCTACGGTCCTATTCCTCATTTAGAGAAACCGCAATCAACGCAATAATGATACAACGTAATCGTGTACAGTGCATGACAATTTACATGGATCGAAATAGCAATCACATCTGAGGCTAAAACACGCAATTTCATTTCCACTTGCAGGTATCACTGATTGAGCAGTCCAATTATTGACCACCATTCCGGCTGCCGCGCCGTAATCCACAATTATCCCAGCATTAGATTGCAATATCTACTCTGATTTATACCGACACACTAATACCGGGCCACCAGGTTTTGCTTTCATTAATGAACTGACGTGATAAACGAACTGATACTGATGCCGATACCAGCAACGCAACGAAATGGTTTGTCGTCCACGTCCCGCGTCCTCAGCCAGCCTCAGCAGTAGAACTGTAAGAATCAAATTACAAAGCCAGCTCGAAATTCATCTATCATGATTTTAAGCTGTTGTCAATGTAAAACACGACGTCCAACATCCCAACAATGCAATGATGCCCGGCTAACTAATAAACTGATATCAATTCCGTCGGTCTATTGTGGTAATCACGATGTTTACATAAAAGCACCCAGCCAAAGCACACTCCTCAACTCAGCTCACTATCTTTCTCATGGCTTCAAGTGTGGTACTCGTACTAGGTCTGTACTTTGTGAAGCAGCTCATTGTTGCACGGGAAGGTGATCCATTTAAGCTTCTTACAACCGTCGATGGCACATCTTATCGGAATGAAACAACAATTTAGCCGAGAGTGGCGGCGGCGGACCTTCTCGATCCGCTGCTGTTTTCAATCCCGTCTTTCCCTGCCTGATCGCTGTTTGTGTTGTGCTTCCATGCGATGTTTGTTTCGATAACTCTCCTGTCCTCCTGACTAGCTACACGAGCAACGCAGCCTCGGGAGTCAGTTGCCAATGGAACGTTGCTCAGATTTACAGCGGGGCGGGCAACAGTGAGATGTTGTTGTTCGAAGCAAAATTTAAGATAATAATTTACTCCGATATTGTTCAATATTTTCATAAACATATGTGTTATTGCCTTTCTACTATATAAATATATAGTATAAAGGTATAGAAATCACTTGGAAAACCGGAAATGGAAAGAAGGTCCTGCGAGCCGAATGTCATATACCATTCGACTCAGTTTCGAAAACTGAGCATTTTCTGTGTGTGTGTATGTATGTATATGTGTGTGTGTGTGTGTGTGTGTGTGTGTGTGTGTGTGTGTGTGTGTGTGTGTGTGTGTGTGTGTGTGTGTGTGTGTGTGTGTGTGTGTATGTGTGTGTGTATGTGACGCTTTTAATCTCACTCACTTTTCTCGGAGATGGCTGGACCGATTTTAATGTTCTTAGTGTCAAATGAAAGGTCTAGGTGTCCCATAGGTCGCTATTGAATTTCATACTGATCGGACTTTTAGTTGAAAAGTTATGTATAAAAATCCGAAAAATATGGGACTTCATTATCTCATAGGCCCCTTAACCGATTTGAACAAATTTGATTGCATATGAAAGAGGAGCCTTGCAAACCCTTAACTTCCAAATTTCATGACGATTGGACTTGTAGTTTGAAAGTTACATAAAGAAATGGGAAAAAATAGTATTTAAAACATATTTTTGTAACATATAAGCATTAATTTAATGAAAAAAATCACACATTTTATTATTATTTGAAAATTACTGCTGAGATCTATCAAACGAAACCGAGTTATCCAAAATCGGACGGTTCATTCAAAAGTTATTTAAACTTTAACACTTAAGCACCGTATATTAAACCGTTAAAACGTGTGAAATCAAAACAAATGTTGATTGTATGCAATGTGTGTGATGTATGTGTGTATGTATGTATATATGCATATATGTATATATGTATGTATGTATGTATGTATGTACGTGTGTGTGTATTTGATGACAATTTGCAATTTTTAAATTTGCATTGAAATTCAAGAAAAGTGAGAAACATGTCAATTGTCGGAAGTTTTTGAAGCCTCTTAGTGGAATACGAAATTTGAAATTAAAGAAAAGAAAAAACTTTTACCGACTAAATTTCACTATTTAATATTTATTCGCGACAGATACGTATACGCTTTGAAGTAAGACACTGATGAAGCCTGCACGTCGTAGGCGAACTACGTATCTGTCGCAAATAAATATTAAATAGTGGGATTCAATCGAAAAGCTTTTTCTTTTCTTTGATTTCAGATTTCAATTGTCATTTTGTTCACTTGCTGTTACTCACAATTGTACAAGCAAAGCAAAAAGCGAAGAAAAGCAGTTCATTTAAGCATGTAGTGGTGTGTAGGATTAAAAATACTAGTGAGTTGATTTTTCCAAATAAATTTATACAAATTTCAAACAAATTTTGCGCATTAATAGATGCTCTTTTTAATCAATAGATACTAGAGCTTAGAAATGTTATATGAAAAATAGGAAGTAAACGTTGCACGGTAGTAACTTTGTAAGATTTGTTTTCGTTAGTGACATTTTAAAGGGCAGATGTCTTATGTCATGTATCATGTTTTACTAAATAAATCAAAAATGACAAGCACTGGAAATCATATCGATCATATTTCCCATTCTCAAGCATGTTTATGGCGCAGTTTTTGCACTACTTTTCGAACTCATCTTGTTTTCCTAACCCTCTAACATTGTAAAAACGATGCGATCAAACTAATGACTATCTTTTCATGAAAGTACATTCAAAAGACGCTTAAGTTTTGATTTTCATGCAAAAATAATTATCTGAAGGAGCGCCAGCTAAGAAAAAGTTCAATTTCTCTTTTTCATATCTAATGATCTTTAGTTATTTTTTCTAATTCAGATATATTGCAAAATTGAAGCCAAGCAAACTAATAGTAAAATTTTGAGATTAATCATTTTGTTGTCGATATCCTTTTTCTTCAAATGCGAAGTATAATAATAATTTTTCTGAACTCTTGTTTTTCAAAGATGCTAACTTTTGAACGCATGGTATTAATATCAAAATATCAAAAAATCTGCTATGAACACATATTTCATATTGTCAATTCAAAACAAGTTTCGTATGTGGCTCTGAAGCCCGAAAGTTAAGGCCGACCGATTATAAAACTAAATAAGGTGTTACAAGTATTTACGCACCCAAGGAAAGAAAATTTAATTATTCTACGCAATACGTTGGGAATTTTACTGGCAAATAAGGATTTTGAGGAATACGGAACGGATATTTAAAAATATAGTCAAGTTAATTATACATAGATGTTCCTGAGAAATTAAATAATGATTATTGTGGCAGTAGAAAGGCTAGGTCACGCCGCTAGGTGGATTAATTCGGGTTTTTTATCATGTTTTATTTCTTATTCTCACGTTTTCCTTTCTAAGTCAGATTAGCGCAAAAAATTGCTTCAAATATTTCGAACTTTTCAATTCAATTCAAGGCTCTAAGCTCAAATACAATTGACCATTTGCAATAAAATTTGACAGTTTTGGGTAAAATGTCAAAAATTCAACGTAAAAAGCCTGTTTTTTAATTTCTGAAACCAACCTCGCTGTTGGTTCTTTTCGGTAATCACTTGATTTTCTCATTTTAACTAGGGTATGTTGCTGCTTCGTCGTAATTGCCTATTTCCGCCCTATCCAACACAAATTATTAAAAATATCAGCAATTTTTATGGCACACAGTGCAACATTAGTTACCTATTCCCTAATATTTCAGTTTGTTGCCTCTCATACGCGATCAATCAAAGTTAGCTGAGATCTATTTAAATGCTTTTTTTCATTAAAGAAGTCCTACCAGCCAAATTTCCTACGTTTTTTCGTGCGACGAAGAAGAAAATGTCGACTAATCATTTTAATTTCCGTCATTCATAAATGAAAATAACTCACGCAAGGCACTGCACATAGGGGTATTTATTTGAGCCGAAAAGTTGGCCAAAAGTATTGTTAATCATTTTTATTAGAGTAAATAAGCGGTAATGAGTGAAAAATAGTATCATTAGTTCTATGAAGTATTTTTTTATGGAATTAAGTTTGTATCTACCTAGTAGTGTAGCACAACTTTTCTGCTATTGCTTTTACTGATTCGATGGGCTTCGATCACAGGAAAACCTAATCCAGATCCAGTATGTACAATCAGTCCACAATCATGGGTCACACACAATTATGGATTATGTTATTGCTGATGTGGTTATAGAACTCCCTTTCATTAGTGTTGAACATCCGGTTTTGTTGTTTCCGCTTCGAACATGCGAGCACTCAAGCGTTGTACATGAGTGTAGAGGATCTCCGTGATGTTGAGTTGACTGAGATCTAGGAGCTCTGCAGGTTTAACGATTTCTTTCACCTGACGAACCAGTCTTCCTGATCAGTTTCCCCTCTTGTAGTGTGTTAACCGAGCCAGCTTCACCCTCAACGATGCTATCCTAGATTCTAGTCGTAGCATCCATGCGGGTTTCCGTGTTTGGAGATGTACATGGACCTCACCATTACCTAGGGGGAAGGTCCGTAATCTTAGAGTTCTCACAACGGCTACAGCTGCGGAATACACTATACACTGTAGTTCCTCAAGGTTCTGGGCGGCTTCAGAATACAGTGGTAAAATATCCTCGTGAAGGATTCTTACTGTATTCGTTAGCCGGAAGGAATACTGCAGCTTTGGTATCCGGTTTCGGGATAAGGGGTCTGTTCCCCGAAATTGTGTAACCGCTGTTTTAATTTCGAAAGCTAGTTCATCAAGTAATTGTTGTCGTTGTTGGTCCATTGTTAATTCTGGAGCACGCAATGATGGCTCCTCCACTGACATGTTTATGGATGCAGTCGATTCCCGTCGTGCTGCATCGTGCCCAACAGAACTTCTACACGACACATCGTTCGATCTGTTCCCTGTACTCCCTAGTTCCCTTTGCACTTCCAGCTTGATGCTGTCCAACTCGGCGGTAGTGAGCAGGTTGTTCGTCAATATTGCTCATCGTCGGGTGTACAGCTTATTCCGGTCAAGCTGGTTGGCAAATCGAGGGAACCGCTCATTGAACATGTCCAGCATTCTAGGCCTGCCGAACATATCCGTCTCCAACCTCGTGCAAACGTAGTAGCAGCGGATCACATACGTGTTCATCTTCCTCGTCCACATGATCCGTTGTCGTTGAAAGGCCTGCCAAAGTGAGCGACTGATGACGGTCAGCCGTAGCAACAAAGGCAGGTGCAGCATTGCCTTGGTGGTGTCTGTTGCTGCTTCTTCAGTTTCGCATTCGGTGTACGGGCTGAGCCCGTTGACTTGAAAGTCGCTCTTGCACCAGGTCATCCTCCAGTCGCTGGCCGTTCACTCTGTGCCCCGTTCCAGGACCAGCTCCAGTAGGAGCACCTCCTCGGGCTATCGCATGATACTTCTATTTCTTAAGCTGTACTCCATATTGGGTTGACTTTTCTTTCCGGAAGTCTAACCGGTTAGTGAGGTCATGGGCTAAGGTACTTATAGCGGTACCCGCTCCCTTTGTCAGGACTGCCTGGATCCTGGAACTCTATTCCGATCCTTAGGATGAACCCGAGTTGCCGATTGGCTTTGTTGATAATCTTATCGTAATGTTGTCTAAAGGTCAATTGGTCATCTAGCACAATGCCGAGATCGGTTACAACATTATTTCGTTGCAAAGACGGACCACATAGACAGTAGTCGTTGGTTAATGTTTGTTTTTTTTTGCGGGAGCAACTAATAACGGAGCATTTAGGGATGCTAATCGTCATACTGTTACACTCACACCACTCAGCAAACATATTGATCAGCTCTTGTAGGCTTAAGCAGTCCGTTTCAGTACGAATGATCATGTAAATTTTGGTGTCGTCAGCATAAAATAGTCTTGTGTCGAACGGTAATAGCCCGGAAAGGTCATTTATGTACAACGCATAACGTTGGTAACTTTTGTACGCCTGACTTTAGGTCAAAGCAAACTAGTCATTTTCCTAAGGTTTTTGCTGTTTGTCCCTTTTGTTCAAGTTGCTGATAAAGTATTGTCTTTAACCAGTCGACTTGCGACAAAGACATATTTTATTGTATACTTGCATCACCAACAATAAGCGCTTGTGAGAGCGAGTGTGTATCAAAATATATGCTCACCGAAAGTGATCCTTCTCACTGGTGTGAAGGGACATTCATTTGTCGTATTATTTTGTTATGGTGAAACATTCTGGTTGCTACGTATGTTTGTTTTATAGGTAGAAAATAACTGGTTTATCGCTCTTCGTTTTTGACGGTTATTTCTGTGTATGAACAATGATATTTTGATTCACTGCTCCTGGTATACCAGCTAGCTTCCTGATAGATGTAGTGCTAGGTTAAAAATTAAAGCGAAAAATGGAGGAAAAATTTGCAGTGAACAATTAGAGCGAAAAACTGAGATTCAAATTAAAGTTCGCGACAAAATTGAAGTTTAATTCCACGATAAACGTATAATTAAATTGCAGAAGTGAAAAATTGAAGTAAAAAATTGCAGGAAAAATGCAAAGCGTAAAATTGAAGTGCAAAATTGAGGGAAAAATGTATGTTTAACTTCAAAAAACATGAAGCTAAAAATTAGGGCGAAAAATTTAAGTAAAAAATTGAATCGAAAAATTGAAAATAAATAAAAGATCAAGTAAAAATTGAAATGAGAAGTCAAAAGCCAAAGTTTGAAGTGTAAAATTGAAGTAAAAAATTGAATTGAGAAATTGAAGTGAAAACCAAAGAGTTAAAGTAAAAAATTTAAGCGAAAATTGAATTTTTTTAGTGCTAAACAAAATTGAAATGATTAATTTAAGTTGACTTTACTGCCCATAAATGCATAACAGTCCCATCTGACTTTTCACCACTTTTGAGATAAACCTGGGAATCATCTTTAAATTAACTGCTCTTTCAATATTTCAAACAAAAAAGTTATGTTTGTTCCCAAGATGTTGAAAAAAATATCAAACTATGTCAGTCCCATATTACAAATAAACGCATAACAGTCACAGTAGTAAAAATATATCAATAAGCATCTGTTTTTGGGAAATACCTGGACCGATTCACCTGTAGCAACTTCCAAACGATTTTATGGCCTAAAAGAACACTATTGAGCAGAATTTGGATCGGATGTACGATTCCGAAGTTACAGTGGGAACAAGTTCCGGAATATATGGGACTTGAACATAGAAGCCCCTTGAATCACAACAAACCCATCATGTGACACCTATAAATACACGGGTTTGCAAATCTAAACTGTTGGTAGTCATATAAAGTGTTCAAGACGCCATTGGCCACATCTAAACATGTCCGTGAATGTTCCGGAATCCTCTACGAGGATCAGTTTCTGAATTTAACTAAAATACAACATGTGACATCTCTAAGTCGGTACTCGAAATTGCAAAACTAGTTTGAAATACTTCATTTGTTGTCACATATAGTGTACAGGTTCACATTGGTCATACTCGGACACGTTCTGGGAGTGTTCCGGACACACAAGAAAGCGACCAGCTTCTGAGTGAAACAAACCACATCATGCGACCTCGCTATAAAACCAAGATAACAAATTACAATAAAAAGGAGAAAAGGCCAGGAAGAGATTTAAGCCAAAAAGGACATTTTGAACAATTGAATTGAACGAGTACGTGAATTATCAAAAAAACGACACATGGTCCTGAAAATACTGCCGAGTCACCGACAATGCAAGGATCAAGGCATGCTGTGCCCTGTGCCTGTGACTGTTATGCGTTTATTCTTGCTTATTCAAGCACAAATAAACGCATATCAGTAACTTCGGCAGTTTTTCTAAGTTTTGGAACAAATTTTAGATCACTTGTGAACAACTTGCTTGTAAAAGTATTCTGTTATGTACATTCAATTGATTTTATGACGATTTGGACGATTTGTTTCCAAAATCGATTCAAAATTAAAGAAAAACTGTCGTGGCTTCAACAGCGTTTTTCGTAGTTGCACGTTTTTGCAGATGTGACTGTCTTCCATTTTTGGGCAGTTTATATTAATCAAAAACTGTGCAAAAACATGCAAAATTGGAGTGAAAAATTTAAGTTTTACGTTAAAATTTAAATGAAAAATTGAAGTAATAAGTAAAAGATAGAACAAATAAATATTACGAAAAAATTAAGTACAAAATTAGAGTGAAAAATTTAACGATACAAATTGAAGTAAAAATAAAAAAAGAAGTAAACAATTGAGGTAAGAAATAAACGTGAGAAGCAAGAAGTAAGAGGCAAGAAGCAAGAAGTAATATGTAAGAAGCAAGAAGTAAGAAGTAAGAAGTAAGAAGTAAGAAGTAAGAAGTAAGAAGTAAGAAGTAAGAAGTAAGAAGTAAGAAGTAAGAAGTAAGAAGTAAGAAGTAAGAAGTAAGAAGTAAGAAGTAAGAAGTAAGAAGTAAGAAGTAAGAAGTAAGAAGTAAGAAGTAAGAAGTAAGAAGTAAGAAGTAAGAAGTAAGAAGTAAGAAGTAAGAAGTAAGAAGTAAGAAGTAAGAAGTAAGAAGTAAGAAGTAAGAAGTAAGAAGTAAGAAGTAAGAAGTAAGAAGTAAGAAGTAAGAAGTAAGAAGTAAGAAGTAAGAAGTAAGAAGTAAGAAGTAA
Organism: Sabethes cyaneus; assembly: GCF_943734655.1. Lineage (NCBI taxonomy): Eukaryota > Metazoa > Arthropoda > Insecta > Diptera > Culicidae > Sabethes > Sabethes cyaneus. The sequence goes on from NC_071355.1 coordinate 43,425,281, forward strand.
GAAGTAAGAAGTAAGAAGTAAGAAGTAAGAAGTAAGAAGTAAGAAGTAAGAAGTAAGAAGTAAGAAGTAAGAAGTAAGAAGTAAGAAGTAAGAAGTAAGAAGTAAGAAGTAAGAAGTAAGAAGTAAGAAGTAAGAAGTAAGAAGTAAGAAGTAAGAAGTAAGAAGTAAGAAGTAAGAAGTAAGAAGTAAGAAGTAAGAAGTAAGAAGTAAGAAGTAAGAAGTAAGAAGTAAGAAGTAAGAAGTAAGAAGTAAGAAGTAAGAAGTAAGAAGTAAGAAGTAAGAAGTAAGAAGTAAGAAGTAAGAAGTAAGAAGTAAGAAGTAAGAAGTAAGAAGTAAGAAGTAAGAAGTAAGAAGTAAGAAGTAAGAAGTAAGAAGTAAGAAGTAAGAAGTAAGAAGTAAGAAGTAAGAAGTAAGAAGTAAGAAGTAAGAAGTAAGAAGTAAGAAGTAAGAAGTAAGAAGTAAGAAGTAAGAAGTAAGAAGTAAGAAGTAAGAAGTAAGAAGTAAGAAGTAAGAAGTAAGAAGTAAGAAGTAAGAAGTAAGAAGTAAGAAGTAAGAAGTAAGAAGTAAGAAGTAAGAAGTAAGAAGTAAGAAGTAAGAAGTAAGAAGTAAGAAGTAAGAAGTAAGAAGTAAGAAGTAAGAAGTAAGAAGTAAGAAGTAAGAAGTAAGAAGTAAGAAGTAAGAAGTAAGAAGTAAGAAGTAAGAAGTAAGAAGTAAGAAGTAAGAAGTAAGAAGTAAGAAGTAAGAAGTAAGAAGTAAGAAGTAAGAAGTAAGAAGTAAGAAGTAAGAAGTAAGAAGTAAGAAGTAAGAAGTAAGAAGTAAGAAGTAAGAAGTAAGAAGTAAGAAGTAAGAAGTAAGAAGTAAGAAGTAAGAAGTAAGAAGTAAGAAGTAAGAAGTAAGAAGTAAGAAGTAAGAAGTAAGAAGTAAGAAGTAAGAAGTAAGAAGTAAGAAGTAAGAAGTAAGAAGTAAGAAGTAAGAAGTAAGAAGTAAGAAGTAAGAAGTAAGAAGTAAGAAGTAAGAAGTAAGAAGTAAAAAGTAAGAAGTAAGAAGTAAAAAGTAAGAAGTAAGAAGTAAGAAGTAAGAAGTAAGAAATCAAATATAAAAAGTAAAAATTAAAAAAAAGGTAAAAAAGAAAAGCTGAAAGTAAAAAATTTAAGGTTGCGTTTACCTATCATTACAACGCGTGATGTGCATAAATCATAAAACAATCTGTTGCTGCTTGACTTAGCTAGCCACTTTGCCAACCACAGCCCTTGTTACTTCAAAGTTAGCTTCCATATTTTCAGCGCAAGACAAACCAATGCGGATGCTCAGTGAAGAAAGTTGTAAACAGCCAGTGGCGATGGCATATTTTCGGAATCCCTCGGAAGCAACTGGAGCGTTAACAAATTGTCACAACGCAACGCAACACAATAGAGTGATGGGTGGAAAAACTAAATTCAGCGCTAATTTCAATTTCCAGCAAACTGCTAGCTCTGTTTGGTGTAAACAGTTGAAAGGAAGTAAATAATTTACAGTCGAAATATGCATTCGTGTCAGGGCAGACGTTTCGCCGAAACTTGTGCGAAAACAAGTTTTTTTTCCCTTTATTTTAATATCGACAACTCAACAGCTTTTCCCGTTAGGGTTAGTTGTTTTACACTGACCACCCACCACCAATTTAATGCTCAAAGCTATAATTCCTGCTATCGAGAATGGGTAAATCACTGTCCGCCTCCATTATCGGAACTCACTAGCTTTTGATTCTGTATTTTATATTATTTCAACGGTTCACTTTTAACTGATTTCAAGTAGGTATTATTCATGTCGGTCCGGTAATCACCTCAAACAAGCACGTGGTAGGAGACAACATGAGATTTTTCGCAGTTGCCCGATAACAGTCGTGCCTGACGTGTTATCTTGATCGATTGTTTTTGTCTGTATTACAAACGCTCAATTGGCTTGAACTTGAGAGCATGAAACTATCTTAGACTGAAGGCAAAGTTTATATAATTGAATAGTAGCTTTGATGGATGACTTGAAAATAAAGTTTTTTTCACCTGAGCAGGGCAAACTTTTGTGTGGCGATAAATCCGTTTGTGAGGCCATTCATGACATCGATTCTGTTTGCTGGCAAAACTCAGTAACACTATTGAAAATTAGTTTTTCACAGTCAATAAGCAAAAACTGTAATACAAAAATAGTTTCCCGCGTCGAACAGAACCATTCCGAACAAAAAAAATCACGCGTACTCTAAGCATCCGACGTTCGTTCTTACAGGGACAGTGTCGCGTGCTAATTGTTTCCGAAAATAACAAAACTGTCGCGTTCTTCGTCAGAGTTTGACAAAAACTGCACTGATGAGACGAGAACTGTGGATAATCCTAAATAGGAACGCCATTGACTAAAAATAACTGCCAATTTAGGTTGATGTGTAGCAAGAGTCGTACTTACCTACTTGTTCGCACACTGAGCTTGTCTGTCTGACTTACTCTATCTATGAAACATTTTAAACTACATTACTTTTGAAAATTTTCAATTCTGAAAAATTCTAGTTTTTTAGTTTATTTATGAGTTTTTGATTTAGAAAAATCATCAATCATGTTGATTGACACTATAGTTAACTCGCCCGCCCCGTTTTCGGAAATCGACGTATAAAAGGCCACATTTCAACCAGCAGATAATGACAGTCACAGTCACCTACATATTTTTGTAGGAGTGACCAATGAACGGTGAATTTTCTCGCTGTTCAAACTAAGCAAGATAGAATATTTTGTGTAAAGATTAAACAAATAAAATGTCTGGCAGAATATCAGCAAAATAATTAGAGAAATGTTTAATTTTTTTCTGATTTGCCCTGCTGATGTCCCACCCACCATAATTGCTCAGCTGTCCTGCACTCAATGGTGCTGATTTGTTTTGAATGCAGTATGGGCCCGTGAGATTAAATCGTATAAATTGACTGGAAAACAGCCAAAAAATCACCACCACGTAGTACTACTACCAATTACCCTATTCATACGATTGCTCGAGAGTAGAGACATTGCAGACGAACAAACTAACGTCGCGTGTAAAAACTACGCCGGTAATCGGACGTGATTGGCGGCGTCATCGCATCGTTGGTAATTACATTTCGATTGCATCAGAACAACATGAATTGACAATAATAATAATTGCATGCGAACGTGAAGCTGGTATAGAAGAGCTGTGCTACCGTGAACCGTGGTGATGTGGAAGATTAAGCAAGTAATTTTCTTAGTAAATTTTTATTTAAAAAATCACCTGCACGATTGCACATTAGATCAAAATACTGGTCGCAGTGATAATCCGTATATAAAAAAAGGCGAATACTTTTCAATATCCTTCTACTTTTGCCGAAAAGGCTGCCGAAGTCAGCCAATCTACGATACTCTATCGATCGAGACAAGTAAATAAATTCACATTTATAAATGATTGGTTACCTTCTTTTATTGATAGTCTTTCTTTCGTAGTTCGACTCTATCGAAGTAAGGCCCTCTGGTGAGAAAACAGCACCGAAGACTGTAGTTGCAGTCCTTCTTCATAATAATCGAATAAAACTGGCTTTTAAATACGGTTAATAACTTCATACTTTATGATGCTGATTACGAAGCCAATTTCCCCGGCTCCAGCCAATAAAGTTATCAGCATATACTAATTTCTAACCAGTTGTCAATAATAGAGTAACGACGTTACAAACAGCATGAACAATAATGGTCCCATGCTGCGTCCGTGTGGAACTCCCTGAATTATTAGTAAATGGCGAAGTACTGAGCTTAACGCGTGCGACTCTACCGCGTTGAAGCTTAATCATTCAATGAATCAACAAGAAGCCTCAAGTCGCGAAATATTACAGTATTCCGTGATCGATACGTTCGAATGCCTTTAGGTTAGTATTATAGGTTTATTATAATGGGTAGGATCGCCAATGTGATATTCCCTATTTAGGTCACCTTAAAGGGGCTCTGTAGCCGCAAGGTTACCGAGTCTGCTTTGACAAGCGAATGGTCATGGGTTCGAATCTTAGTAGAATCAGGCCATTCGATGTCAAAGTGACTTTAGCATGGGTTTATTCTCAGGCCCCTCATCGCCCTTCCTTCATGCTGAGTTCTATATTATCCCGATATGGCCTATTGACAGTGCAAAAATGAGACCCTTATAGTAAAAATGCACTGGTTTTGCTACGCCAGGGATGACTATAATTGGGGACTGTGCGCTGTCATGTGGAACGAGGTGGGTAAAGTAGAGTAAAGTATTGAAAGAAGGGTACCCAATTACACACAAGCACGCATAAAAAAAAAAATTCAATAAGCATATCGCTCACTCAATAGCGACTATAGCCAAAATAAATGCAGTGCGGGTTATACAACAAACACCCGGGCGATATCACAATAGATCTAACCATAATGGTCGCAGTGATGAGTCCATACAGGAAAAAAGGTCACCTTGCACAATTCACCTAAACTCCGCTATGGCTACCGTTGAGAATAACCGACGCTTTGCTTCGGAATGAGATCCATCTGCACTTTACCAACGACTCTCCCAACATTGTGTAAAATCTGCCTATAGTCGCATATCCGTCGAATATGAAAAATTATTGAGTCGAGAAAACAATGTTTACGTCTGTTTCACTTGTTTTAGTTATTTTGCCATGTTCGTATGGTTTATTCAACTGTATTTACTGTAACGCTTTAAAATACAGCTAAATCATTTATAATTAATAGCTTCAATTTTGTCAGAAGTTTTAATGAAAACACAAGGAAGAGACTGATATGCGATTATTACTTGCACCTACATCTTGTAGCTAAATAACCGCATACCAAAGTCAGCTCTTATACTGCTCGCGTATCTTTTCAGGGCCAACGGCAGCAGCTTGACGATTAAAGTACTTGTTTCTAAATGCTTTTCTTTTCATGGAAATAATATCAGTCTAGTTGAAAACCTTAGAGCCTTCGCACAGTGATCCAAAAGACCTAAAAGCGGAACTTTTTTCCTAGTGTTTTTTGATTTCATTTTATCATTTATGGTCTTCAGCACTTTTGTTCGTATGAATATCCCCCTTAATTTAAAACTGTCAAAAGTTAGTCATTGCTTACTAGTTATTGTCATAGTTAGTCATTGCGAAGTTGTAAATATTGTAAAAGCAAGCAACTTTGTTCAAGAAATAAAATTTCTAATCTTTATCGAGTGCTATACTATAGCGCATATTCTTTGAAATTTCTTTAAAAAAAATTTTCTTTCTTAGCTTTCGTTAGTTCCGTTTTATAAGAATACAATATTCTAGGCTATTATTGCAGCTCTCAAAACACACGTTTTTGCAGAAGACAGCAACTGGGACTTTCACTTTCTAAGACATCAAATATTCAAGCTTTAAATATACGTAGCTTCACGAGCCTATGGGGTAAAATGGGGCAAGTGAATTTATGAAATCAGTGCTTCAAATGTGAGTACATTCAGTTCACCCAAATGTGAGTACAGCAAGCATACGTTTTATGTGTTTCGTGTTCACTAAAGGCTCGGTACACGTCCATTTTTTTGTGTTCGTAGATAGACACGTGAAGCTATGGAAATTTAAAGATTGAATATGCGATAACGCAGCAAGTAAAGGTCCAAGAGATTTGCGGTCTTCTGCAACGTGTATTTTGAGAGCTTCGATAATTACCTAGAACATTGTATTCTTGTAAAATGCAACTAACAAAAGCTAAGTATGAAAAACCAATTTTTAAAGAAGTTTTAAAGAATATGCCCTAAAGTTCAGCACTCGATAAGGATAGAAATTTTATTTATTCAGTAAAGTTGCTTATTTTTACAATATTTACAACTTTGCCGAAGAAACTATATCTTTATTTCCTAACACAAAAAAGTTATATCTCTATTTTTATTATAGTAAGAGGTGACTAACTTTTGACAGTTTTAGATTAAGGGGAATATTCATACGAACAAAACTGCTGAAGACCATAAATGATAAAATGAAAGCAAAAGACACTAGAAAAAAGTTCCTCTTTTCCCCCTCTTGGACCACTGTGCAGTGCAATCAACGGTTATAACTTACGTTTGAACTATTATTTACAGCATGCTTACTGACTACAAAAAAATCAGAGGGGTTGTGTTCAAGACACGACCGCATATACAGGTGACGCTGGACTACGTAAGTCTCTTTGTAGTTCTAATGCTTGTAATCATTCGATTCTTCATGTATACATGCTATATGCAACATATATACATGCTACATGCGTTGCATGTAACATTTATCAAAGTCGTAATATTGCATACGTTCAATTCTCAAAAGATTTCAAAGTTATTTCTATGAGCATTTGGAAACAATTTTTCAAAATCAAGAACACAAACTATTGCTTCTACCTTACAGAAATTATAAATTGTTTTTATTACCCATGGTTCCCCACGTTGAAGGGATTTTACCAATTAAATCCTATTTTATCAACAGCACATCTTTTCACTACACTTCTAATGAAACGGCAAACATGCGTATTCATACAGAGTCATATTATAACCGAACACTACAGCTGTAGCACATTTTTCCAACGCAGATATCAAATTCGCCTAGGTTTAATCGTCTCACAGTAAAGAATTTGCGATCTGTTGCGACGCCGAACTTGTGTTTTTTTTCTGGCACACTTTCCCAACACAGACATCAAATTGGACTAGGTTTAATCGCGTTCGCAAGAAATCTGTTGGCACGAGGGGATTTTGTCACTCTTTCTGGCGTACTTCTCAAGCAAGGACATCAAAATTGTCTAGGTTTAATCGTGGTGTTAAGAAATCTTGCTGAAATAAGAAAACTTTGTTTTGGCTTACTTCCCAAGCACAGATATCAAATTGGTGTAGGTTTAGATCATCGTAAAGAATCTTCCAACCAATCACGAAGCGAGAATTCTGGTAAAACATAGGTTCATTATTTACAATTTTTCAATAGTTCAACATCAAGAATCCATACTTTTCTTCATTTGAGCCAATTCTTAGAAGATTTTCCAATCGATTGATGCAAGAATATTGAAAATCGTTCGGGAAACCACTAATCTATTACCGTTCAAAACCTGACCACTTTTCGAGAAAGATTTTTTGGAATTACCCCCTATACCAGCTACCTTCCTGAAAGACGTAGTCCTTCGTCAAAATAAAAGTCAAAAGAGACCATTTGTCAAGTCATATTGCCTCGCAACAATTTGTCACATGGCTACGCTCGTATTTGTGTGATGGGGTTCTGCTAGTGAAATTTAGATCGCCGGTTATCGTCGCCGTTTACAAATATAAATCTTGTGTACCTCTAGGTAGTAACTTGGGTCCACCTTTGTCTTTATTATTCTTGGCCGATGCTGCATCTGCTCTATATCTATATAGAGTTTCGCTAGAACATTTGCCACAACCAAAACAGCACATTTTTGGTACTTCTAGTTGCAGTAACTTATTCATGGCTAAAATTAGTCATATTTCGGTTGCCACAACTGTGATTTGAAGAACAACAGCAGTGATTTGAAGAACATATATTTGTTTACCTTTGTAAAGCCAAGGACTTGACGACAACAATAGAATCCTATTTTCCTGGATCAATTCCTTTTTAGCAATATATCGTACGGCTGGAGTGGATTCTTCTTCACAACAAAACTGGAGAATATAATTTGTACAAAGCCTCTTTTCTTGCTCTTTGTGGCCAGGAAGTCTAGTCAGAATTGAAACTACCTTTCCCCGGTCAAGATGTTAAAAATTCAACTTATAAACACTGATTAATTAAAAAAGCGTTGCGACAAAGTGGATTCGGAGGAAGTGATTCACAGTTATAAATTTTGGACACGCAGACTAGATCAGAACGAAAAATTGGAAGACTTTGTACTGGCGATAAAAGTTTTGGCTGAGCAGTGCGGCTTTGGAACTTTTAAAGATAGAGCGATTAGAGATTAGCTCGAAATTGGTATACGCGACAAACAACCTCATAAGAGGTTGTGCGATGAAAACGATTTGATTGCTGCTAGAGTGGAAAAAGTAATTTTAAGCCAACAATACTCGTCAGAGATTATTCTTTTCAATCAAAGAAAGAACAATTTAATATCCTGAAAGTGAACAATTTTGCTAAAGTGTTAATACACTCCTTTCTTTTCAACCGATTTAATCGTTTGAGCATTGAAGCTAGACCAATTTGATGTCCTGAAAGTGAACTGTTATGGGAAAATGAGGATCCACCCGCTACTTTGCCAGATTTCATCCATATACTGCAAGAATTTACTCCAAACCGATGTCTTGCACGAAAACAGGGTTGACAGAATGCTCGTGTATGTGACGTAATGCAGCCTTTCTCAACGCGAAGCAGAATTGCTGTCTTATCCGAAAATAGCAACAGCCTTTCACTGCACAATTTCAAGGATTTGGGAGGAGAAGAAACTACAGGAGGAGTGGGATGGAAGGTGTAGTCTGTCCCATCTACAAAAAGGGCGACCGGCTAGATTGCTGTGTAACCATCGCGGCATTACGCTGCTCAACGCCGCCTGCAAGGTGCTGATGTTTGTCTATCCCCAAAAGTAAGAGAATTCGTGGGGCAGTATCAGGCGGGCTTTATGTGGGCCCGTGCTACTATCAAGCATGGAAAAAATCACATCAAACAGCATTCATTTTGAAATCATCGACGAACCTACTCATCGTAAGGTTTCAATCGCACTGACCATCTCTGTACAAAATTACGCACTCATACGAACGAAGCAGAACAAGCAAAGCAAAGGAAAATATGCGACAGCGTTCGTTGGTGGTTTTGTTCACGCGATGGATCTTTCGTGTGGTGTGTTCATTATACTACGAACGCTTGGGAAAAGATTCGCTTTTGAATGCATTCACTGAGTCGCAAAGAATCGTTCAAAAAAAATTCGTTCGAATGTTTCTTCCGCGATCGTTCGAATGTTTCTTGTGCGTTCGTTATTTATTAACCCCTCTATGCGGTCGGCATCATTTTTAAGCCCCGCAAAATTAAATGAAATAATCGTAATTTTTAGTGTTTTCCAATATTGTTTCACCAAATTTGGAAATTTTCTCTTCATAATCGCTACAGATTGTGATTATATGTCATTCGGTTCTGGATAGGGTTGAGATACCGGGCGTACCGGAACCGGGAAAACCGGTAGTATCGGCTGATTTTTCAATACCGAAATACCGGTACTGGCACGGGAGAATACAGGTTGTTTCGGTACCGACCAATGATGCAATTTTTCTAACATTCGTCCACAAAAACAAAGACGAGTAATAATTTTTGCAAATTTTGGAAACTGCGCGGAATGTTTTAATAAAACAATATAACGAGATTGGCGAAATCGTTGGTAAGGCTCCGCCGAGCGTTGGTTATGCGAGTAGAACTGAAGGAAAAATTTGAAAGGCCTGCAGAAGCACAAGGCAGTGGCAGCTTGAAGGGACTCGATTAGGCCCGTATTCCAAAAAAATAGGTCATATGAATTCACTTACAGTTGGATTTTGATTTTGGCATGGTTCGATTTTGGCATGCCTCGATTTTGGCAACAAAAGTATTCGTTTTTGGCAATACAAGATATTTCACTTCCAAAAATATGCTTGAATATCAATCAGTTTCCGCATACATCCCTTAAATGACGAAAAATGATGCCCTTAGTATGTTCATGAAAAAAAACATAACAATAAAATTTTTATTGCCGTAGAACTACGTCTTACCGCAGAGTGTCAATAACTTATTTGTACCGGACGGATAGCTCTTGGCGGACTTTTTGTCAATTTCTAAAGCATTTACATTCAATTTTTTCTCGTCAAAAAGGGTCTCGATTTTGGCACGGTTTCAATTTTGGCAACATAGGCAACACGCATTTGTTGCCAAATTCGAAATCCTACTGTACTTCGAAACAAAGATTTGAAGAACAAGTATTTGACTATATGCTTTACGATACCTTGTGTACAGTCTGTCCTACGATGATAGATTCAGAGAGAAGATTTTGGGTGTCTGGCAATTTTGTTACAAAGGCATGGAGAATAGTGTATTGAATATTCTGTGCATCTTAAAGTCGAATTTTTGCAACCGCTAATTTTATTTAGAGTCTGTTATCTTATCTACACCGGCAGTATTATTTCCGGTTTTCGGACATTGTACTGCTAAAAATAATTAATACAGTTGGATTTAAAATTTGGCAACAAATGTCTGTCGCCTATGTTGCCAAAATCGAAACCGTGTCAAAATCGAGACCCTTTTTTGATATGAAAAAATTGAATGTAAATGCGTTAGAAATTGAGTGAATATTATTAATCAACGATTGCAATCATTTTATGCTTGAAAAGTCTGCCAAGAGCTATCCGTTCGGTGTAAGTAAGTTTTTGATAACCTGCGGTAAGACGTAGTCCTACGGCAATATAAATATTATTGTTCGAAACATTCTATAGCTATAACAGCTAACTTTTTTTCATGAACACACTGAGGGTATCATTTTTGCGTCATTTAAAGCATGTACGTAAAAACTGACTAATATTTAACCATATTTTGTTAGGGAAATATTTTGTGTTGCCAAAAACGGATACTTTTGATGTCAAAATCGAACCATACCGAATTCGAAATCCTACTGTGTTTCGAAAAAGTTTATCGACCCGATCCCCAATCGATTAACTTTACCGAGAGTCTACTGTACCTCTAACCGTCACAGCTATCCAGCAAAAATCACTTTAAAATTGTTTTACTTGATGCCATACGTGACCAACATCGATCGATAATATGATAACATGAAATAAAATAATTTAATTTTTAGATTGGTCACACAAAGCCCGCACGACTAATTTGCATCATTTCATTTTTATTTAGCCTGTTAATGATGAGCGATACTTAAAACATAAAACAAAAATGGCAGGATTATTCCGTCAATACCATTACAAAATCTGCTAAAATATAAGTTTCAGTTAGTGCCTTAGTTGAAAAACTGCATTGAATGTTCCTTGCATAGTTACGTATTGCGCGGTTTGCGTTTTACCAACAGCAAACATTCTTCTATTTCGTTCAGTAAGAAGATCGTTGAACGCATTCATTTGGATTCGCAATCATAGTTCGCAGATGATTCTTTCCAACACAATCTTTTGATTCAAATGATTCTAAATGAACCCCGATACAAAAGTTCCGATCTTGTTTGAATCATTCGCATTCTTCCTGCTGTAGGTCGGCGATTCATCGGTGAATTAACTCTGTAGGGTTCTATTCGAGAGCTTGCATGCGAGGGAGAATGATTGGAAGCAATACTTCGAAGCAAGCAATATATTCACCAAAAATAATGTGAGTGAATGAATTTTTCCATGCTTGGCTACTATTGACCAAATTTTTACTCTCCGACCAATCCTTCTGAAACAACGCAAATATAACGTGCCCACGCATCATATTTTCGTGGATTCCAGAGCAGCATACGATACAGTTGAACGCAAACAGCTGTGGCAGATAATGCACGAATTCGGTTTTAAGCATAAGCATAAGATGCCGCCCGTGTGCTGTTACTCCGTTATTGACCAGGACCAATGAAAATTGCAAAATGATGGCTGGAAAAAGCATACCTGGCACAGCACACTATTCCTCATTGGGCAACCTTATCAGGTCAGATAATGAACGAACACGGTTTTTCGGACAAACGAATTGGATCATAGCTACCCTGCAGCGAGTGATGTGCTACGTGCGCGTTTCGAGGACACTCTCGAGTCCTTTCGAATCGCGCAGAGGGTTGCGGCAAGGGGATCGACTTTCCTGTATATTATTCAATATCGCCATTAAAGGTGTGATCCGGTGAACGGGCATCGAAACGAGAGGTACAATTTTCAGCAAGAGTAGCCAACTTCGAGCTTTTGCTCGACATCATTACTAGAAACATCGGGAGGGCAGAGGCAATCTACGCCAATCTAAAAACGGAGACTATTGATGGCAATGAACTGAAAGTGGTTGATGAATTCGTATATTTGGGATCTCTGGTTGGTCACCGCCGGCAATAATACAAGTAAGGAGATTCAACGACGCATTGATGCTGGTAATCGAGTCTACTTTCCTTCTGCAAGACGTTTCAAGGAGCATACGCCGCCGTAAAACGCTAATCAGACCGGCATTTCCTCTTTTGCTTACGGAAGACATACGTGCAGTTGCCGTATTTAAACGAAAGGTGTTGCGGACTCTTTTTGACGGAGGACAATCGGATAGCGGAGAGTGGCGTAGGCGTATGAGCCACGAGTTGCAGGCACTACTTGGAGAGAATCCCATCGTGACCTGGCGAAAGTTGGATGACTATAAGGATGCCGGACGACTGTGCAGTAAAATCCGTTCGCCTCAAGAACACTACCGGCACTAGGATTAGAGGGGCCCAACGTGCTAGATAGTTCGACCAGATCAAAGCCGACTTGCGGTTGTCATACTTTCTGGGTCAATCCTAAATCACACTATTATGGATCGGAAATGAAATTAGCACCTCTTTGGTAGCACACATCATGGTCGTTAATTTACGAATTCAAAACAAAATACCAGGCGAAGCAAAAACTGATAGATCTATTGACACTGTAGCGTGTTAAATCGAAGCTGTAAATTGCTTGTGTACCTATCATTACTCACTGTCGGTATTCTATCCGTCCAACGTAAATCCTCTACAAACGACCAAATTAGTCAAACGCATGTCGTATTAAAACTGAGACGGGTTTTCCGCTCGATCAGCTGCTTGTTTCTATTTCAGAAAACAGCTGATTCACCAGGGACGTCCCATTTGCAAAATATTAAAGTCCGACTAAAAGTAAATCTGGATGCACCGGGTGCGTCACCGGCAGGCCGCTTGTGGAAGGAACTGGAACCATGTGACACAGGTTTACGCCGAACAACTGGAAAATCGGAACTAGGGACCGGAAGCTGAGACGAAAGATATTGAAGTGCGCTAAGTCCAATCCTGGCATTTCCATTCGGAATATGGAAGGTGTAGGTAGATGGCACCAGCTGGAGCGAAATCTGGCGAGCGCTGGGTGCCCACTGAACTGGTAATCAGTTACCATGGACCGAAACAGATTGAAAAAATTTAACTGCGTAGGCCTTGTCGTAAGTCGTTAGAAGGTAGAAGTAAGGTAAGTAAGGTAGACGGTACAATACCAACTATCAAACCACGCGGAATATCCTCGCACGTAAACATCCGAGTCGGCACTTGAAGCAGACTTTGACTGCCAAGAAGCGTGCCAGGCGTGTTTGTACGAGCAAGTTTTTATAAAATTTAACGGATGTATTTGATGAACGGCGAGACTTAAACGTGAAAATGGATTTCAAGCAACTTAAACCGGATAAAAATTTTACATTGCAACTGGGTGTGGCGCTATATCAGGCAAGTATAGGTTCGTGTTCGCAGATAAATTCGCAAAGAAGGCCATGATCTAGCAAGGAATATGTAGCTGTGGATTGAAGGCTGAAAGGCTCAGTCTCTTATTCAACACTTCTTCAACAATACCATCAAATATATACATGGAAGGATGCTTCAAGAAACAGATTTTGCCATTTATTCGTAAGCATAACGAAAGGCAACATTATATTCTGATCTGATTTAGCTAGCTTTCATTACACTAAACTGGTGCTAAAGGGGAATGCACTTAATACCCGAGCAGGAGCGAAGAGCAAAATAATATCAAAATGTGTTATTGGAAATCGAATAACTCATATCAAAATTTGGTCTTGTTTTGGCTGACATAGTTGGTAAAATAACAAAAAATAATATCAAAATTTTACTCCTTTAAGGCCAAAGTATAACTACTTGTGTTATTTAAATAACAAAGCAATAACATGACTGTATTCAGAGTTTAGAATAACATATTTTAGTATTATTAAGATATTGAATAACAAATGCAGTAGTATATGAGATATTAAAAAATCATTTTATAAAATAGTTATAATCTTAAATCTCTTTAATCAATTTAAAAAAATTGTATGAAATATATCGAATGTCATTTTAAGGCCAAAATAAGATATGATAACAAAATCAGTTATTAAACTCATCTTACAACCACTGGTTTAAATATCTACTCAATAACAAAATGTGTTATCAATGTATCTTCATATCTATTCAATAACAAAATATACCATTATAACACAGTTTGATATTGTTTTTATATTATTTTGCTATTCGCTCCTGCTCGGGTAATGATGAATTCGTGCCAAAAGAGCATCACCCTGCAAAATGTCCGGAACTTCGACCCATTGAAAAATTTTAGGTAATTGTCATGTAACGACTTCGATGCAGCAGCGAGGGTACAGTTAACAGTGCTTTAGAAATGAGTGCTAAAAAGATTTTAGCAGAACCAGAGTAATGCGATGATGTTATATTTTAAAACTTGAAGCTGAATAAAAATACTGCAATACGATCATTCACGTTTTTGCGTTTTGTGAAATTCCAGCCCCGAATTCTATACTGTTCTAAATATGCGTCTAGAATAACTTTTAGCCAGGCTTTACTGCGGGTTCTCCTTCTAGGACCGCCACAGTGTTCTTCTTCTTCTTCCTCAGCATAGAGCCGGGATGGCTCGTGCTGTTTCAAGCACTCGTCTCCATTCAACTCGGTCTTGGGCTACTCGTCGCCAATTTCCTAGTCGTCTCAGAAGTCACAAATCGCTTTCGTCCTGGTTGAGCCATCGTGCACGTTGAGCCCCCTGTTCCTGGCGGTGGTGGGGTTGTTGAAGAGGACTATTTTCGTAGCACTGTCGTCCGGCATCCTTACGACGAGTCCGGCCCATCGTAGCCTGCTAACTTTCGCTAGATGTCCGATGAGAGTCTCCCCAAGAAGTGCCTGTAGCTCGTGATTCGTACGCCTACGCCACTCTCCGCTTTCAGTTTGTACTCCGCCAAATATCGCCCGCAGCACTTTCCGCTCGAACACGGCAAGGGCGCATATGTCCTCCGTGAGCAGCGTTACGGCTTCAAGTCCATAAAGAACTACCGGTCTAATAATGGTTTTGTACATTGTTAGCTTCGTGCGGCGGCGTATGCTTCCTGATCGTAGCGTTTTACAACGGGCAAAGTAGGCCCGATTTCCCGCTTGGATGCGCCGCTGGATCTCCTTACTAGTGTTGTTGTCCGCGGTCACCAGCGATCCCAAATACACGAACTCCTCTACCACTTCTAGTTTGTCGCCGTCAACGGTTACCGTCCGTGGGAGACGCGCGTTTGTTTCCTTTGAGCCTCTTGCTTTCATGTATTTGGTCTTCGACGCATAGTTCCACGGACCGTAATAGTGGTCTTTCCGACGGCCGAGCGTATTCTGCCCTACCCTACTTCGAGGGACCTGACTCGTCGGAAGAAGGCAATCCTTCAATAAGCATTCGCGCGTAGCTCTAAGCAGATTGCGGGATATCTGGCTGCCTAATGTTCAGCCAAGGAGAATTGCTTTGAAATGACTGCTACACGGTTGACAGCTTTGAGCGCACATATACTTCTACTAGATGATGGTCGGAATCAATACCCGCACCCCGTTGGGAACGTATGTTTATGACGATCTTGATGTGTCTTAGGTTACCCCCAGTCACGTGTAGAACGCTTTCTTCTTATCGTCGGGTGTACCTTCCTGTAGGCAGTGCACGTTGATGATGCAGTAATTGAAGAAACAGCCCTTTCCTCGATAGAAAAATCTACGCCTTGATCGCCTCCAGCCCATCGCATCCGTATTGCGGGGTTCAAACTATTCGTACCGCAGCCGGTCGCTAACTGCGACATCTAGCGGCCTGCACGTCCAAGTACTGAGTTTTCAATCGTTGTTCTTGTTTCAATGTCTAGGTCGATGTCGAATATTCCTTTCCGCATTTGCTGGAATGTTCATGGTAAGGTAGGTTTAGATAGACTGCCTTACTAGGGCCACACTACCGAGTCTCGTGATGGGGCTACCACCTTAGCTTTAGTGCCGGAACACCACGTTTCCTAATTAAGTCACTCGCTTCGGACCAAACGCTGTCGTGAAACGCTGCCAACCTGGAGTATAGTACAACCGCTCACTTGGCTGAGGAATCGTCAGGGAATCAAGAGCCGCCCCGACATGCGAACAGACGCTCAAAGCTGACAAGGCTTTCTCGTCGCTACATTGCGTTCGCAATTGGCTACCCATTGGCGTAGCTAGAGGGGGTGCCTGGGGTTCCAGGCCACCTACAGAATTCTGCAGGCCCCCTCCGGAAATTTTCCCCCTGTGAAATTTAAAAACCGAATAAAAATTCAGTGTACATATATGTTCTCGCTGCGTAGATATCTTCTTTTTCACTAGGCATCGCAAACGAGTAGTTGTCGTCGTAGTTAGTAGCCGAGTAGCCACCCCGGCTCATGCTATTTCAAGCAGTCGTCTCCATTTAACTCCATCTTGGATCACTCGTCGCCAATTTCCCAGTCTCAGAAATCGCAAATCACTTTCAACCTGGTCAAGCTATCTTGCACGTTGTGCCTCCCTATTCCTGACGCTGGTGCAGTTGTTAAAGAGAAATTTTTTCGTCGCACTGTAGCCTACTGACTTTTGCCAGATGATAATGGCAATCTCTCCAAAGAGTGCTTGTAGCTCGTGATTCATGCGTTTCCGCTTTCACTTTGTACTCCGCCAAATATCGTTCGCAATACCTTCCGCTCGAACATGACAAGGACGCGTATGTCATCCGTGCGCAGTATCACGGCTTCAAGTCCATAAAAACTACTGTTCTAGGTTTGATGGCGTATGCTTCTGGATCGTAGCGATTTGGGAAGGGCAAAGTAGGCCCGATTTCCCACTTAAATGCGCCGCTGGATCCGTTGTTATCAGTAGTCACCAGCGATCCCAAATACACGAATTCATTGGCCACTTCTAGTTCGGCGCCGTCAACAGTTACCGTCCGCGGGAGGCACGTGTTTGTTTTCTTTGAGTCTCTTTTTTTATGTATTTGGTATTCGACACTCACTCCTCTTAGATTCTGCTTTCGTCGAATCACCCCCTCAAGTGCGATGCTGAATAGCATGCAAAATAATCCGTCACCTTGTCTCAAGGCTCGAAACTCGAAAGTGTCCCCGAAACATCCAATGTAGCTCTGATCAGTTGTTGAGGAAAACCGTGTTCGCGCATTATCTGCCATAACTGGTCTCGATCGACTGTATCGTATACTGATTTGAAATTAATAAAGTTGCAATGCGTGAATACGTTGTACCCCCGACATTTCCGAAAGATCTGTCAGATGGTAAACATCGAGTCTGTAATTGCGCGGGCCCTCATGAAGCCCGTCTGGTATTTTCCTACAAAACTTTGTGCTATCGGTGACAGCTGGAGTAACAAGATCGCAATGAAAATTTTTTGGAAGGCATCCCTAGGCCCCCTCTAGGGAAATTTCCTAGCTACGCCAATGCCATTACCCTGTAAGTATACCACCTTAGTTTCTACCGAGGTTGGTTAGCCGATCCCCGCTAAAATTGCTCGTATTGCGACTGGAACTACGAGGAAGTCGGGATAAGAGTTGCTAGATAAGAGGCTGCAGGTACGCGAGATACCGATGTTATGCAGTATCCAGCCGTTCACAAACACACCGAAAGTTTATATTGGCAGGATCGCTAATGTGATATCCGGTATTTTGGCTACCTTGCACAATTGGCCAAAACTGCGCTGTCGCTGCCGTAGGTAATCTACCAACGCTTTGCTTTGGATATGAGATGCATAAAACACTTAATTTTATTTCAATTACCACAATGAATTGATTTGAATAACTACTAGCGGTCCAGTGTGCCTGCCCGGAGGAACTGAAAATCACTGAAAATATGTTTAATGAAAATCACCACTTTTCATGGCCATCAACCCGATTAGATAAGTAAGTACATTTTACTGCACTCTAAAAATCGAAGCCCGAGAATTCAATGCACTCAAGTTTTGCTAACGTTATCTGATGATTGATTTCAACGTTAGGCTATATGGGCAATTATTACAGATAAACGGTGGATGAACGTTGTTCTGTAAAGCCATGCTGGTCTTCAGCGATGTAATGAGAGAATAGGCATGCGAGATGAATTTTGATTATTTTTATGACAGTAGTATTTCCAAATGGACGATTGGAATGATAGAAGAAAGTAATTAAACAAAGGGCTGGACGAGCTATGAAGGGAAATGAGCGCAAAACGACAGACGGAAGGTACATTGAAGAAGCACTACAAGGTTTGTAGTTCATTGTTTTTTATCCTCTGTCGTTTTGTGGTTCCTGCAGAATTTGTCCCGTTCTAGAGATACTATAAACACCTCTGTTTCATTACAAAAATACAAGGTTAAGTCTGCTTCGCTAAGCCTAGACATAAATATGAAAAATAATATGCAAGGCTCATTCTAGAGCACGTTAGCCGGCGTCATGTTACTGAGGCGAGCTGCATACCGAATGTAGGAAGGTTTGGATGACAATCAGAGCTCAAATTGAGTGTTTGTGGTACCTAAATTGCTATTGAATCGCTCGCCATTCACATATAATTCACATTACTTAAAGCCAGTAGTATGTGAGGTTCTTTCTTGAAGCGTTAACAATGAAGGGAGTCCAACTTTTTCATGTTGATTTTTCATGCAGCTTTATTTTGTTTTGATTTTAGACCGTTATTCTCAATCGAAGGTTAGTAAGTATATACCTACGTTTAAATTTGTCGATCGAGATGTAATATGATTTCGAATAAAATTCACCGACTTCCGCAGAATGGATCACATAAATAATTTAATGTGCTTAAGTCCACCACAAAAACATTTCATTACTTTCCCCTACCGTCATTCTATCAATTGTAGAACCACCGTTTCAAATAAATATTAATATTATTGCCTGACCGCATTTCAAGGTCAAAGACTAAAAAATACGAGTTTGGTCTGTTCTATTGGTATCAAAACTTCAAAACCTGGATATTAGAGTGTCCCAAAATAGCACTATGTCAGAAAACCCTTGGGGCTCATCCCTTAAATGATAGCTTAGGGTGTCACAAAGAAACTTTTATATAGCGTCAACATTGGTTGACGCGATTTAGGGGCCGCACATTTAAGTTGTATGAAAAAATGGCATTTTTAGGATTAAATTAAAAAAAAATATTTTTAGAAATGTTAAAGTAAGTGAAACAAGGTACTATATTGTATAGATGGGAAATTTTATGCCGAGGAAAGCATGGACGTATATCCAAATCTTGCTGAGATACTTACGATTTTATGAAGGTGGAACACATTTCTGTAATTTTCAAATTTTAACAGTTTTAACGGGTGGCAACTAAAATTTTGGAATTTCTTGTGGCCCTTATACTCAACAACAAACGAGCTCAGAGAGAAATGAGAGTATGTATGTGTTAGCTATCTCTCTCTTCTTTTCGTTAATATTTTTTGTTTTGTTTATGCTTACCCAGTTTTGCTAAAAATGGTGCCGAAACAAGAAGCATTTCTGGAGCGCCTTGTACACTTCTACGAACTGCAACAGAAATCTCGGCAAAAAGTATACGGTACAACATTTAAAAAGCAAATATATTGCGGCTTCGACTGTTTACCATATCCTAAGATGCCCAACAACTATTCGCAAGCAAGGTAGTGGAAGACCAGCCAAAATTATGGACGCAGAAGGGCATCGTTCTTTTTTTCGTTTCTTCAACAACGAGCCCTCTGGTTTGGCTATCAATTATGATGCACCAGACGAATGTTTGGAGAAAATTTTGATCTTGTTTCTACAAATACATCATGCAGATGGACAGCACGTGTTTTGGCCGGATAGAGCATCATCGCATTACGCCAAAAAAACACAATCGTTCCTGAATACCCATTCGATCCCATTTTTACCCAAGAACCACGACCCGAAAAACCTGTTTCAGTGCGCCCAATCGAACATTTAATCGGGATTTTGAGTTCCTTGGTGTACAAAAATAACTGGAGAGTCACGAATTGCAAACAGTTGATTGGTATACCATGCTGCATCAATATCCGGACACTTAAGCAGGTCATATTTTTAATATGCTCCGTAAACAATAATTTCGCAACAGTCTAGTAATTGCTTTGTACTATATTCAAATATAAAGCTTACATTTGCAATAACACATCAATATTTCAATGAAAACTCTATAAAAACATTAAAATAAGAGAAATAAACAGACTTGTTTTGCTCATAAATCCGGACACTTCACATCTCAGTAAATCAATATCCGGACACTTTTGAATCGTTTTCCGGACAGGCAAAACTTTCTCTTATTTTGTCTAAGAAATGTATGCCTATAAACAAACTTATCTACAAATTTATAAACAACTTATCATTTGTAAAATGTAGTATTAAATAATCATCTCTCTATACATTTTTTTACTTTTAATGCCAGTTTGGTGTTATTAACGGTACGATTTCAGTTAAGTACTACACTGACCCACTTACCTAACCAGGGCACGAAAGTGATTAAGTACTGCTACATTAAATGCCTTAAAGTGTTTTGGATTTCCAAATATTTTGACGGTTCCATGGCTCGTGAGTCGAAAGTTTTAAATCTGGACAGCGTAATTATTTATAAAAATACACTTTATTTCAACACATCAATGAATGACACCGTCTCAATTAATTAAAACTAACCTTCTTTATTGATACTAAGCTTAAAAAGTTGAATTCTTTGTAATAATAAGTTCCCAAAATCTTAAATCGCGAAAGCTCTACTTTTTGTAATCTGAAAAAACTCGTTACGTTTGGATTTATTTTAGTTACTTCGCACAGCCTACTTAATTACCGCTTGTGCTTCAACGATCTTAGATATATTTGCAAAGTAATCCACATAGCTACACCTCATAATAGTACATATTATTACTTAATAAGGATAAATTAGTGAAGGTGTCCGGATATTGGTACCGTCCGGATTTTGATGCAGCATGGTCATCAAGAGATGTATTCGCAAAGTTGACATGAAGGCCGTCCAACGCTCCTGTTTCGACGTCAAACGAAAGCTTCGCCGAACAGCCGATTACGGACTGTTTTCAAATGTACACTAATTTTTTTTCAACAATGGATAATGTATCTTTAATTTCAGTAAATCAGATCTTCTTCATGTATCTTTGTCTTTTTTTGACAGCTCGAGAAAAAAATTCCAAAATTTTAGTTGCCACCCGTTATGTGAATAAGGTGAATGACAAAACTTGTACTATTTATTCCAAATATCACCTACGTTTTTGATAACAGGAAATATGCACTTTTCACACAAAAAAAAGTGCGTACTTATCTAGTGATTGTGGTTTTGGCCGTTCAGTCATTAAATTATAGTAGACGCTAAATTTTACTTTTTACGCCAGCGTCTCGATCTCGGATTTGGATCTTCATCAGGGCTTCTATAATGTGTATTTTTATTAGCTGTTGTCTGAGTTATAATTTGTTTGTTACTTACAAAGTGTTGATCGTCTTTGTCTAAATTCTTTTAGCCTACAGTGTTGTCTGGTTTTGAATTTTGGTACAATTTGATTTGCTACATAAGTGTGTATTTATTTTATTAGGTACTATGTTTCAAAAATCTTATCTCGGTACTAGATTCGCTCTAAAATTATGTGTAAGTGTGAGTTATGAATGTGTATTGTGAGAAAATTGCACGAAAAAGTGAATGATGATCACATGCTATACGTAGTGAATCACCATTTTGAAAGAATTAGTTGTTAATTCCTTGTCCGTCACTGTTGAGAATAAGAGGGAACCCGTTATTCTCATAGTAAGGAATTGTCACGATTTTTCCGATAACATCGAACAGGAGACATGCATCGGTTGCAGCATTTGCAAACAAGAATGCACGTGGCATTTCGTCAAGATTTCTCATACCAGGCTTATCGTCTTTAATCGGTCATCCCCGGGAGATAATTATGTTCCTATTAACCCCTAGTGGATATTAGCCATTAGAGAGGCGAATACACTGTTGTAATGGAGACATAACAAATCGGCTCGGAAGCACTTTAGACTGCAATCCACAAGGACAGAACGTATATAAACAGCTACCGCCATTTATGAACTACTGATGCATAACGATAAAACATTGCACTGGATTTTCTGGTGCACTGGGCCATGTTCTCGATCGTGCCGTTAATCGCTCTTAACCGCGTTAAATTGGCGGAAGGCCTTTCTTGAAGGTAACAATTAACACAAGCAGAGGATCTGCAGTAACTCTCAGTCCTATCAACAACTTTCAATTAGACTGTAGAACAAAATGTGATATATTTCTAAGCTATCAAAACCCCTCACTTCCAATCACATAATTTCATCACTCTGTTTTGGCCATTAATCATTCACCGTGCGGCTGATATCCAATGCCGATTGTCTGCCTGCAGCGGCCGAGCGCTGGCTGATGTGCTGGCGTAGATATTGACACTTACATGAACGATCGACTAGATGTCTTCTTCAGCAACACGTTGCACTCTTGCCTGCACTGCACTGTAAAGTCACTCGGTTTTCCACCAATTTAGCTCAAAACAAAAAACTCGAAAACTGCACGATCACCCAAAAATCGTGAACGCGAACGCAAACGCGTACGACTAGCTTCTCCGGATCGCGTTTTAAATGACACTGAATGGGTCTCGCTCGATGGATGCGGAACGCGTGACCGCCGAGACGAGCTCACCTGTTTCCCGACGAAGCCCACGATTCAATACACAAAACTATACGCAGATACTTGTTACTTATTATCTTCTCTGGTTCGTCAGCAGTATAGTACGACCGACCGGCACGGAAAGAGAACGCAAATGAGAGCCAGCCAGAGCGCAGAACTGACTGACGCGTCCTCGCCGCGCTAGTTGCGCACAGCGGCGGCGGGCTCTCCGTAACTCGTTATCACAGCGCGCGGCGCGACACCGCGATACGCCAGAGGCCAGACACATAATTGCAGCACTCACTTCTCATGTGTGCTCTCTCGCTCTCACGCTCACTCATCCTCAGTCCTCACGTGCTGCATTTAAACTGCAAATGATTTCTTGCTTGGAATTTCCCGTACCATGACCTCCTCGATGGCGGCAACTTGGATCGCAACTTGCATGCAAGGCGCCATGCCATGCTCGTAGACAGTAGACAGACGGGGAAGCAATAAAATTGCGAAGTGATTGCGACTTTGCACGGAAATTCCCACTGCGAATAACGAACGATCGCTACCTGCTTTTGGCTGGAAGCCTAAGTAGGTATGTGCCTTGCGACTTGCGGAGGATTTCAACTGAAAATAACCAAAAATGGAATTAGTCATGTAAAACTTTCCAACTGGGTCATCTAGTTTATAATTTAGAATTTTTATGGGTAAAACTTAATCAGGAATACCAATTTTAGTGGGTAAAACTACTCCATTAATTGTTATCATTGATGTTGATAATTACGGATGCCGCTGCTACGTAAGGGAAGTGTCGGTTCTAAAAAAAACTTCAAAAGTTAAACGAATACAACAGCTATTTTGTTGGCTGTAAGCGGCTAGTTGATAGCAGCCAACATTTAGGTACCGACGAGGTCCCATTGAGATGCTATTTGTTCAGTAAGTTGTAACTAATTGAGATTACGCATTTGCTGTTCGACTGTTTGATGCACACAATCATTTAGGGTAATGAAAAGAACCGTTCATGCGAAGCGAGAAGGCAATTTTCATGAATCGGCGTTCGATTTAGGGGAAAAGTGTATAATGTGCCCCCCCTAAGAATAAATGGATATATCTCCGTTATACTTCCCCAAATTAACGTTACAACTACGTGTATATGTTGGTACTTAAGCTGACAACCAATTGCAATTGTTTATTTCATTTAGTATTGTGGAATAAACATGCTAGGAATTATTTAATAAAAGCACTTAAATGTTGTGTTTCTCGTCTGCGCGGGGTAAAATGCCCCACCTGCGGTATAATATGCCCAATGCGGTAATTTGAGTAGTTCTACCAGTGACAGACTAACTCTATTTTGTAGAAAGTAAAACTATTTCCTTTGTTTTGCAAAATATCGTTATTTTATGTAAAATAAACCTAGTTTCGGCCTTCTGGTGCACTTTTTCTTTTCTGCATGGGGCACATTATACCGCAGCTGTGGCGTTTTGTACCGGGTAGTTGAATTACCTAGAATTTGGACGTTGGTAATAAATTATTCCCACCACGGTTGCTCTACAATACTAATTGAATTAAATAATGGCAATTGACTTCAAGTTAGATCTGTTTACCTATGTTTATAGCCACATTTGCAAGGGGGGCAAATTGCACCACCGCAAGTGGGGCATATTGGTCTGCTTTTACTTATTTGAAACAATATTAAATGCTAAAGCAAATCTAGCGTTTCATACCGTTATTTTTAGCAGGGATGTCATTTTGAAGTTCACTTTACGCAATCGAATCGCAACAACCGGTTATTTACAGATTTTGACAAGAAAATAGCTTATGGAAATGACGTCAAAAGTTACATCGGAAGCTGCTCAAAAACAAATTTATTTTTGTTTTGTTTTTACAGCATGTGGCAACTGTCATACTTGCGTAGTAGGCTAGTTCCATCAAATACTATGGTTTCTGGGTGGTTTTGCATTTTAATTTCGCTTGTTTAGCGAAAAACGAAGGGGGGGCACATTGGCCACGGGGGGCACGTTATACACAATTCCCCTACAATTACAACCGGTGCAGTGCAGTGATAACTAGCACAGCCACGTAAAATAGTCACGAATGGGCCTCAATGATGGTAAATGGTAATAAAAGAGAAGATTTTGGCTTTGTTTGAAATATTGATGAACACATATGCAATGTAGGGTTAAAAGTCTCTATCCAATGTAGGGTTGCAAAATGGTCGGTTTTTGGTCGGCCCGACCGGGTTTTCACTTGCAAAGCCGGTAGCCGGTCAATCCGGCAAAACGGCCGGTTTTCCGACTTATGAAGCCAGATGTGTACTTAAATTGCTCACTAGCGCCAGAAGCAAGTAATTGTCACTCTAAAACTAGCTATCTTCAATAATCCATTCAATATTCGTTGTGGTTTCGACTGTGATGTCCTGCCGTTCGCTATCTCTACAATTGCAAATCTTCTAATATGCTGCCATTTTATAGATTATTTGCCAATTTATATAAAACCAGATGGCTTTAGAATTGTCACTTGGATCCTCAATGTGTCGACTCGTGGGGTAAGCCTGAGAGGACCATGGACTTCACGTAACTACTGTTTTTGTCTTTCCAGTAACGCGGAACTTTACCCTTCCTTCTAGTCTGTCAAGTAAATATTTCTTCAGACACTGTATTATGGCTTTTTATTGTTTTCTAGCTGACCCGGCAAACTTCGTATTGCCACAAATTAACCTGTGTTGTACACCAATCATGAATCTCGGATGATCTTTGTCACAATCTCGAGTTTTGCAAGTTTCTGAGGAGTTCAACCTTAGATGGTTCATTTTGGCAGTTACGTAACTATGAAAGCATCCCAGGTAACTAATAAGCATCAGCAATGCTATTCAAATGTAGGCCAATAAGCATTTAAGTCGCCTTAAATGCTACTTAAATGCCATTTTGGAAAAATATACAGCTACTTTACTGATAACCTTCTTATAGTGCTGACGATGCTAATTTACAGCTAATTACCGACACGAATAATTTGAATACTATTTTGGATGCCAATTTACAACACCTATGCAGTCAAAAAGCTAATATACAACAACGTGCAGTATAAAATGCCAGATACGCTGATTTGCTTCTTATGTTAATGCTTATTAGTTATCAGGAATGGGTAGTTTAATATACAAATTTGCAATTTTCACTCACACTAAAGTAGAAAACAACTCCCCTGTCCCCTCATTGCATAGCCAGAAAGCGGATAGTAATATTCGCCATGATTGTAGAACATTTCGCCGAATATCATTTTGCGAAAAATCTTAAGCGGAATGTGCCATTTCACGGAAAATTTTTTTGTGGGAAGTACCATTTCGCGATCCTCTCCTTACTCGCTGTCGCTCGTTCCAGGAAACCCAGGTAGACCTAGGAAAACCAATAAACCTAGACAGTAGTGATTTCTGCGGGGAGTTGCCTTCCCCCAGTGGGCGGCGCTTCCGACGGCGGGTCGCCGGCAACACTCGCGGCCGTCTCGTCCTGAATGATGTAGTGTTACTATACATAGTTTTTGTGGTCTTGTTATTGACTAATGTTTTATGGAAGAGTCCCGAATTTCTCGAGTTCGATTAGTTCTTAAGTTTCGCAAAAAATTCTGTTTTATTTGTATGAGAGTCCACATACCCCTACCACAGGGGTGAGAGGTCTCTAACTATCATAAAATAAATTCGCCAAATTTGGTTCCATTTGCTTTATTAGTTCTCAAATTATAAGGAAATTTGAATTTCATTTGTATGGGAGCCCCCCTCCTAAACAGGGGAGGGATCTTAATTCATCATAGAAAAAATTTCTGCCCCCTCAAAGCCCCACATGCCAAATTTGGTTCCATTTGCTTGATTAGTTCTCGAAATATGAGGAATTTTGCATTCCATTTGTATGGATGCCGACCCTCTTAAAGGGGAGATGGGTCATAACTCGCTTTCTAAAGAGGAGAGGGGTCTCAATTTATCATGGAAAAAAATCTTGCCTCCAAAACCACTTACGTGTTAAATTTGGTTCCATTTGATTGATCAATTCGCGAGTTATGAGGAAATTTGTATTATCATTTGTATAGGAGCCCCCCCTCCTAAAGTGAATAGGGGTTCTAATTCACCATAGAAAATATTCTTGCCTACAAAAGCACCCACATGCTAAATTTGGTTCCATTTGCTTGATTAGTTCTAGAGTTATGAGGAGATTTGTATTTCGTTGTATTCCCAAGAAACATTTATGAGCTGAATAAACATTTTAGCAGCCATTATTATTCAGCCATAGCTGAATATGCAACGTGTAAAATTTATGTAAACTGTATAATACTTATTCAGCCGAAATTGGAGAACTTATACAACCTGTTTTATTTGAGGCGGAAAAACACTTGTTAAGCAGTTATATCGCCTCTGTGCGCCTTGTTTCCAGCATTGTGCAAATTGGTCATTTAAAAATGCGCAAAAGCCTCTATTAAGCTACATTACAGCTTCAAAGCAGCTATTAGCAAGCCCGAAGCTTGACTTAGATGTTTAAGAGCTGAAAAAAGGTTTTTATTTTTAATACTAAACCATAGTTCAGCCACAGGTTAAATAAATTCAGCTCTATTCAGCACTATTATGTGAAGCAGCTGATTTACAGCGCATTCGTTGGCTGCTTAATCACTTATAAAATACAGAGGCCTTTGCTTAAATTTATTCAGCGTCTACCACCTGTATTCAGAGTTAAATCAGCTGTGACGAAATCAGTAGCATTTTAATTCAGCTTCGATGGTTGCTGGGTTTCCCTCCTAAAAAGGTAAGGGGTCCTAATTCATCATAGAAAAAATGGTTGCCTCCAAAAACACCCACATGCCAAATATGGTTCCATTTGCTTGATTAGTTCTCGAATTAGGAGGAAATTTGTATTTCATTTGTGTAGAAGCCCCCCCTCTTAAAGTGGAGAGGGGTCCTAATTCACCATAGAAAATATTTTTGCCTCGAAAACTTTCACATGCCAAATTTGGTTCGATTTGCTTGATTAGTTCTCGAGTTAGGAAGAAATTTGTATTTTATCTGTATAGAAGCCCCCCTCCTAAAGTGGGGAGGGGTCCCAATTCATCATAGAAAAAAATTTTGTCTCCAAAAACACCCAGGTGCCAAATTTGGTTCCATTTGCTTGATTAGTTTTCGAGTTATGCGGAAAATTGTTTTTCATTTGTACACGAGCCCCCGCTCTTAAAGTGAGGAGGGGTCCTAATTCACCTTAGAACATATTTTTGTCCTCGAAAACATTCACATGCCAAATTTGGTTCCATTTGCTTGATTAGTTCTCGAGTTATGCAGAAATTTGTGTTTCATTTGTATGGGAGCCCCCCCTCTTAGTGGGGGGAGGGGTCTCTAACCATCACTGAAACCTTTCCTGGCCCCAAAAACCTCTACATGCAAATTTTCACGCCGATTGGATCAGTAGTTTTTGATTCTATAAGGAACATACGGACAGACAGACAGACAAACAGACAGACAGACAGACAGAAATCCTTCTTTATAGGTATAGATATCAAAAGATTAACATGTTTAGCATATTTTATTTATTTATTTATTTACTATTTGATGGGGCTTTCAACCGTACCATAAATTATGGTACCATTTCGGTACCATAAATATCTCAAGAACGGCTCAAGGCTTCTCTTTTTGTTTCAAAGCTTATAAAATTATCTTGTCTTTGACCCATCCTTTCTTCGATAATTGCAATTTATGTATTTTTTAGAAACGTTTAAAGTCAATTTTTTGGCTAAAAACTGACTTTTATGTTTGAATGTCCAACATTTTGTTATGCGTTCGAATTTAAAAGAAAGTATCAGTCAAAGACGAGATAATTATATGTATTTTCATGTCGTTTTTGAATTTTTCATTTCGGATAAGCCCCCGAGCGCCAATCCATGGTACCACAATTCATGTTTTTTTTCGAATGATCATGCTCAAGGAGCCGTAGGGGAGGGGGGAAGAGGTTCCCATATGTAAACAAAATTGTAAATATTAGTATAAAATACAATGTTTAGAATGCAAAAAGCTCGAATCGATTCGCCTTCCGCGTTATCGAGAACAAAATATCAAATAAGGCTAAAAATATGGTGTAAAAAGCATTATGCCCCCTTAACGACAAGGTCATCCGAGTACATTAAGGCAGTCAGCATGGCACCGAATATCACCCTTCCTTTCCCTTCTCCAGTGTACCAACATGCTCCCATAGACCCGGGAAACCATCACAAAAAATTAAAATTAGTTCAACTAACCTGCTAGCCGTAATAAGACCTTGCAACTCAAAGCACTAAACATTGTATTCTATAGGTTCTATTACTTTTTGGGGCATAAATTATACTAAATACCAAGGTTAGTCAAGAGAGGTTTTCTGATGTTCTAATTTGTTTTTCATCCCCGCTGGGTTACCCTTGACGATCACCGAAATGTTCAATGCGGAAACTGTTGAGTGTATAAACAACGTCGATGGTTGCTAACCAATCGTACGTTCTACAAACTGTGAAAACTAGATCACCTATTTTAACTCACCTTGCTAAATACTGAGATTGGGCCCAAATAAAATTCATCACAATATTTTCACTTTTTCGCCGTCGACTTTTCATTAATTTTTGTCGGCCGTTCCATTCGTCACATCACTCGCCAAACTTAACTTGAGGCACAAAAAACTTGAATGAACAGTTATTTAGTAAGATATTATAATGATTTTGTCCAATCTGTTCACTTGAATTGATAGGAAAAACTTCACTTCGTTTCGATTGCAATTCCGAATCCATGACCATCGTTGTTGTACGTTGCCAAGGAAACGAACGTACATATGGAGTGATGCCAACGTAAACATTTGAGCGTGAAATTGATCAATTATTTTCGCTGTTAAATTAAGAGTCGTAGTGCGTCGATAATATACTTATAAGCTTCGCTGATAATAAAATTCACCGTAAACAACATTTTATGTGATAGAATTACTGTCGGGTCTAGTTAAACAGCAAAAATAGATACGCGATTCTACGTTTCATAATTGTTCATAACAGATTATTACCTACTACTAGCAACTCAGCATAAACTTAACGATAGTGGCAACAAGTACTGAAATCAGTAAAAAAGCAGCTGGCCTCTGACGACCTTCCCCTTAATGGATCAACCATTTTAGCTGTCAAAAATCTAAATAAATCAATAGCTTAAACCAGTAAAATTACTTCATACTCATGTACCCAACATAGTGAATAAAACCATTTACCAATGCGTATCCAGCCATTTCATTCATCTATGATCTTACAAATCCTTATCTTTTATTTAACTGTGGACGTACCGATTCATTTTACATATCAATGGTCGTACCGAACCATACACTTTATTCAACAATAAACGTACCGAACATTTCAACGTTCGAATCAAGGCTGGGCGGCGCTGCTAATAGAGTCAATAGCACTAGCCCCGTAATTGTCCTGCACTTTAACAGCCGGCTGCAAACTCTGTCGTATAAAAAAACAAAAAGTCAAGTTTCGATTACAGAATTTAGCAGCTGGGCCACAATAGCGTCACCCACAATTCTGCTTGTCAAACTCTATCGTCTGGGAGTGTCCTAAAACCTTGTCTGCTGGTTTGAGTCGTATCAGACTATTCGACGACTATGCGTCAAATTGGGTGATGCATTTCAGTGCCCCAACAGACTGTCTGCTGTTACAAAAAGTTATTGACAAGCTTAACGACTGGTGCCAACGTAATTTCATGATTATCAGTGTGGCGAAATGCTCTGTAATCATGTTCAAGAGGAAAAAAAACAATTCAATCGAGCTCCGGGAGCATTATAGTCACACCATTGCTAAAACGCGACGAAACCGGGTTCAGCTTCCGGATTTCAGCTGAGTTCCGCAATCCATACTGCCAGCGCGTCTTGTACTTCAGCTTAGTTCGATCTGTATTGGAAATAGCAGCTATATGTTATAGTATAGCAAAGGTTAAAAATGGATCATCTAACAACCAAAAATGTCGTTAATGAAAACTTTCCCCTACATATTTCTTTTCGTGAACTATTGGCCTGCCAGAACATTCTAAAAAAGTGAAAACTTTTGATTGGCATCAATATTCACAGGACTAAAATATGGCAATAACTGTTTCGCAACTTTCTGCACATGCAACTGTAATCGAATTCTTTTAAATTAGAATTATGTTCCGAAGCAAAAGTGAGTAACTCAATAAATAACGTTTCGACCAACCCCGGCATTTATCGTGATCATCCGCCCGAAGTGGGAAGAAACTATCCCGGAAGCTAAGATTTTCCATTTGATTCATCTCGGTAACTTGCTCGGTTACCATTAGAACCGGAACCAGAGCGCTGGGAACGGAAATCACACGCCAACTTTTCACTACGAACTTACTGACCCGGGCTCTGGAGCATCCAGACGAGACACTATTCTGGGAAAGTGCTATATAGGGTACGACGACTGAGTGGAGAGGTACTGCAACTAGTTTCGGTTTTGAAAAGAAGAGGAAAACAATGTTGCTGAGTGGCAGTCGGTTGTACTTTGGCCAACTTTGGCCGTAATTGAATTGAAAAGTTGCAGTTTCCTACCGGTCGGTTGTCGCTCTGCAGAAAGCTCCTGCTGAAGGAGCTCGGAAGGAACAAAATTTTCACATGTCGAAGAAGCAAACCGGTACCGGGGTGGTTGAAAAATGTACAGCAAGCTGGCACCTGGTGAAAGCTCAAACTAATTGAATATGACGGTTGTATGGTTGCAGATTTTACGGTGGTGCCGCAATGATGCTCTCCACTCAAGTTCAAGTTCTAACATCTGCTGCTGTATACTCTGCTCAGCGCTCTGTAACCAAGTCAGGTTTAATCAGCAATGCAGATGGGTTTAGCAGTTTGTAAAATTTTAGTGGAAGATTAGTTTGATTAAGCATTTAGTTCAATCTTATAGTACCGGTAAGTATTTTGTCGGTGAAAGATTTTTTGAATGAATTTAAATTTTAAATCTAATACAGAAATATGATACAAAACGTGCTTTCCAAGTTATCAAAAAGATGCTTGAGGTATTCTGTTGGTGAGCTCCCCGTGAACTTGTACTGTGTCCTTTTTTATTTTTACTTATTTCCCTCTGCATTTTTCAATACACCATTCGACGTATCGACGTATCACATAGAGGATTTAATATTAATAACATTCAGTATCGTGAAAGTTGCTCCTTGTACTACTATGATACTTATTCCAATTGACTAAGCACATTTCGCATGAAAGAAAGCGTTCCACATTTCCATTGATCATGTTGGAAAATGCAATTGTATTAAAACACGTTCAATCATTCGTAGCTGAAAACAAGATTCAATTGAAAATGTACCTGCCTTTCCTTCACTGGCGCTCGAACCGCTCTCGATGAAATACTTCCTTTTCCCCTCAGGGGAGGAATTTAAAATCGAAACAGAGTTAAAAATGGAACATTTCAATCTATACACTGTGTAGTGAGTATATCATTTTGCAGTCAGCTCCCGCATGCTCTATCTGTAATTTAAAATGGACCACAGAGCACAGCTGCTAATTTTCGACAGTTACTATTTTTCAGTTTGAAACCATCGTCGACGACGATACATTGGGTCGTTTGGTATACTCCTTGTAAGTGAAAACAATACCACACAATCATGTAAGTGTCCTGAAAGGATGGAAAGCAATCTCACCACATATCCGTCCCCTGCTGCCTGCTGCTATTGAGTAAACAATCGGACAGGATTCTCATGTACGATAAGCGACGCGATGTCGATGTCGTTCCACTTGGTGATGGATTTTGTTGCACCTCCAAGGTATGCACGACCATAAATCAATCGCTGCCCGTTGTTAGCCGTTGAAAGCTATCGTGTGTTCAGCTAAGTGGCTTCTACGGTGGATTCTATACTTAATCGATGATTGATAGGCTTCATTGTCGGTTGGGCTATCAACTCGAGCCTTCGATCGACGTCAACACCAGAAATGTTTGATTGGGCTTTCGGTCTTTTGGTCACACGTCGTCACTCATTCCAGTGTTTATTTGTTGCAGTTCTGATTGCTCTTATCATTCATACAATCTGGTTTGATTATGCGATTGTTTAGGTGCACCTGTAAGTGCAAAGTGCAAGTGAATGTTTTGTATATCCTGGTATTGAAATCGGTTTCCACCGATAGATTGCGAGTTTGATTTCATAAGGTAGCTGACCCAATTTCGAAAACATAACAAATGCCTTTTCATTTAATTACTGTGTTATTCCAAAATTGAAAAAAGTGCCTAATAGAATACTAGTTGTACCCTGTCTTAGTTGCCTCACGTACTAGCGGATTAAAAGTACCCAATTTAAAAACGCTTCAGCATGGTATTGTGACATCCCGGTATGTATGCCATATTAGAGGAATTATCTGGAATGTGAAATATGAATTATTTACACATTATTTGCGTAATTGCCGGTAACATGTAACTGAAACAGAGAGAAAGTGTCGGAGTCTGTTGATAGCTTCCCTCGTAAAGAGAATCGAGAGTTGTTCGTGGAGATAGTGAATCACAGAACATTACATTGGCGATCACTGGCAAAAATTTCTGTAGGGTGGTATAGAAAATTACCATTAGGTAGATTAGAACGTGAATTAAGACCGAGCCGGGAAAAGATCATAAAAGAGCATAAGTTGGAAAATTCGTAAAATGAATATATACGCCCAGAATCGGCAACCGGTTATATCATGAGAAAACCGAGACGCGAATGGTTCAATTCGCCTATAACTAATGAGCCACATACATTCACACTTCATATCATCGCTGAATATACGAATATCGTGTGCAAAGCAAAAGTGCGAAATAACACATTCTGCTGCTTCTAATGCAACTAACTCCACTTTATAACATTCTTTTGTCTAGTCTAGTCGTCCCCGGGCTTCCTACACCCGTTAAATCGGCCACACGCAATATTCAATTTTTGAACGACGAATTCCGATGTTCGCATTGAGGTTATGTTCGTGATAAAATTTAATGCTGATGTATACATTATCAATGAGGCAGACGAATAGTATATTTTCATGAGGGATATTCATCGATTCAAACAATCATTTTTTCGCGAATTCTCCAACCACTGCGTTTGAGGCAAGAAAACTCCATAGTCAAAGCAAATTGAGATTAAGTTGAGAAAATCCCACAGCCAACATTTGTTAGGATTGAATCGGGAAAACCCCAAACCCAGTACCTGTCAAGATTAAGTTGAGATGATTCTAAGGCCAATGAAATTGAAAGGCCAATTCTAAGATCTGAAAACCATAAAACGATGGATAGGTAGAATATCATGACCAATGACTTCCGGAAAATAAGGTTCACAGACGCTTATACCAATAACAAGATATGGTAGATATTACCCAGCAAACATTTTCGTACGTATATCAAAGTAACAATATGATATATGTACCGATATATATCTAGAAAAATCGCATTCGATGCACGAAACCAGCATATGCGTACAGTTTTGGAGGCGATATACGTACTGCAAATTATATGAAAACAATTCACATTCATAAATATTTGTATACGATGAAATCCGACTCAACATGACTAGTTCCATAATGTTATACAATTCTGTGACGAAAATCGTATGTGAATCAGTTACTATCATTTTGTACGAATAAATATAAACTAGCGTACGCTTTATTAAGCTTTATGTACGACTTCGAGTTTGTTTAGCGATATTTAAGATGATTTTCACACATTATTATACGATTTGTGGTTTGCTGGGTATGCGTGTTCTAACAAAGAATTTAGGACAATATTTTACATATTAGTCGTCACATTATAAAACAGAACGATTTCTTTACAGGCTAAGTATGAAAGTTAACAAATTTTAACATTACAAACAAGATTAATTTGATGACTGCACCAACAATGTAAATAATTTATGATTGACCAACAAAGACTGTCGTAAATTAAATTAAACATTTTACGCAGGAGGAGAATGTGGCATTCTGGTACACATACCATACAAGATGATTTACATGGAATGTATAATTTGTGTGGTTTACACATCATATAACTAGTTGTCGGTAGCGCGTAGCTAAAACAAAGCGGAATTGTCGGGGTCGGTCGGTCGGTCAGACAGACAGACAGACAGACAGACAGACAGACAGACAGACAGACAGACAGACAGACAGACAGACAGACAGACAGACAGACAGACAGACAGACAGACAGACAGACAGACAGACAGACAGACAGACAGACAGACAGACAGACAGACAGACAGACAGACAGACAGACAGACAGACAGACAGACAGACAGACAGACAGACAGACAGACAGACAGACAGACAGACAGACAGACAGACAGACAGACAGACAGACAGACAGACAGACAGACAGACAGACAGACAGACAGACAGACAGACAGACAGACAGACAGACAGACAGACAGACAGACAGACAGACAGACAGACAGACAGACAGACAGACAGACAGACAGACAGACAGACAGACAGACAGACAGACAGACAGACAGACAGACAGACAGACAGACAGACAGACAGACAGACAGACAGACAGACAGACAGACAGACAGACAGACAGACAGACAGACAGACAGACAGACAGACAGACAGACAGACAGACAGACAGACAGACAGACAGACAGACAGACAGACAGACAGACAGACAGACAGACAGACAGACAGACAGACAGACAGACAGACAGACAGACAGACAGACAGACAGACAGACAGACAGACAGACAGACAGACAGACAGACAGACAGACAGACAGACAGACAGACAGACAGACAGACAGACAGACAGACAGACAGACAGACAGACAGACAGACAGACAGACAGACAGACAGACAGACAGACAGACAGACAGACAGACAGACAGACAGACAGACAGACAGACAGACAGACAGACAGACAGACAGACAGACAGACAGACAGACAGACAGACAGACAGACAGACAGACAGACAGACAGACAGACAGACAGACAGACAGACAGACAGACAGACAGACAGACAGACAGACAGACAGACAGACAGACAGACAGACAGACAGACAGACAGACAGACAGACAGACAGACAGACAGACAGACAGACAGACAGACAGACAGACAGACAGACAGACAGACAGACAGACAGACAGACAGACAGACAGACAGACAGACAGACAGACAGACAGACAGACAGACAGACAGACAGACAGACAGACAGACAGACAGACAGACAGACAGACAGACAGACAGACAGACAGACAGACAGACAGACAGACAGACAGACAGACAGACAGACAGACAGACAGACAGACAGACAGACAGACAGACAGACAGACAGACAGACAGACAGACAGACAGACAGACAGACAGACAGACAGACAGACAGACAGACAGACAGACAGACAGACAGACAGACAGACAGACAGACAGACAGACAGACAGACAGACAGACAGACAGACAGACAGACAGACAGACAGACAGACAGACAGACAGACAGACAGACAGACAGACAGACAGACAGACAGACAGACAGACAGACAGACAGACAGACAGACAGACAGACAGACAGACAGACAGACAGACAGACAGACAGACAGACAGACAGACAGACAGACAGACAGACAGACAGACAGACAGACAGACAGACAGACAGACAGACAGACAGACAGACAGACAGACAGACAGACAGACAGACAGACAGACAGACAGACAGACAGACAGACAGACAGACAGACAGACAGACAGACAGACAGACAGACAGACAGACAGACAGACAGACAGACAGACAGACAGACAGACAAATTGGAATTAACAATTGAAATTGGACTAAACTAGAAATTATTCGTGACATTGGACATTAACCTTGTATTTAGAATTTGGACTTTTTACTTGAAACATTACTACAAACCGGGCATGAACACGGAATATAAACTCGAATTTTTATTTGAAATCAAAATTGACATTTTTCATTCTACTGTCTCACATGTTTTACCGCTTTTCTGTTGCGCTTTTTCATTTTTACAAATGAGCCCACTTTTCGCTCCGTTTTTTCCCTTTTTCTTGGCACTTTCTGTGCACCTTCTTTTTCTTTCGTTTTTCTTTGAACCGAGTTTCATTTTCCACACTCTTTTCACTCGTTTTTTACCTTTGTTATACTATAACAAAGGTTTAAAAATTGGTCGAAAAACACGAAATTGATCCGAGGCCCGGAGGGCCAAGTCACATATACCAATCGATAGGGTTCGACGATTTGAGCAATGTCTGTGTGTGTGTGTGTGTGTGTGTGTATGTATGTAATGATTTTTTCTATCGCCTGTTTCTCAGAGATGGCTGAACCGAATCGTTCGCTATTACTTTTGTTTGAAAGGTATTATTGTCTAGTAGATCACTATTGAGTTGCTTCGTGACACGACGTTTCGTTTAAAAGTTATAAACAAAAATGTGAAAAATACGTGACACGGGTTTCTCTAGAACTACATGACCGATTTCAACGTTCTTAGTATCAAATGAAAGCCCTTATTAAAGCTAAATTATTCAGAAATTTTTAATTGAAAACAAACAAGTAGTTTAACAGTTATGCTTAAAAAACCTGTTTTGACAAGGTAATAATTATCGCCTGTTTCTTAGAGACGGCCAAAGCGATTTATGCGCTATTAGTCTCATTTGAAAGATAATATATCCTAATAGATCACTATTGAATGGTTTTTTGATTGGACGTTTAATTTGAAAGTTATGAGCAACCGTATACACCACACCAAAATTAACAATAATTTATAATGATTTTAACCAAGATAATTTACCTAATTTCAATTATTTTAATATCAAACGAGAGGTTTTGACACTACGAATATATATGCAAAATTTCATAAGAATTGGTTGTACCGGTCAAAAGATATTAACCCTCGAACACTCGCGCCAACTTTTGCAACACAGTTACTCGCGCGCACAATAGCCTCAAACCAAAGAAAACGTGCGTTTTGACTGGGAAAACTTGGTTTTAGGTTTATCGAACCTTTAGAATAGTTTCTTGAAATTAAAAGCTCTATCGTTTGGTTGAATTCAAATTTTGATTAATCCCCCTAAAAGTGAAATAAATAAAATATTTTTCTTCAGTGTCAATATAACACATTGATGTGTTCTGCAAAGTTATAGAGCATATTATTATATAGTATACCTCTATGTTTGCTTGTTTAGGAACTGTAGAACTTTGATTATAAAAAATACCTTAATTTTGACTACGAATTACTCGACTACCAGCAGACGGATACATTTTAAACATTTTACATTGGCTAGTTTTGCTGCATACAGACACCATTTTTCCATATGAAGAAACGAGAGAAAATTCCACTTGGGGTCAATTGCGGTACACCTCGCATGCTGATTGTTTCGTTTCTGTGATGGCGGTTTATGCTGATCTATTTTTCAAACAATTTAAATTATTAATGCATTGAATAATTATGACATTTTGCTCAGAATAAGTTTATTGAAAATATTCGTTAGTTAAACAACGATTTGTAACTTTATAACAGTATGGCGTTGAAAACCCTACACGTGTTGTACAAAATACAACAGCGTGAGTAACCGAAGGTTAATAAAAATTGATTAAAATTATTCAAGAAAACTCTATTGATGTTAATCAAATAGAATGGCATTACAAGAAATTATGCACAGTTCAAAAATCTATAAACTAGACCTTTACTAGGCAATGTATATGTTAAAGAATAAGATTTCCTCTTACAACTTACTTTTATTTGCACTTACTCAAATTAATAACAACTTACTAATCCTTACTCAGCAATTACATGAAAAAAGGATCTATCAAAATTTAAAAGTGTTCCTATTTTGTTCAAAATTTGTAAACTTATTCAATTTTCAAAAATTTTTTATGTAAACCAACGCATTACGCAACGTTAACCAATAGATGAATTATGTTCCGAAAACGTGTCGATTTCTATCTCAAATACCAAGTAAGACCGTATAACAAAGGTTCCTTTCACCACTAGGTGGATTAAATCGGGTTTTGGTATTTGTTTTCTGTTTTCAGACCATTATCTTCTCTTTTTTCTTTATTTTCGCTGTTTGTTTTCGCATTTTCTTAACTTTTTTAACTCCTTCATTTCTCATTTTTGGTCTTTGTCTGTGTCGTTTTGCTTCATTTGATGTTCCGTTTTCTGTCTTT
This sequence comes from Sabethes cyaneus, assembly GCF_943734655.1. NCBI lineage: Eukaryota > Metazoa > Arthropoda > Insecta > Diptera > Culicidae > Sabethes > Sabethes cyaneus. Next base: position 43,463,930 of record NC_071355.1, read on the forward strand.
TCTGTTCTGTTCTTTTCTGTCTTTATATTCCGTTTATGGTTGTCTTTTTCACCTTTGCAGTCCGATTCTCTTCGCTTATCTCCCGTTTTTCGTCTTTTTCTTTCCCGGTTTGCCTTTAGTCATACCCGGTTTTCTTTAGTCATTTCTCTTGTTTTTCTTTTCTTCTTTTTCTGTCCCTTTTCTCTGGTTTCGTCTTTGGTTTTGTATACCCTTTCTTGTGTTGTTTTTCCTCTTTTTACTTTTGTTATACTATAACAAAGGTTTATAAATTGGTCGAAAAACACGAAGATGATCCGAGGCCCGGACGGCCGTCACATATACCAATCGATAAGGTTCGACGAATTGAGGAATGTATGTGTGTGTGTGTGTGTGTGTGTGTGTGTGTGTGTGTGTGTGTGTGTGTGTGTGTGTGTGTGTGTGTGTGTGTGTGTGTGTGTGTGTGTGTGTGTGTGTGTGTGTGTGTGTGTGTGTGTGTGTGTGACACTTGACTTTAGTCGTCTCTTTCTCGGAGATGGCTGAACCGATTCGTTTGCTAATACGCTTATTTGAAAGATGTTATCGTCTTGTAGATCACTATTGAATTGTTTTGCGATCCGACATTTTGTTTAAAAGTTATAAGCAAAAATGTATAAATACGTGACATGATTTTCTCCGGAAAACCCCCCTTATTAACCATAGCGGCATGGGTTGGTCTATTTTTAGACACAAATTGTGCCTCTTCCTTCACCTACTGTAGAAACCACCGACCGAGAAGTTTAAATCTAACATGTTTTTACTTTCAGGACGACGACACTGTGCAGGCCCTTAAGACTTGCAAGGTACTGCGTGTGACGCTGTTCGTCCGAAAGCGTGTTAGTCCGCGTTTCTCAGCGCGGTTCTTCGGAGAAAGGCTCCGTTCCTATGACAATTGACCAAACTCGTGACTTTAGTCATGACCTTGAAATGCGGTTAGGCATATATTACAGACTTCTTTTGTCCAGCGCCTCTGTGGTTCAAAGGTACACGGGTACCAGTGAGCGACACGCCCTGGCAGGTGTTGTGGGTTCAAATCCGGTTATAATCTCTGATTACAGCTTGGTTCGACCCATGCACCTTCCAGCATTGGACAAAAGATAGGAGTCACAACGACAACTTGTTAAGCATAGCTACCTATTTACCCCCCCCCCCTCCTTTCCACCCTTCCCCTTCATTCCCAGAAAAAAATCCTTCATTACTACTTCATGCTTCATCAATTGTAGAACCATCGTTTCAAAAAAAAAACAAAATATTAATATATGCCTGACCGCATTTCAAGGTCATGACTAAAGTCACGAGTTTGGTCAATTTTCAATCTGTTTCCAATTTTTTCTTTTTTTCGGTCCCGGTTTTCGTCTGTGTTCGCTTTTTACCTCTCTTCTTATTTCGTTTTTTTGTTTGATAGTCGATTGTTTTTTTGGCTTGTCTGTTCCGTTCTTATTCTTTCTTGCATTTCCTCCTTTTCTGTCACGTCCAGTTCCTTTCCAGTTGTATCCCTTTTGTCTTATATTTTAATTTTCTTCTTTTCATTTAATTGTACTTTCTATCCCGTTTTTCTTCCTTTACTGTTTTCGTTTCTCCATTGCTATGCTCCCGTATTTTCTCCTTTACTTTTCCTCGGTTTCTAACCCGTTTTTTACTTTTTTGTCTCGTTTCTTTTTTCTTTCCTTTTGTGTCCCGTTTTCCCACCTATCCTGTCACAATTTTTTCTTTCACTTTGCTGTTTTAATGTCGGGTTTAATTCGTTACTTTCTCGTCTTTTTCCCTTTTTAAACCGTTATTACTTCAATTTTTCAACGCTTTTCTTCGTGCTCTTTTCCTTCTCTCTCATTTTTCATTTTTTTGCTTCTTTTTCTAGAGAGCAGCAGGAGATGGACTATCCAGGCTATCTCTAGATCCATCGGATATCGATTTGTGAATACCTAAAGAAAATTTATTAGCATTTATATAAAAAACCCGAATTAATCCACCTAGCGGCGTGACCTAGCCTTTCTACTGCCATAATAATCATTATTTAATTTCTCAGGAACGTCTATGTATAATTAACTTGACTATATTTTTAAATATCCGTTCCGTATTCCTCAAAATCCTTATTTGCCAGTAAAATTACCCACGTATTGCGTAGAATAATTAAATTTTCTTTCCTTGGGTGCGTAAATACTTGTAAAACCTTATTTAGTTTTATAATCGGTCGGCCTTAACTTTTGGGCTTCAGAGCCATATACGAAACTTGTTTTGAATTGACAATATGAAATATGTGTTCATAACAGATTTTTTGATAATTAATTAATACCATGCGTTCAAAAGTTAGCATCTTTGAAAAACAAGAGTTCAGAAAAATTATTATTATACTTCGCTTTTGAAGACAAAGGATATCAAAATGATTAATCTCAAAATTTTACTATTAGTTTGCTTGGCTTCAATTTTGCGATATATCTGAATTAGAAAAAATAACTGAATAGAGCATTAGATATGAAAAAGAGAAATTGAACTTTTTCTTAGCTGGCGCTCCTTCAGATAATTATTTTTGCATGAAAATCAAAACTTAAGCTTCTTTTGAATGTACTTTCATGAAAAGATAGTCATTAGCTTGATCGCTTCGTTTTTACAATGTTAGAGGGCTAGGAAAACAAGATGAGGTCGAAAAATAGTGCAAGCTGCGCCTTAAACATGCTTGAGAATAGGAAATATGATCGATATGATTTCCAGTGCTTGTCATTTTTGATTTATTTGTTGAAACATGATACATGACATAAGACATCTGTCCTTTAAAATGTCATCAACGAAAACAAATCTTACAAAATTACTACCGTGCAACGTTTACTTCCTATTTTTCATATAACATTTCTAAGCTCTAGTATCTATTGATTAAAAAGACCTACATGCTTAAATTAACTGCTTTTCTTCGCTGTTTACTTTTCTTGTACAATTGTGAGTAACAGCAAGTGAACAAAATGACAATTGAAATCTGAAATCAAAGAAAAGAAAAAGCTTTTCGATTGAATCCCACTATTTAATATTTATTTGCAACAGATACGTAGTTCGCCTACGACGTGCAGGCTTCATCAGTGTCTTATTTCAAAGCGTATACGTATCTGTCGCGAATAAATATTAAATAGTGGAATTTAGTCGGTAAAATTTTTTTCTTTTCTTTAATTTCAAATTTCGTATTCCGTAAGAGGCTTCAAAAACTTTAGACAATTGATTCAGAAAAGTGAGAAACATCTTTTCTTGAATTTCAATGCAAATTTAAAAATTGCAAATTGTCATCCCAAGTAACAATTTGAGTTTTATTACACTCTTATGATAGCATTCAAGACCACAATTGGTCATGAAAACCACCATAAGAGTACAATCAAATTCACATTGTTCCTTGGGATCACATACACACATACATACATACATACATACATACATACATACATACATACATACATACATACATACACACATACATACATACATACATACATACATACATACATACATATATACATACATACATACATACATACATACATACATACATACATACATACATACATACATACATACATACATACATACATCACACACATTAAATACAATCAACATTTGTTTTGATTTCACACGTTTTAACGGTTTAATATACGGTGCTTAAGTGTTAAAGTTTAAATAACTTTTGAATGAACCGTCCGATTTTAAATAACTCGGTTTCGTTTGATAGATCTCAGCAGTTATTTTCAAATAATAATAAAATGTGTGATGTTTTTTTCATTGAATTAATGCTTATATGTTACAAAAATATGTTTTAAATACTATTTTTTCACATTTCTTTATGTAACTTTCAAACTACAAGCCCAATCATCATGAAATTTGGAAGCTAAGGGTTTGCAAGGCTCCTCTTTCATATGCAATCAATTTTGTTCAAATCGGTTAAGGGACCTATGAGATAATGAAGTCCCATATTTTTCATATTTTTATACATAACTTTTGAACTAAAAGTCCGATCAGTATGAAATTCAATAGCGACCTATGGGACACCTAGACCTTTCATTTGACACTAAGAACATTAAAATCGGTCCAGCCATCTCCGAGAAAAGTGAGTGAGATTAAAAGCGTCACATACACACACACACACATACACACACACACACACACACATACATACACACACACAGAAAATGCTCAGTTTTCGAAACTGAGTCGAATGGTATATGACATTCGGCCCGCAGGACCTTCTTTCCATTTTCGGTTTTCCAAGTGATTTCTATACCTTTATACTATATATTTATATAGTAGAAAGGCAAAACTGTTTGCTTTACGTAGCATTGTTTGGTTCATGAGATATGTGTTTTTGAATTAGGTATAGCGCTTTTTGTCACATTTTGATGTACTTGCATTTCCTGATGGCAATAATAATTAGAAGATTAAAATTCTTATTTTCTTCATCTCAAAGCAAAGCCTATGTTCTACATTCCGTTATCGAAACTATCGAAATTATTACCTTCTGTTTTTATACGACAGACTTCGCAGTCCGCTGTTAGAATACAAGACAATTTCAGGGCCAGTTGTTACGGATCATATTGACTTTAACAGCCTTTCCCAGTCGAGATTCGCACGCACGACTACTGGCTTATTAGGCCAGCATCATACCTCGAGGTCAACTGGGAGTCTTCATCCCATTGTTGCTGAATTTAGTTATCTTTTATTTTTGGTTTTCTTCAAATAGTGCGACTTTTACAGGTTTGAGTTCCAATTAGTTCAGCTTAGTTTTTCCAGTTGAATTTGTCTTCAAAATTCCAGGTTCATTTATTAATTCACAGGTTCATATACATTTTTCTACAAAATGTATGCTCTTCTATTAGTAGGACAAAAAACATTCGGCTGCTATCGGTTTCGTTGTTTACTCCTCAAGGGAAGCTACAAATCCATAAAGAGAAATTCACATTTTTCATCGACGTGCAAAGTATTAATCTTGAAATAACTCATTGCTGGTGAGCTGCAAACAAATCGACAGGTAAAAATGAACTTTGTTGATCATTTGTCATTTCACGAGTGAATGTTATTTTCACCTCTGTCTTGCCGTGCGGGATTACTGTATTTGTTAATGAAAATGTGAAAAATCGGTTAGAGTCGCCGTTTTGTGTCGCACTGTTTCATAAGTCGAAATTTGATTTTATTACAGAAATTCTATATTACCAGATTAATGAATCTGGTATTATTAATATTATCAGATTGTTGTAATCAACTAATATAATCTAAAATTATTTTCGCTTAGCCCATAGTGTAATCACTATGGCAGCGAACATGTTGCGTTCGCATTTACCTAGAAGCCTACGTGTATGCAATGCACAGAGCTCTACTGGCACATATATCGAATTTGTCAATTTGTGCAGGAAATCGCCCGGATGTAGACAACAAAGGCAAACATTGGCTGTACGTTGATGTTAATGTTGATGATGATGATGATGATGATACACTCAAGTCGCTTTTTACGCGAAGGATACGTCCCGCGTAAATCAAAACCGCGTAAAAAAACCGCGTAAATTCCGAAAACCGCGGAAAAAAACTGCGTAAATTCCGAAAACCGCTTAAAAATAGTCACGTAAAAAAACCGCGTAAAAAGCGACTTCAGTGTATTTGGAAAATATCTTACGGCTTTGGGTGATTCTTTGGGAGGGGATTCTCCAAACAGGATGGTTCGTTTCTGCGAATTATAATTGTGTTATTCTGAAAGTTCTTTCTTGATAACTTGACGGCATTTACTGTTACTGGTTACCATGGATTGGCGTTGTATATTTCAAATTACAGACAAACATCAGTTATATTAAGAAGTTTTAAAATTATTTTAGTATCTTTGGGTAAAAATGCACACCATTATAATATCAAAACGTGAAAACTAAGCCTACATCAGACTATTCTGTGGTTGACTGACTAAATTATTAAACTTTGGTATTGATACTGAAACTTTCCGAGATCATCGTCTGATGGCCTGACTAGACTTACGCTACTCTTCTGTGAAACTATCGAATCGAATAAACTTTGCCTATTATAATTTATCTAAGCTCTTTCATGTCAGCAAATAATCTCATTTAGCTTCTACCGGCTGAATCATTCAAATATCAAATAACATTCTTGTGTTTAAAGGTGTTCCTTCCCTTGTTCACGTTAAGTAGATCTGCAACAAAACAGACACACTGCCTATCGTTAGTCAGGTAACAATGTCAAGTATAAACAAAGAGCAAACACTTACCATACCACTCAAAGAGCATCTCCGTAGCTGCTCCTGAACGAAAGCGTCGATCCGTCTCGATGGGTCCTCACAGTGCTCGTTCGGCGGCGGTGGCAGCGGCAGTGGTGATGGCGGTTCCAGCAACGTCGGTCTCTCGGCGGTAGATCAAATTGCTCCCTAGATAAGCGCTGATTAAAACTTCCTCTGCGGATAGATTCAATTTGTGCTCCTCGGACATCCGCTGTAGCCGGTCGTGCATGTGATGGGCCAGCAGTAGCAGCGGCCGGGGCTTCGGTGCTTTGGCTGATCCTTCTGAACTATCAGCATCACTCGATAATGGCAATGTGCTGTTGTAGTCGCACTGCTCTGAATGGGTCGGTGGTATCATCGCGCTAGCCGATTGGTCGGTCGGACGATATTGATCAGAAAATTTGCTCGCTTTTGTGGCAAACGCAGAACAAAACCAGCCGGAAATTCAATTGCTTTTTGCAACTGGAGCGAAAATTGAAGCCAAATGAAAAGCTTCAAGATTACGCCAGTTGGCCCGTTTATATTGCTTCAAACACACTTGGATCAGCTGTTGTGCGACCGAGCTGCTGGATCAAAAGTGCACCGAACGACTTTGTTATTCAATTTCCAAAATTGGACTGTGTTGTCGTCGGCAAGGGCCATCCATTCTCTAGCCAGTCAACCCCAGCAGCGCAGCCGTTTCGTGCACCCGTACAATATGGGCTTCTCCCGCACTAAGCAACCGTCCTTTTTCGCCCTCCTTTTTCTCTTCTGGCCTTTTCTGGCATCTTTAATTCCAATAAGCTATGCTGTGGTGCGGTGCGTGTTGATACCTACATACTGTTGACACATGGTCGAAGCTCGGAGGATTCTAATGAACGAAAGGCGAACGTAGCGAAAAGGAAAAGTTGAAAAGTTGAAAACAAAACCAAACCCAACAACGACGGGTGATGACTAACGGTTACAGTCGGAAATGTGATAGTAAGGACGAAGGACGGGTCTCTTAGGGGGAGAAAGAGAAATAAAACAAAACAAAATAAAGGGTTCTTTACCTCTAGATAATACTAGCGGAAAGCAGGAGCCACGCTATTTCATTTCGGTTCCATAAAGAGTTTAAAAGGCAACGGTTTCTATTGTTCCTTATGATTAAATCAGTGTCTCATATTAGTAATTTATTGCAAAAAAATCCTCTGTCTGTTGCAACAAATTTCATTATTAACACACGTATTTCTTACATTTTTAATTTGTGACTTTTTATAAAGTTATAAAGAACATTAATCTTATTGCAGTAAAATACATGTAAAAACTGTCAAATTTGAACCGTATGTTTGAAACTCAATATTTATATTTCATCTACAGCCTAGGTTTTAATTGTTTTTTGTAGCGGGAGTGTTGATAGCATCCAAACAGATTGGGCCAAAACGTGAAGGAGGAAGAGCGGAAAATTAGAGAAGAGAGACTTGAAGCAAAGCTTGTTGTTCCTCTTTACTCAAGTTGGGGGATTAGCAAAAACAAAAACACGTCAACTAGAATTTTTCGCGATTTTTGTTTGTTTGTTAGGGTTTAAGTTGATACCACAAACCTAGCCTTCCCTAGAATCGGAAGAAGGCTGCGTTACGTTGTCGCGACGCCGCGAGGAAATAGGTCGAATGGACTCAACTCTTCTGAACTTAGTCTAATCAAGTGTTTTACCAAAAATCATGAATAATATTGATGCTGGACAGCCGCTTTTCGATCAAAAAATGAACGTTTGACGCAAAATGTGGACAATTTAGTAATTAGTGATTGTCCTCCTCCGTTAGCAGAGCAGAGATTAATTTCATCCTACATAAAAGATTAGCTGTAATATTCAATTGGCACTTGGCAGCTCAACGTCATCTTCAAAACTCATAAATGAAGCAGTGAAGCTTCGGTTTCTACAGAAGCAGCACCGCTTCAGTTTCAAACTAGCTTCAGTCAGCGTCAGCAAAACAGGTTTCACTTCGTCATGACGGTCAGTTTCAACTTTTCATTAATACTTTTCTATCAAATATTCAGAAGAAGACCAGCAACTATGAATGCAAATGAATTGAATTTGAGTAACAATTCCTACAATGCAACGCATATTAAAGTTAACCTTGTCAATGTCGACAAATCGTGCCTGACTTTCTGCCGTCGTCAATTGAAACAGCCACCAACTTTAACTGAAGCTTGCTTGAAACGTTCAGTTCAACAAACGAAGCAAGTCACTTCATGTAAGAAGCGAAGGTAAGAGAAAGTCAGTTTCATTTATTTGTTTCGACGATGCCGGGCCCTGCTTGACCGGCTTTTCAACAACTAAGACTTCACTAATTTGTCGAACCGAAATGCACTTTGTAGAATAATTGAAAAAAATATATCGAAAAATGATTAACAAATATTCAATTTATTATTTTGGAGTTACATTATCATAATTGAATAAGATAGTTCAAACTTTTAGAAAAAGAACTGAATTGTGAAAAACTGAAAACACATTAAAGTGGATTGAATCCACTTAAATATGAAAGAAATAGCTTCAACTCAACACACGCCTTGAAATCCTCTTATTGGCTATTTCAAACTCTGGAGTTATTGAAATTGTCTATGACATCCGTTCACGTTTGCGCGTTGGTATGTTCCTTTTGTTGTCTGGATTACGACCACTCGACTCATTCAACTCTGTCGGCACATGGCGGATGAACATCAGCTGTTTTCGCTAAGGGCCACTCTAGCGCAATTAAGTTGTCTAGTCTCAAAGAACCCCGCTATTGCCGATGTGAATGATAGTGGGTTGAAATATCGTATTTGTTTCATGAAAAGACCAGCAATAACTTTCCAGCTCCATCACTGGCATCAGCGATGAAACATTTGCTGTCATTGTTGATAGTGGGTCTAAGCAGCTAAAGGGTAGGTGGTAGCTCAAGGGTTGCTTGGGTTGTCTGATAAAGATACTGGAGATCTAGAGTTAATCGCATTTTTTGCAGAGTGAAGTAAATGTAGTAAATGTAGTAAACTGAAGTAAATGGCAGGTGTCCTCCGGTTATCGAATCGGACACATCGCTGACACTTTCCAAATGCTAAACTAATAACATTTTTGCCATGAATTGGCTAGAACTCTTACCGCCTTACAATATTACAGATGTAAATGTATGCTTTTGGGAGAACCGATAGTGTTTTTTTTTTTTTTTACGAGTTGGGAAATCTGCTGAGCACCTTAGAAGATACGGTACTATCAGACACCTGAGAAGATAACTCAGGGAGTGGGGTTTAGGTATCCCGACCCCCCTAATGGGGCGTGAGGATCCCGACCCACTAAAACCCTACTCGAGTCTCCAGCCTCAATCCCCCCTGGCACCACCTTATCGGTATTACTTCAGGGAGGGGCTATTGTGCTTAATGCACTCGCTTAGATAACTACTGGACTATGGTAGTTAGGCTGTTTATTCGCCGTTGATCGGCTCTCCAGTGGTTTTGTAGCTCGAGTACAATCTGGGTAGCAGCCGCATTGACCGCTCCCCAGATGTCCGAGCTGGAACACATCTTTTGGACTAAGTTATCCGGGGTAGTGTCCTGTCCGCTCACTGCCATCATGCTGCTTCTCGCGCCCGCGAAACGAGGGCATATGAAGAAAGCATGTTCTGCCGTTTCCTCAACATCCACGCATTCGGGACACGCGGGGGACTCCGCATGCCCAAACTTATGCAGATACTGTCTGAAGCAACCATGCCCTGACAGAATCTGTGTCAGGTGGAAGTTGACTTCGCCGTGGCGCCTGTTGACCCACCCAGATAGTTCCGGGATAAGTCGATGTGTCCACCGACCTTTTGTGGAATTAGACCATGCCCGCTGCCATGTGGTCATCGAGGCCGATCTTGTGGTACTCCGTATGCCTCTAGTTCCACGTTGGTTGAAGCACTCTACGTCTTCGCTGATGATAATGCCAATAGGCATCGTACCTGCTAAGACGCAGATTGCGTCATGTGAAACTGTGCGATACGCACTCGCCACTCTCAAGCACATGAGACGATAGGTGCTTTCCAGCTTGGCTAGATAGCTTTTGGTACCTAACGCCGATGACCACACCGGTCCGCCATACCTAAGTATAGACTGGACCACGTTGGCTAATAGCCTTCGCTTGCTGCCATATACAGCAGAGCTATTAGACATCATACGAGACAATGCCGAAATAGCTGTGGAAGCCTTCTTGCAGGCATAGTCGACGTGGCTCCCGAACTTGAGTTTGTCGTCGACCATGACTCCCAGAAGTTTTAAGGACCGCGTTGACGAAATAGTGCAGTCCCCGACGCTGATCTTTGCTTGCTGTACCGACTTGCGGTTGTTCACCACGATAACCTCCGTTTTATGATGCGCTAGCTCCAGTTTCCTGGATCGCTTCCAATCTTCAACAATGCTTATAGAGTGGGCAGCCGTCAACTCAACCTCTCTGATAGATTCACCATAGACTTCCAAGGTGATATCGTCCGCAAAGCCAACTATTACCACCCCTACCGGGAACTTTAGCTTCAACACCTCGTCATACATGGCGTTCCACAACACCGGGCCCAGTATGGAACCTTGCGGAACCCCTGCGGTGATTGGAACAGACTTCTGACCCTCTTCCGTGTTGTAGCATAGCACCCGATTCTGAAAATAATTTTCCAGGATCCTGTACAGCGACACCGGCACCTGGACGTTCCGAAGCGAGTTGGCTATGGAGTCCCAGCTAGCGCTATTAAACGCATTTCTCACGTCAAGCGTGACAACTGCGCAATAGCGGATACCTGCCCTCTTGCGCTGGATTGCCACCACGGCTGCCTTAGTGACAGACAATATTGCATCCACCGTAGATTTGCCTTTTCGGAAGCCGAATTGATTCCTTGACAGACCGTTTGTACCCTCCGTGTACTGTACGAGTCTGTTAAGGATAACCTTCTCCAGCACCTTACCGGCAGTATCGAGCAGACAGATCGGCCTATATGACGAGGGAACACCCGGAGGTTTTCCCGGCTTCGGCAACAGCACGAGGTTCTGTCGCTTCCATCTGTCCGGGAAGTGGCCAGCTTCCAGGCATCTCCTCATTGCTGGAACCGATAGAGTGTTGCAGGTGACGTCCGCAGTACAAAGGAATGCAACCAGAGATCTTCGCTGCCAACGACGACTGCCCGCCATAACTTCACCTGTCGCCAGGACTGGTTCTTGTCTACAACGCGGAAGTCGAGTGCTTCTCTGCAGATCTCGTTCGCTTCTTTCCTTAAGGTGTGACCGATCCACTTCCACCTACGTTCACAAATTTCTGTTGCTACCGACCGTTGATGATATCGACGATAAAGTTCCTCGGTGGATTTGTCCAGTGATTAGGACAGCAGGCACCAATGATATATTACAAGTAGCGACTAAATACCTGCAGTTTTTGCGTTGTCTTCGCTGAGAGGCATCACTTTTCGCAGGCATACAGCAGTACGGATTTATCATTTGAGTTGAAAATTCGGTTTTCGTATGAAGAGTGAGCTAGTTTGAGCGCCAAATGTTTCGCAGAGCTGCAAAGGCGCCCCTGGCCTTCCAGATCCGTGTGACTATATCAGTCCTGGTATCACCATCGGGCGTTGTCTGGCTACCAAGATATTGAAAGGTGTCCACCTGTCAGTGTTCACTACCGTAGATTTAGTTTTTGCTACATTGATTTTAAGAGCTGCTGTGTGGCAGTTCTCGAAAAGGTCATCTCACCAGCTCGTTTTGGCGTTGTGCGACCAAGACAATGTCGTCGATTAGATCGAGGTCATTTAGCTGCTCCCCTCGTTAAGGGAGTCCAAGGCAGTCCCCGATTTGGTTTAGTGTCAATTGCACCAACCAATATCTCATCCTTAATGATGAGAAACAGAGCCGGTGAGAAAATACAGCCCTGTCTCACGCCAGCAGTAACCCTTATAGGGTCGGACAAGGCGCCGTTTTGCAAAACATTGCAAGAGAACACCTCGTACTCAGCCTCGATTAGATGAATTAGCTTATCTGGAACTCCTCTACGCCTAAGTGCGCCCCAGATGTTTTCGTGGTTGAGTCGGTCGAACGCCTTTTCGAAGTCAACGAACACCAGCAGAAGAGAGTCCTGGAATTCGTTGAACTGCTCCAATATAATGCAGAGCGTTGTAATATGATCTACACATGATCGGCCAGCACGGAATCCAGCTTGCTGCCGCCGGATAGTAGCGCTGATTTTCTCCTGGATCCGGTTGAGGATTACCTTACAGAGTACTTTGAGAATAATACAGAGCAACGTGATGCCACGCCAGTTACCGTATTCAGTTAGGTCTCCTTTCTTAGGGACTTTGACCATTATGCTCTGCATCCAGTCCACCGGAAAAGTTGTGGTTTCCCAGTTATTGCTGAAAAGCGGATGTATCATCTGGGCTGACAAAGATGGGTCAGCTTGGAGCATTTCGGCTGCAATACAGTCTATCCCTGGCGCTCTATTGGATTTCATACTCGTGATGGCTGCTACAATTTCATCCAGCGATGGCGTTTTCGAGTTGACGCGATTTGACGAATTGTCTCTGACATTTGAAACTCGGAAGAGTTGTTCAAAATGTTCAGTCCATCGCTTAAGCTGTTCTGAACGGTCAGTCAGTAGCTGACCACCTCTGTCCTTTAGCGGCATCTTTGTATTCATCCAGGCACCACTAAGGCGGCGAGAAATACCGTGCAACAAACGGATATCACCATTGGCGGCGGCGGTTTCTCCTTATTCGGCTAGGGAGTTAGTCCAGGCGCTCTTGTCCCGCCTACACGCACGTTTAACAGCCCTCTCCAGTTCGGCGTTTCGTTGACGGGCAGCTGTCTTAGCCGATCTGGTCCCCGCTCGCTCAATGCCGGCTTTCGACTCTCTCCGCTCGTCGATCTTCCTCCAAGTTTCATCCGAAATCCACTCCCTCCACCCGCTGCGCGCTTTGCCGAGGGTTTTATCACTGGTCGTGATGAAGGCGTTCTGGATGCCAGTATATTGATCTTCGACGGTTCCACCAGGTGGCAGCTCCCGTCGTTGGACACGTGCGACTCGCAACCGTATATTATCGATAACAAGATGATGGTCGGATGCAATATCAGCGCTGCGTTTGTTGCGTACATCAAGAAGGCTCCTTCTCCATTTCCGGCTGATGCAGATGTGATCGATTTGGTTTTCTGTTCGGCCGTCGCGGGAAACCCACGTGACTTTATGTACTGGTCTATGGAGGAAGAGCGATCCACCAATGACCATGTTGTTATTACCACAGAATTTTGAAAACAGCTCCCCGTTTTCGCTCATCTCTCCTAGGCCATGGCGTCCCATGACGCGTTCAAGGTCCGCGTTGTTTGAGCCAATCTTCACGTTGAAGTCGCACAAGTGGATTTGGATGTCCCCCTGTGGGATTTTCTCAACCACGCTGTTCAGCTGGTTATAAAAACTCTCTTTCTCCTGCAGGTCGGCAGCATAGTTGGTGCATAGCACTGGATTGCTGTAAGGTTCCTATCCCGTGTTCTGAATCTGGCAACGATTATTCGCTTATTTATCGGTTCCCACTTCATCAGAATTACTTCACACGATTCCAATGTAAGGAATGCCCGAGACTCTGCGCGAATCTTTTTGGTTCGTCCTGGTAGAGCTGCGGAAGAAAGAACCCACCGTTTAAAAATGTCAGTACGAAGAGCACGTGCTCGCCAGTCCAGAGGAGAGGTTCGCCAGCAACGACACACGGAGTCAACAACGACACAAAACGGTCAGGTGCAAGGATTTTGCCATGCCTGTGATGTGCAATGATAGTGCTGGCAATCTGCTTACTGACAAAACGACGGTAGCAACCAGATGGAAGAGTATTTCCACACGCTGTTGAATAGAGAAGTAAACACGAAGATCAGCAGGTACAGGATAAAAATTTTGAGCGACGGCCAAACTGTGGAGCCATCAACACAGGAAAAGGTCAAAAGAGCAATCAGTGAGCTGAAAAACGGTAAGGTTGCTGTAAAGGATGGTATCCTGGCTGAACTTCTAAAAGCGAGGAGCGAGCAGCTGTACGAAACAATTCGCCACCTCATTGTCAGGAACAGAATGTGGGAGGAAAATAAATATCGAACGAGTGGTTGATTGGCCTCATTTCCCATAATTATAAAAACGGACATCGACTTGAGAGTAAAAACTATCGAGACATTACGTTGCTCAATTTTGCCTATAAGGTGCTCTCCCTATCGTGTGTGGCCGTTAGCTGAGTTCTTCGTCGGCGAGTATCAAGCTGGTTTTCATGAGGGTCGCTTCACGATGGATCAGATATTTACCCTGCGTCTAGTAACTGACGAGTTCCGGGAGTACAGCTTGCAGATTCATCATGTTTTTATGGATTTCAAGGTGGCATACGATTCAGTAAAACGAAATGAGCTGTGACAGTTAACGCTAGGACATGGTTTTCCCACAGAACTAGTTACGTTGATTCGTGTGACGCTGGATGAGTAAAAATTATGAGTCAGAATAGCAAATGAGACCTCACGTGCTTTTTGATTTTGCGGATGACGTCGATATCACCGAAATCAAAAGAAGAGCAGCGAAAGAAGCCTTTAGGTCATTTATTGAGAAATTGGGACTTACCATTAACACCGCCAAAACGAAGTACATGGCGTGGAAATCCAAATGGTGTTGGTGTCGAAGAGGAACTGACTATATTTTGATATGCTCGTGATATGTGACAACGATGTAAGTCGCAAAATAAAACGAATTGCAGCAGCTGCGAATTGGCCTTTACGCAGGCATTACATTTTGTAGCTGAAGTCCCGTAGCATGCAAATTCGCATAAACTGACGCTCTAGAGAACACTAATCCTCTCGGTGGCCCTTTACGGACATGAATCATGGCCGCTAAAAGAAGCTGATCGACGAATGCTTGGGGTTTTAGCGTAAAATTTTGCACAATCCAAAATGGCGTGTAGCGCAGACGCATGAACCACGAGCTGTATTAAGAATGTAAATATGCTATTATAATGAAGATAGTACAGTGTGACAGTCTGCGCTGGGCTGGTTACGTGTCTAGAATGCCCGACGAAAGAGTAACCAAAATTGTTTTAAGCATAGAACTTCCGGCCCCTTCCGTAGACTTCGGAGTAGACTTCGCACTGATAGATGTGCGCTATCGAGGATGATGCACGTTCAGCTGGTGTTCGAGGGGTTTGAAGAAAGGCACTGGAGGACCATAATTCATTCGGCGCAGGATCATTAACGGACCGTCGCCTCTGAAGTAAACTAAGTATGAAGCTTAAGCCGACAGTTCGATATTTATAAGTAGTCAAATAACTGCGGATGAAATACTAATTCTATTTTTAAATATTCAGAATTGAATCTGGTAATATTTTCGGAGCTTGGACCCCAACAGCTCAACTTAAATGGTTTCATAAATCATGGGGCCCCAGCAATTGAACATTCGTGAGTCGTAGAAAGAGTTTAACTGAAATAAAAATTTTGGAAAATCACATTTTGTGTAACGACGAAATTTTTACTGGGGCCCACCGGGCATTTGCCCGGTTGCCCAGTGGGCCAGTCCGCCCCGGGGACGTAAGATGGCCAAAGAACTGGGAATTTCGCAGTCAACCATGAAGAATACTTTGAAAGATTATCTTCGATTGACTCCATACAAAAAACAACGTGTGCACAGTTTGACTGAAAAGCAGAAAGTTGCAATAGTCGAAAGATGTCGGCAGGCGCTCAAGCGGCACAGCGATTGTGTAATTCTGTTTTTGAAGAAATGTTCCTACTACAGGATCACCACAACCAACAAAATGATCGGCTATAAGCAGCACATCTTTTGGATATTCCTTGGGCCATACTGGACGTCAAAAAACACCACAAGAATGCACCATATTGCTTCCAACAAGATTTTGCACCGTCTCACCAGGCGAAAGCTATCCCAGGCTTGGTGCGAGAACAATTTTCCGGATTTTATTTCTTCGAAAGAGTGGCCTGCCTCCTCGGCTGATTTCAATCCTCTAAACTTCTATGCATGGGGTTACGTACTGGGCAAACTAGGGAGCACTAAATTAATAACTGTGCATACTTTCAAGCAACGTTTGGAGAAGATTTGGGATGAAATACCTCAGGATAACAAGCGTGCCGGCTGTAACGCTTTTCAACAACGACTGTGACTGGTATAATTAAAGCAAAGAAGGAGAAAGATTTGAATTGGACTAATTTAAAACAAATGTTATGGATATATTTTACATGAAATATACTCAAAATTAAAATTTATGCAAGTGTTTTTTGTGACAATGCACCATACTGACAGTGATCACTACACACCCAGCAAATTACAATTGCAATGAGACTCGACAATCTTTCTAAATCATAAAAGTAAATAATAAATTTACATTTTTATTTGATACCAAAAACGGTAAAAGGTTAAAGCAATCCTTCAATTGACGAAACAACAAATTGGAATAAATAAAACTTATGTAAACGTGAACGATCTCTAGCATAAAAGCTTGGTGATGGGCTGCTGCTAACATTAAGATGCATTACAAGTTGGCAGCAGTAAAAATTCCTCTCTATGCATTCCACAGGAACAGCAGCATCTTGACTACACTACAGAGTGTTTTTCTTCGGCAGCGCCGACCAACGTAACGTGACACAGCTTGAATTCCATTCCGAGGTTGCAATTCCAATCTGCTCAGTTGATAATCTAAAACTGGCACGGGTGCAATGCGGTAGTGCCACTACGTGCGCTGCTCTACAAGGTGCCATCAGCTCGGATTCGAACGTCCACCCTATCGTACCGGCCTCGGCAATCGGATCCAGAAGCACCCGTATCATGATCAAAACCAGTAACAGCTGTTAGAGATTAAACAAGTTTGTCGTGAATGTCGTGGTGCTGCATCCTTCGGGATCAACCGTGCCAACCGTCGACGAGCTACTGAGCTACCGAAACAATGCACATGGCGTGCGGTTGAATTCGCAAAAAGGCACTAAAATGTTACGATTATGACACTGGATTTGGAAGCTGCTCGAACTGGCGGAAGTCGATCTGTTTCCGTGGGAAAACTGAAGAGGTGCTATTCAAAAACGAGCATTCCACTCGGATGGCAATTGTAAACATTCATTCGAATCAAATAACCAACGGGCGTTTCATTAACATTCGGCAGTTTGGGTTAACGAAAAGTTCGAATCGTTAAAAGCTTTGATATTTTGAATATTTAATGCAACACAGCCAAAAGCGAAATCAACAGCGATAAAGTTGGTGAGAAAATGTTGCGTAAAATTGTGTTCCTTTCCTTTGTTTTGTGAGCGTGGAGCAACTCGAGAAAATAAAAATCACGCTCAAAAGCTTCGAAGGGTAAGTTTTGAACAGAAGTAAATATGCCGGAACGGCACGAATCACGAACCAGGCAGCAGAGCAGGCGGAAGGACAAGTTCTGCGGTAGCGAAAGTTTTGCCGGACGAGCTTAATATAAATTGACAACATTTTGCGTTGGTGCTGGTGGCTTCATTGAGACCGAGAGTGGAAAAATTGCAACTAATTGAATAGAAATTTTCCCACTCTCCGGGGGGGCTTAAACTGTTTCGGTATAATTTGAAATATTTTCTGCATACGCTGCTGGTGCTTCTGCCGGAGGTGGGAGGTGGCATTTTAGTCGCCTTTATTATTATTGCAATGTTTGCAAATAATTACACACTCGCTGGCTTCGTGTTTGTGCAATTTGAAATATGACTGCGTTCATCATCACCGGGAGCAACTGTTCCGAGAAATTATATAAAAATTAAAATACGAGAAAGAGAATGCTAATTTGTTAGCAGAAAATCTGCATATGGTCAAAATTTCGTGGAATTTTTTATGCTAATGATTGCCAGGCAATTCAAACTACGCAAATTATCTGTTCAAAAATAGAAATAAATCCATAAAGCTTGTAAAATTAGACTTGAAGGAATGTCTGTGTGAAATAAGTAGAAGAGCAGTTTTACAAAATGAAGATTAAGTTTAAAATACCGCAATAGCTTTTTCGTTGAGTTGTATGTTTGGTATCAGGTATGATGTGATCCTGTGCCGCAGTGCTAATTTTACATTAAAATCCACACTGTGGTTCTCTCGTTAAGAGATCTCCTGATGGATGCCAAAAACCAACGAAGTCGTAAATTTTGAAGCAGTAAAAATTCAACTTACTTCAGTGGTGATCACCGGCGCGCGCGGGCTGGACCACACTGGGGTGCGTCCTACCTTCTTTGAAAAATTTACTGTATAACAAAATAAATTTTTAAGGTGTAACCGGGAAATCCGAAGTTGTCATTACAAAGCCCAAAGTATTTTTGCGCTATGTAAATTAATTGCTTAAACATAGGTCTAGTTTTAGATCCAATTTTTACTTTAATTTCCGGTCCACTTTATCTAACCACAAGCTCGATTTCATGTTCATTTTCATCAATTTCATGTCCTTTTTCAAGTCTAATTTTATATCAAATTTCAAGATCAATTTCAAGATCAATTTAAGTATACTTTAATGTCCGACTTAATGTCTAATTTACAATTGTAAATCGATTAATCGTTCCCACTGGCGTGCCCAAGCTGGGGCACACTTTATAAATAACATTTAATGTTTTATTACACTCTTATGATGGTATGTGTGACCATAATTAGTCATAAATGCCATTTTAAGAGTCATACCCAACAGTACGCTGCTGTACGAGCTAACAATTTCTTGTGAAAATTTAAGTTAATTTTCTTAGCATATTTTCAAATGGTTTACTGGAGAAGAAACGGAAAAGAGCACAGGGGAAAACGCGACAGAAACTGGACAAACACCACACAAAGAAGAAAAATACAGATAAGAAATAGTAGTAAGACTGGTCAGATAAAAAGAAGAACGAAAGAAAAACATGACCCAAGAGGAGGGAAAACGGGACGAGTAAAAGAGGAAAATTAAAATAAACAAAACGGGAGAAAAAGGAGAGAAAAAAGGGAAAACGAGCAAAGAAAAAGAGGAGATTGAACAGAAAAAGTGGGAATACCAAAGGAAAAAGAAAAAATATGACAGAAAAGAAGGAAAGATGATAAAGAAAACGAGGACAGAAGACAAAAGGACAGAAGAAAAAGAAAAACGGAACGATCAAGTAAAAACTGGAAAAAAAGAAAAAATAAAACGAGAAAATACGGGAGCAGAAAACTTGAAAACCGAGAGCAGAAAAAGAAGAAAGCGGAGAAAAAAATTAAAACGGAGGACAAACGGGATAAAACGAAAAACAGAACGCGATAGAAAAGAAGGAAAAACTAGCTAAGAGGAAGGACGAAACAGATTAAAACAAAAAAATAGACAAAGAGTTAACGGGACAGAAAACAGAACAAGATTAGAGAAGAGGAAAAACGGCCAAATGGAAGAAAAAAGACGAAAACAGAACAGAAAACAGAAAAACAAGAGGAAAATCACGACTGAAAAAGGTAAAAAATAGGATGAACAAAGAAGAGAAATGAAAAAACGTGAGTGAAAAGAAAGGAAAACGAAACAAAACGAGGGAAGACAGAAAAGATCTCTTTTCCGATACTGGAAAGCGAAAACGGAACAGAGAATAACGAGAGATAAAAACGAAAACCGATAGAAGAAACGAAGAAAAGGGGAAAAAGAAGTCGAATGCGGTAAAAAAGGAGAAAGATGGGAATGGGATGGGAAAAAGGGACAGAAAAGGAAGAAAAGAAAAACAGGAAAAACAGACTAAAGAAAAAGGTAAAGGTTTTTGTAAGAACCATAAGTGTTGTGTCTAGTATTCGTATATATTAAAAAAAGGTAAAACTTTGCAGAAGGCGAAAAACGAGAAATAAAAAAAGGAAAAGAAAAAAGGATCCAAAAATAGAATACAAGTGACAGAATAGAAGAAAAAATGGGACATCTAAAAGAGGAAAAAGGGAACAGACGGAGACGAAAAATGAAGAGTAGAGTAAGAAAAATACGAAAGGGAAAAGAAAAGACGGAAAACCTGAATGAAAATTACAAAAAAAGTATGTGAAAAGCAACAGAAAATGACCAGATAAAAAGAAAAACGAACGAAAATCGTGACACAATAAGCTGTATGGAAAAAAAATTCACTTTACTTGTCCCATAAGATTCACACGGGAAAAGCAAAGCAAAGCCAGCAAAGTTCATACGGCCTAATTCGAGAGAAAACGAAACGCAAAAAGAGAAAAAAGTAGAGAATAACAAAATGGGAGCGGAAAAAGAAAAAAAAAAGAGGCAAAAAAGAAAAGATTGATCAGAATAAGTGGGAAAATAAGCGAAAGTGCAAAAAAAATATGAGCGAAAAAAATGAAAGATAAGCATAAAACGAGAAAGAAAATGACGACAGACAAAGAAAAAAAGACAGAACAATAAAAAAAAATCGGGAAAAATTGAATAAAGGAAAAGGAGAAAATACGGGAGCGGAAAAATTTAGAAAAGAGAACAACAAAACAGGAAAACGCAGAAAGAAAAGTGAAAACGGAAGATGAACGGGAAAAAATAAAAACTAAACGTAACAGAATAGGAGAATAAGCAGGACATAATAAGAGGAAGTACAGAATAGACGAAAACAAGGAAAAAAAGAAAAGGTATTAGGCCATTACAAATATTTTTAAAGTGGGTATGAAACGGGGAAGGCAAATGAGGAGCGTCTAATAGCCATCCCAAGGCCCTACCTAGCGCCTCCACGTGGCCATACCTGGTAATGCTCTATTGAGTAGCCAAGCTAGGAGGTGCGATTCTGGGTGGTTCCCGGCTGCCTGGTCTTAAAACCGTGGTTTTGGGCAGACGACGGAGCCACACGGCCTAGCTAATAGATAAGCCTAATAAGTTATTTTAATTATTTTTTTTTCGTTTTAGCTTATTAAGCATCTCCTGCTATATAGTAAAAGCTTTGGCCAAAACGACTCTTAATACTGCACATGGATACCAGAATGAAAAATTAAATTAACTATTAGAAGCACTTATGAAACCTCAAAGGACGCTACTCTATTCCATACGAAGGAATGCTGGTGAGATTGTTCTATTTTGACCATATATACCACATTTCATCTGAATATCATATTATTAACAGTATTATTAATGATATCATAAATGTGGAAGGCTGGATGATGGATTGCCAACCTGAATCCTTAAGATCTGAAGCAAATATGGCACTTCTAAATTCAAAACAAACAAATCATCACGTGGGTTAAAGTTGGTACAACGAAATTGATTATTACATGGAAGGATCCTACTGTTGGAAGGCGACTCTTATAACCCCGGAACGCGCATAAGTGCCTCTGCTTGTGGGTCCGCCCAATTCCTTTTGGCCCTTCTGTAACAGCATTAGTGTGAAATTCATTTGATAATCAAATTTGGATCTACTGTAATTCTACCCACATACATTGGCCAGTCCGTGAACTGATGATGGCTTTCCCCTACTACTACTACTACTACTACTACTACTACTACTACTACTACTACTACTACTACTACTACTACTACTACTACTACTACTACTACTACTACTACTACTACTACTACTACTACTACTACTACTACTACTACTACTACTACTACTACTACTACTACTACTACTACTACTACTACTACTACTACTACTACTACTACTACTACTACTACTACTACTACTACTACTACTACTACTACTACTACTACTACTACTACTACTACTACTACTACTACTACTACTACTACTACTACTACTACTACTACTACTACTACTACTACTACTACTACTACTATTACAAATATTTTTTAAAGTTTTTGTTCTTCCGATGCTGGACAACTGAAAAGGGATGGGAGACAAAAAAAAGCAGAGTGTTTTCACACTCAAATTTTTGTTGTCTCCCGATTTGTAAAGCCAATTTCGGAGGGGTGGGGGGGTCTATTTAAACAAAACCTTTAAAAATAATTTTCAATGCTCTTAACGGGACAGAAAATAAAGACAAACTGGAGTAGAGGACAACGGGCCAAAATGGAAGAAAACAGACGAAAAACAGAGCAGAAACTAGAAAGACAAGAGGAAAATCAGGACTGGAAAAAGCAAAAAATGGAACAGGCGAAGAAGAGAAAGAGGAAACAGCGGGCAGAAGAAAGGAAAAACTAGAGAGAGAATAGGAGGGAAAACGAGACACAAAGAGGGAAAACGGGAAAAGTAGGAACAACGACACAAGAAAGCGATAACGGAGCAGAGAAAAAGAAGAAAAGCGAGAGATAAAAACGAAAACTGATAGAGGAAACGTGGAAAAGGGGAAAAAGGAGAAAGATGGGAATGGGATGGGGAAATGGACAGAAAAGGAAGAAAAGAAAAATCGGAAAAACAGACTAAGGAGAGAGGTAAAACTGCAGAGGAAAAGACGAAAAAGGAAAACTGAAAAGAAAAATAAGGATCCAAAAACAGAACAAAAGTGACTGAAAATAACAAAAATTGGGACATCCAAAAGAGGAAAAAGGGACCAAACGGTGACGAAGAACGAGGGGTAGAGTGTAACTCTAAAGACAAAAAGTGGAAACGAAAATAATAAAAGAAGAAAATTAAAAAAAAAAGAGTGAAAAACAAGAGAAATTGGCCAGATAAAAAAATATGAATGAACATTGTGCTACAATAGATCGTATGAATAAAACAGTTTGCTTTACTTACCACATAAGATTCACACGGGAAAAGCAAAGCAAACTAATTTATTCAAACGGCCTAATGGGAAGGAAAACGAAAAGTACAAAGAGAAAAAAGTAGAAAAGAACAAAATGAAAGAGAAAAAAAGAAAAACGAAGCAGAAGAAAAAAGAGAAAAAGGAACAAACATGAAAAAACAGAAAAAAGGAGAAAATACGGAGCTGGAAAAATCGTCTGAAAAAAAGAAATATAAAATGAAAACGAAGAAAAACAGAACAATGAAGCAGAAATCAGCAAGAGAAATAAGGAAAAATAAAAGAACAGAGGAAGAAATTAGACGAAAGGTAAGAGTAAAGCCTAAAAAACCATAAAAAAGAAGATAAGAACCTAGTGGGACTGGAAAAGAGAAAAAATGAAACATAAAAGGGATAAAACGTGTAAGAGAACAAGACAAAAATGGGTCTCATAATGTAAAATATCGTATCGAATTTCGCGTCCGTGGCCAAATTCAAGTCTAATTTAATGTCCAATGACAAGTTCAATTTCAAGTCCAATTACATGCCCGATTTTAGGCCCAATTTCAAGTCTAATTTAATTCCAATTCAAGTCCATTGTTAAACTCTGATTGCAAGTCCAACTTGTAGCATTTCAATTCCAATTTCAAATGTAATTCCAATCCCAAATCAAGCTTGAATCCAATTTGCGTCCAATTTCTATTCCAATTTTAAGTTCAATTTCGGAGATGATCAATTTCAAGTAAAATTTCAAGTCGAATTAAACATAAACCTTCAAATAACCTTTTTTAAGCTCGATTCCATGTATAATTTCGAGTTAAACTTCCAGTTCAAATTAAACCAAATTTAAGTCCAATTTCAAATTAATTTTTAAGTTCAATTTTCAGTTCAATTTGAAATAAAACTTTAAGCCGAAATAAGACCGAAGCAAATTTAGTTAACCTATTTAATCTTGGTAATGTTTGATTTCAAATCCAATCGGATTACTATTACTGTATTTCTAGTCCAATTACTGTAATTTCTAGTCCATTTCCAAGTCTAATCTAGTTCAGTAACAATTTTGATTATAAATCCAATAACACTCGAAAGTTCGAAGTTTTCAACCGAACCGGATAATACTTTAGTGATAAATAATAGATTCACCGTCCTACTATTACTCAAATTTCCAGTCCAAAATATTCTTCTGAAGGGACGGGTGCCCTTGCTTTTGTTTAAGTCCGGGCACGCTAGTGGTCGTTCCACAATTATAGGTCACATACAATTGATAGTCAGGTTGGACTTTATCTGATTTCCTTTTTAATATTTCACATTTTTCATTGTATTGCAATACATATACCGTGATCGTACCATATTCTGCGCAGTTAAGACATTTTTATGATTCTACCGCTATTATAAGTATTCTCACTCTTAAATGAGTTTATCCATAAATTGGTTGGATTTAGTTAAAACTTGGTTGCTACTACTACTCAAAATGCCCTTAAAGTGTACAAACTCCAATTTCATGTTTGATGTTGAGTAAAATTTCAATCCGAGTTAGAGCCTAATTTGAGTTCAACATTAAATCTAATTTCACGTATCATTATAGGTACAATTTGAAGACTAATTAAATTCCTCTTTTAAGTCTAGTTTGAGGTCCAATCCAATCTAAAGTCCAGTTTGAAGTGTAATTTGAAATCCAATTTTAGGTCCTAAGATGGACCTAGACTGGAGCACACTTTCCGTCTTCTCTACAAAATTTAATGTAAAAAAGCATTCATGGTGCAACTCGGAAGCTCTTAATTAATTGCATAAAAAAGATTCGCCATTCTACGATTACTTAATAATTACTTAATAATAGGGTCGGTACCCCACCTTCTCTTTAATTCTGGATACGTCAGTCAGTGTGATGGTGGTGCGGGGTGCGGCAAATGTGACGTTAAACTTATGACCTAAAAAAGTTTTGCTTTTCCATATAAATCTTTACAATAATGATTTCCGTGTAATAATATCATCATGTATTTTTATCTACACTTCCGAAAATAAATGTGAACAGTAACGAAAACGTAAAACTGTGAACTAAAACTTCTTGCAAGTTGACAATAAATCTGATCTTTGCCAATGGCAGTCCAGATAGAGGCTTTATATCCCCGTTTCTCACCATTTGAATTCGTTTTCGTAGTCAGCGTAGGTACTAACCATTTGATTCTCTTAGCAAACTCGTCAGCTAAAAACCCTTTTTAACTACTACCTGCTCTGGTTTGCTTTACGACTGAATCCAAAGCAGTTAACATGTTATCAACCCGCTGCTGATATAAAGGCACCCTGATGATGGACGATTCAGGAATAAACTGTGTTAATGACAAGCCGACTGGAGCGAGTCGCTGCTCGCGAGCGCTGCTTTTGAAATGTTCATTAAAATTATCTAACAGAAAAAAAACTACAATGAAACGCGCTTCACGTTGAACGCGTCGTAGGGAGGCATATTTTCATGGAAGGAACCTACCCGTAGGACAGTAGGTACCGAGCGCCCATTCGCTTGGGTTCCGTTAAATGTTTGATACGCACCGCGATAAAGGAGCAAAGCAGCCAGCCCTTGTTGCCGTGATTAGCACCCTCCACCCGCTCGTTTGCGCGTCCGAGCAGAATAAGTACCTAGTGGAAGGGAAGCTACTCGCGTAGGTTGTACTCGGTAACCAAGATCTTTATGCTAGTTTGCACTGAGGCTTCCGCCTTTTTAGGTTTCACCCGATGCCTCCGGGTCTGAGTGGTGTACACACCGGACGAACCCAAAATTCATTAGGTTAGCAAATATCAAAAGTGGTTAAACATTAAGCATTTTTTTCATACATGAAAGCCATGAGTAGAATACAAATGACATTGGCACTTTAGCAACTTCCTTATTTCAATTTTTTAGATAGGCGAGTAGAATATTAATAATGAAACAAATGAAGTAACAAAAGATTTTGCTGAAGACACAAGTTTCCCAAAAATGTGTTAACGAAATGCATTTTTCTCTTGCATGAAACTTCCGATGACCCGAACTCTTCATGATCTAGTTTGGAAGTGAAATCGCTTCCAATTTGCTAATCCCGGTTCTTAACCCTTCTGTCGGAGTAGGCAGCCAACCAGCAGTACCTACAACTCAGTGACAGAGGTATAAATGTAATTCCTACAACTCTACTCAACTCGACTCAACTCAACCATATGCGCACGTATGGTAAGCAAAAACCGATTGTCTCTCCCCTCAGCGCAACGAACCGTGCCCGTGTGCGCGTCAAGGATACTCCTGCTGATACAATGGGCGGAAGGGAGACGAACGGCAGCAACATAACAACCGGCCTGGCCTGCTGCCAGCCACGCTTACGATGCTTTTAATTGATGGTTTGGAAGATAGGTAGGTACGTACGAGCGAGTTCGTAAATGTAAGGAAATGCGAAAAAGGTGGCAGCTGCTAACTGATGGTTTGCTGCTGCTGCCGCTGCCAAAATTGAAGCAGTTGTTATTTGTAAACATGTTGCCTCGCAAGCCGTGGGAAGTATTGTAAATATCATTACAATGGATTGGAGCCGTTATAAGAATTACACTTGATTAGGTTTTCATTATTCAGATTTTTACGTATGGTGGACTAATGGCGGTCAGCAATTTGAACAGAATTTTTGGCTTCTCTACATCAATCGTTTCACTAGTTCGCATACTTTAACCTTTATTGGAAGAACATGGAAGAAAGAAAATGATTGACGTAAACAAAGATGCCAAAAATGCTGCTCAAATTTATGAACACGTATTATGCCGCCACGTTTAGATATATGTTACGGACTGACAGGCACCAAACATCGCTGCGAATGTAGCAGACTGGTTTATACAAGTACCTACCATTTACTTATATTTTGAACTGTGAACTGCAAGCTGTGCATGACAGTTTGCTCCAAACATATCATGTTCCTGATCAATTATTTATTCTTACTGGCGTGCCTGGGCGGGGGTATACTGGGGCAACCCACTTTCTCAAGGTGTAATCGGGAAGTCAGGAGTTGTCAATTCAATAGTCAGTTATTTTTACGATAAGTAAATTAATTGCGTGTAAAATAGATCCACCCTCAAGTTCAATTCTAACTCTATTTTCAAGTCCAAGTCGATGGGCTCAGTGAAAACGTTGAGATTTGTCTCCTCGCATCAGGCGTGATTTAAAACATGTTGCGCTGTCTAGTACCGCCATCCGGGGTGAGATTGCGCCAAAAACCAAAAATGTTTATTTGTGAAAATTTGTTATATCTATAAAAACTGGTGACCTAAATTCAAAATGATCATGAACATAACATATTTATTCATAACTTAGAATGGAGCACAGATAATATTAGCAAACTATTTCGCCCAAACAGGGTTTCAAAGTTCACCATCAAAAATACTTGGAAATAACGTTTGTATAAAATGTCCCGCATAAACCAACCCAAACAAGAAATCGCATCAACTTGCTATTTTGAGGGTATATAAACTAATCATTTACAATGTATTGAAAAGTTATTAGGCGTTGGATAAGTTTTGATTACGAAAATAATATTTTTCGAAACTTTGTACTTTTCGAGCTTCACGGGGGTGAGATTGTGCCAAGCCATAATGATTGATCCAATTTTTGGATTTCACATACACAACAAAAATACGTCAGTATACACCAGTCCACTCACGTTCTTTACTATTGAGCACAATATTTTGACAGATTAGATTGCATCTTCCATTTTGAAGGAAACAGCATCATAGGTTTGCAAAATATTTTAAACTAATTTCTAATTTTTCTATTGAAATTTCAGATACTTTGAATAAACACTCTAATATTATACCGTGTATAAACTGCCAGTTTTAAGGAGGAGGGAGAGAAATGGGATAGGCCACATGTTCTGCGGCCGCGGGTTCTCGAACGAAGTAATAGTTACTTTTATTAAATGATTAAATAAGTATGCCCCCTTAGGATACTCGCCCTCCATTTATCTTCTCCTTGTTAACCCTAGAAACGCTACTGACTATATAAAAGCTCACGAACTCATTTTTAGTTATTTTAGACCTCCCAGGGTTATTTTCGTTCAAACTTTTTGTATGATGCGTTGTTTTTGGCCGACCCCCTGCCCCTAATAGTCCACTTAGTTCATGGACGGCCCCAAATGAACTACTTTATACTGATATTTATGTGTATTGTTTATAAACATGCTAATGTTCACTGTGGTATTTACCTTAACTTTGTTTTTGGCACAATGTCACCCCCTAGAAGAGGTGAGATTGTGCCAAAGTTCATGCACTTCCAGTAAAATTAGGTTTCATTGTAACTAAACCATCTCTACGGTAGTTGTTAATTGAACAATTTAGTATATATTAACATGTTTGCAATCAACTTTATTCCTAAATTGTGTGTATACTGAGCTAAAGAACAAAAACATATGCTTTTTTGGCAAAATCTCGCCTCGGATGGCGGTAATTCTTAGCATGAAAATGTACTTTTCCGTGAATTCGAGGACAATCGTTCAAAAAACGTTAAAAAAACAACTCTACTCAAGTCACTAGATGTCGATGGTCTGAATCACCCGAAATCACCGGAAGTGCATTAGCTATCAGCGCTGTTGCTCAGTTGGCAGCTCACGAACGAAAACGCACTGCCTTAGCCCACTCGACCCAGACATGCTGAACGCTTCTAATCATCATAGTCATCTCGTTTCCTGCGATCAGAGTCGTTCCGGTTCTGCGTCTTCTGGTGACGTTCCTCGTCACCGCTGATATCGCTTCCATTTCCTGCTCACAGTCGGCTGCTCTGGCAACCATCAGATCGTAAATTCTTCTATACTACCAGAACATTGGTGGTACAGTTCGCTCGCTGAGTACCGGCTAGCTTGCAGTAACGCATACTACGATATCTCCGCTTTCACGGAAGCTTAGCTGAAAAACAACACACTGCCTAAGCAACTGTTCGACAAGATGCACTCTGTTTATCGGCCCGATTGGTCAACCTTGAATAGTAATAAGAGCTCTGGCTGCGGAGTTCTTTTGACCGCGCGCCTTTTGCTTCATGTCACATCAATTGAAGCCTCCCGAAGAAACTTCGGCCGGACAATTGTGGGTATCAATAACTACACAATCTAGAATTGTTTTTCTCTGTGTCGTATATTTCCCTCCTGACTGCATCAACGACAGTAGCTTAATCGATAAACACACACTTTCTCTTGACTGAGTTGTCTCACAAATGGAAGCTGAAGACAGCTTTATCATTGCGGGCGATTTCAATCTAAACACGGATTCGTGGTACAGCGGTACGAATAACTTTCCAGATTTTTCTCATTCTTTGTTTTGACCAGCTTTACTGTCCTTTTTTTCCAGTATGGAGCCATCACTGCGACCAGTATCCTTGATCTATTGTGATATCGCCCGGGTGTTTGCTGTATAACTCGCACTGCATTCATTTTGGCTATAATCGCTATTGTATGCGTGCTTGTGTGTAATTGGGTATCCTTCCTTCAATGCTTTTCCTCTACTTTACCCACTTCGTTCCACATGACAGCACGCAATCCCCAATTATAACCATCCCTGGCGTGGCTAATGCAGTGCATCTATATTTATATAAGAGGCTTATGTCTGTACCGAAAACCAGGTCTCTGACAGGACGTCATAAGAGGCTTATCGGTAACTAAAAATCAGAGGGGTTGTGTACAAAACACAACCGCATATTTAGGTGACGCAGGACTACGTAAGTCTCTTTGTAGTGATAGTAGCATGTATTCATGCTTGTAATCATTCGATTCTTCATGTATACATGGTATATGCAACATATATACATGCTACATGCGTTGTATGTAACATTTATCAAAGTAGTAACATTGCATACGTTCAATTCTCAAAAGATTGTGCATTTGAAAACAATTTAACAAAGTCAAGAACACAAACTATTGCTTCCCTACTACCTTACTGAAATTAAAGATTGTTTTTATTATCCATGGTTTCCCACGTTGAAGGGATTTTACCAATTCAATCCTATTTTATCAACAGCACATCTTTTCACTACACTTCTAATGAAACGGCAAGCATGCGTATTCATACAGAGTCGTATTATAACCGAACAGTACAGCTGTAGCACATTTTTCCAACACAGGTTACAAGTTCGCCGAGGTTTAATCGTCTCGCAGTAAAGAATTTGCGATCTGTTGGGACAACGAACTTGTGTCATTTTTTCTGGCACACTTCCCTAACACAGACATCAAATTGGACTAGGTTTAATCGCGTTCGTAAGAAATCTGTTGGCACGAGGGGGCTTTGTTACTCTCTCTGGCGTACTTCCCAAGCAAGGACGTCAAAATGATTTAGGTTGAACCGCGGTGTTAAGAAATCTTGTTGAAATGACGAAACTTGGTCCCTTGTTTTGGCTTACTTCCCAAGAACAGACTTTAAATTGGTATAGGTTTAGATCATCGTAAAGAATCTTCCCACCAATCACAAAGCGAACGAGTAAGATTCTGGTAAAACATAGGTTCATTATTTTCAATTTTTCAATAGTTCAACATCAAGAATCCAGACTTTTCTTCATTTGAGTCAATTATCAGAAGATTTTCCGACCGATTGGTGTAAGAATATTGAAAATCGATCGGAAAACAGCTGAGCTATTAGCGCTCAAAACCTATCATTTTTCGTGACGCTCGCATTTTTCGATTTTTTGGAATAACACCCTATCTCAAAACTTGCCGTAAGACGTAGTCCTACGTCAAAATAAGTCCCTGACAGGACGTCATGCTTTCGTAGCAATGGGTTGTATTATCAGTCACCTCACTGGTCACCTCACCCCACCTCGACTGCTGGACTGCTCGATTGCTCAACTGGTTGACTAAACCGCTCGACTGGGCTGGTTGATTAGACTGCTCGATTTGATTGCTCGACTGGACTGCTTAACTGAACTGTTCGATTCGACGCTCGACTCAACTGCTCGATTCAACTGCTTGATTCCACTGCTCGACTGGACTATTCGACTCAACTGCTGGGCTAGACTGCTCGAATGAACTGCTTGACTCAACCACTCGATTGGACTATTCGAATCAGCTGCTCGACTCAACTGCTCAACCAGATTGCTCGATTCAACTACTCGACTAGACTACTCGATTTGGTTACTCGACAACTGACAGCTTAATTCAACACCTCGACTAGACTGCTCGCCACTCAATCCGACTGCTCGACTCAACTGCTTGACTTAACTGTTTGATTCGATAGCTCGACTTAACTGCTCGATTCAACTGCTCGACTGGACTACTTGACTGAACCGCTCGACTCAACTGTCCGACTTAACTGCTCGACTGAACTGCATGACCCGACTGCTCGACTAGAATGCTCGACTAGTCTACTCGATTCTAGTGCTCGACTGGACTAGTCGACTTAACTGCTCGACTACACTGCTCGATTAAACTGCTCGACTCAAGCTCGACTCAACTGATTGGCTGGACTGCTCGACTCAATTGCTTGACTTAACTGTTTGATTCGACAGCTCGACTTAACTGCTCGATTCAACTGCTCGACTGGACTACTTGACTGAACCGCTCGACTCAACTGTCCGACTTAACTGCTCGACTGAACCGCATGACCCGACTGCTCGACTAGAATGCTCGACTAGTCTACTCGATTCAAGTGCTCGACTGGACTACTCGACTTAACTGCTCGACTACACTGCTCGACTACACTGCTCGACTCGAGCTCGACTCAACTGATTGGCTGGACTGCTAGACTGAACAGCTTGATTTAACTGCTCGACTAGACTGCTCGACTCAATTGCTTGACTTCTGTTTGATTCGACAGCTCGACTCAACTGCTCGACTGGACTACTCGACTCGACTGCTCGACTCAACTGCTCGAATAAACTGTTCGACTTAGCCGGTTGACCCGACTGCTAAACCATTCGATTCGACTGCTCGACTTAAGCACTCGACTAGATTACTCGATTCAACTGCTCGACCGGACTACTCGACGTGACTGCTCGACTCGACCACTCGATTCAACTGCTCGGCTCGACCGCTCGACTCAACTGCTCTGCCGGACTGCTTGACTGAACAGCTTGATTCAACTGCTCGACTAGACTGCTCGACTTGACTGCTCGACTTGACTGTTCAACTCGACTGCTCGACCCAACTGCTTGACTCGATTGCTTGATTCGACTGCTCAACTCGATTGGTTGTCGCGATATCATATGACCGATGTTAAATCAGACCGAACTAAGTCCAAAATTTTAAAAAATAAGTTAATGATTGCAAACGATCAAGAATTTTCTTAGCAACATTTCACTCTAATCAGACTACATAAATGTTGCAAACAGCCAGAAGTTTTTATTCAGTTAAATAAAATCCATTACGACCATAAAAACTATTTATTTCAGTTTCCGGCTATGACTCTTTTATGAACAACATCTTAGAGCTATATTATGCAATATAAAAACTCAAAGAACTAATACAAAGATTAAACATCTTCGCTAACACCGGCCAATGGAATGTATCCGTAAAATTCGGGCTCAACTAGCTTTACTATAAGAGTCATTTTCGCACTGTCAATAGGCCATATCGGGATAATATAGAATTCAGCATGAAGGAAGGGTGGTGAGGGGCCTGAGCATAAACCCATGCTAAAGTAACATTGATATCAACTGGCCTGATTCTACTAAGATTCAAATCCATGACCATTCGCTTGACAAAGCAGACTCGGTAACCTTGCGGCTACAGAGCCCCCCTACAAATTGGGTATTCACGATAATTTGCCGACTTTGCTGCGCTCTTACCTCACTGGCAACACTATGACTGTCAAAATCGATGAATACGCTTCGTCGTCCTTAACAGTTACCTTCCGTGTTCCCCAAGGCAGTCATTTGGGACCGTTCCTTTATCTGTTGTATATTGTATATTTATCTGTTATCTTTATCTGTTGTATGTTGTATATGTTCAAATTAATATCTAATTTAACTCAGGTATAATTCAAAGTTTTAAGCCTTATTTTCTAAAGCAATTATTTGCTAAAGTTTTTGTCATCTCTCCCCGCCCCCCCCCCCCCTTTCCTTTGAAATTGGCTTGAAAAATCGGGTGGAAAAAAATAACTTGAAGAGAAAAGTTAAATTTTTTCTATAAAATCAATTTTCTGCAGGCTCTATAGCCTAAAGAACTTGAAAAATGAGTATACCAGCGGAGTTAACGCTTTTAGCACGAAACAGAAATGGAAATTCGATGAATGGTATTTCCGAAAATCGGCAAAAGAAAAATTCTTTCGTTTTTGTCGTTCTTCTCGTAGGTTTTTACATGAAAAATAATAACATGTATATGAAAAGCAGGAATAGATTTGGTTTTCACGTTTAATCTTCGAGTAAAAATGCTTTAAACGCATTTTTTGCTCGATTAAAAAAATCTCTTTGTTTGTTTTTCGCCCTCCCTTCAGTTGCCCAAAACCGGAAGGACGAAAACTTTATAAAATATTTGTAGTAGCCTTACGTCAATTTATAATCCAAGTCTAATTTCAGATGCAATTTCAATCCCAATTTCAATTCCAATTTGAGGTCCTGTTTTAAAGCCAATTTCAAGTGTTATATTTCTGATTTTCAAATACAATTTGATTTTACCCCCAACAAAACTCTTCCAAATACTTTGCGGTTGCAAGACCTGTCATACTAAAATTGTTGAAATCGGTTGAGTGGTTCCGGTGTCATGTTCCGGGTTCTACAAGTACTCCATAAATAACTTTTTCAAATTTAGCTTTCAAATTTAGGGGTGGTACGATCTATCATGGCAATAAGTAAAAATAAGTAAAATCGGAGCACAAAGAGGATGACAGCTCTGCTCAGCTGTTACTTTTTAATATCAGCACCGAAATACATAGTCGAGCAGCGCAACGTGACCGAGAACATTCACGCGCCGGCTTGAACACTCCTGCTTGATGCCGGGTGCGCAACTTTATGCGCCAGCCTGCTGCTTACGTTTTTATTCCTATTCGGAAATGTAATGCTGCGCTTGCTGCGGTTACGGAGCTTACTTCCAGCCATCATCGCACACGCGGTTCCTTTTTTTATGGTTCAGCGTTTATTTGCTTTCTTTCTTGTTGTTCTATTTCCTTTTGCTGCTGCTGCTGCTGCCCAGCCCAATCCCGGTGGACGGGCCTTACATGTACGCTACATACATATATACATACATACATATTATTATGCTATTCAATGCGACGACTGAGCAGCAGCAGCAGTTGTTTTTGTTCCCTTCCTCTTTGTCCGTTGGTTCGTGTGCAGCTGGAAGATATGTGCTAGCGGGTGTATTTCTGATCCGATGCAGTGTTGACAAATTAGACTGCATTGTAAGGATGTTAAAACACTGTTTAAGATTTATCTAGAGTAAAAGTTCAGTTGAGAAAACAATGGTTCACCTGATTAACTATGAATGTGACTGAAAGTGTGTTTGAACTTTCAAACAGAGATTAAACCGATCATGCAAAAATATCGAGTTAGAAAAAAACTTTAATCGGCTGGCATCCCTGATTGCCGACATCCCTTATTGTGCCGCGGCACAATGAAGGGACTCGGAAAAACATATGCCCGCTTTCCTCCCTAGCAGTTCGCCCGTTGCTACTTAATGCTTTATCAGGGCAACGTGCATCGTTGCACCTTGTCGTACGATCCATTCTGTATTCGTACCCAATTTCCCGTTTATACCGGCAGTGGTGGAAAGGGGCCGAAACAGGACTAGTCTCGCCGCACACGGCACGCACGCGGCAGCAGGTCCGAACCTTCGATCGGTTCGAATCATTTCAGGTAGTGCCGTTCGCAAGATAGCACGTGCATTTCCCGAGTTCGAACTTAAAACTTACGAAACGAGTGTTGAACGAGTCATGTGAAATTTTCTAGCTTTAGCTACGGTTCCAAAGAACAAAAGCATTAGTGTAACCATGCCAAAAACTGTCCCAAAGAGCTCCCCCAGCGGAACTCCGAACGCAAAGCGCAGGCGTCGAGAGCTGGAGTCAAATAGTGGGGACGATTCCGAAGAATCGTCCCGAAAGCGACCAAATCGATCCGAACCGGACCAAAGAATCGTGGAACCTCTAGTGAACAATCCAAATAATGGTGCAGCAGCAAATCCGCCGCCATCGGTTTCTCCCGACAATGCGAACCGGAACGAGTCTCACTTCCTGCTGGAGGCTCTGCGTCGAATTCAGGAACTGCAGGACGAGATAGACTTCCTGGAAAATGATCCGTACGCGGAGGATGCGGACTCCTCGGAAGGGGATGACGAGCTCAGTTTCGATCAGGACTTTGCCCAGGCAGAATCGGCAACCGTCGTGGTGGGTCAACAGGCGGAAGCGTTCGGGTTTGCTGTCTGCGCTCGCGAGACGATGGCATTTCTCGAACGGGAAGGAGTTGCCATGGATAGTCCGTTGATGGTAAACCTTCGAAATCGTCTCATCGGTAGATGTGAATCGAATGTGTCCTGCTGATGCTGATCTCTTATAGTCCTCGCGACAGAGCTGCATTCTAGTCAAACAGTAGTGTGTTAAATGCGTGTTTGTGTGCGAGTGTGCGAGCGGAACTTTACAGAGTGAGAGGTACTTGCCGGGTGCTCCGGCGAGGAAAAAGTCTAGTCTGAACCATTAGCCTCGTAAGTGACCAAAGTTTGTGTATTGAGTACCAAAAATAAAGTTTAGGATACCATCGATAAAAGTTTTGTTCTTACTGTTATTTATTGAAGAATTTTCCGTTTGGTCTTTGAGTCCAAATTTTATCTCAGTTGAAGAATTGAATTGATTTTTCTTTTTCTTGTAGTTAATCAACAGAAAAAAAAACTCAGTCCCAGGCAGGTAAGTTCCTTCTTTTCCAGTACGTAGTCAATTATTTTCTTGTAGAAAATGTAACAGAAATTTTTATTTAATTTTCATATAAGGTACCTCGGGGTGAGTGGGACCTAAAAATTGTATAGTTAGGGAAACTCTTCAGTGACATCACTTCGAAGGTTTAATTACAAAGAATGACTCGAAAAAAAAAATAAATCTAAGAATTTTTCAAAATCATGGTGGTGGGTCCCACCTGCCCCATTTAGCGCATAAAATAAATGCATAATTCATTAATAAACTTGGCAAACTTTGAGCAAAAAAAAGTTCCGATTATAGTATTTCATTTTAGTATTTCACATAAGCTAGATACAGTATTGTTCCGATTATATCAGCCCCACCTTAACTTTTGGGCTGATATAATCGGAACAATACCTACTGTATCTAGCATATGTGAAATACTAAAAGGAAATTTCATTAATGGACGATTAAAAGGGCCCAAGCTTTCCCGTTCGAATAGAACGGAGATTACGTTTATCGCTTAAACCTAGACTTACATGATGTCCTGAAAGTAAGCTAGTTTGGGAAAGTGCCAAACAATAATCTCACTTTGAACGATTCTATGGATATACAATGCTTCAATGTGTTCAGAGCAGATATCTCGTAGGAAAAGGTGATGAAAGTGATGTGAATTCCGTATTTTAGCGTCGCGAATTCTGATTGGCTGTAGGCAGCAAAAATTAGAAATAACCCAGTATCAACAATTAATTGAAATTGAAGTGCACAGTAGGACGGGAGCACGGTAGAAGAAAATAATGAAACAAAGGTGTCGCTCCGTTTGTCCAAGCTAAAGGAGCCATGGATCGAACTAAGCTGTAATCGCAGCTTACAACCTTTACAACCGGATTCCGATTACCAAACGGGAACTCAACCAAAAAATTGTTTACAAAAAATTATTAGGTTTTATGTTTTGTTTTCTCAAAGTCTTGCTTAGTATAGTCCAATAAGTCTAAAAAATGGTAGAAGTAGGGTAAAATGAGCAAAATGGGGCACTTTCCGATGACAAACAGGAAAGGGGTGGGCACCACGCGATTCTCCGGAAAATTTTACATAAGATCATTTTTATTTAATCAGCCCGCAAGCAGTATCTTAATTGTGTCCGTTTTCGTTTAGTTTTTGCCTATAGTGCACCGGACGAGAAGTTTAATCTAACTCGTTTACTAACCGGGACGACGAAACATTAAATAAATTAAAATTAATTATATCCCGGGCTGCGGGCTCTATTACAAGGTCAAGATAAAAGCGCGAGGTAGCTATCTTACATAGTTTATTAAGCGTCAATTTGTGCTAATTTGGTTGAAAAACAAATATTTCTAGATTGATTTCATTGTAACAGATAATATGTTTGTACCTCTATAGCTTGAGGAGCCGATAAAAGCAAATTATTTTTAAAGGTGACAGCCCAGGTTTATTTTACTTTGAATTCTTTATTTCGTTTTGATTGAACAACGATATGATAAAAACAAGTTAATAGTTGCACGTCTTCCGTTTGCTGTAAGTATTCAAATTATGTATAGCTACTGATTGGGTCCAAAATATGTTACTTACCTTACCTAACCCTAGAAGCAGATCTATAGGAGTACACGGGGTAAGAGAACCCGGTGGGGTAAGATGGACAACATCGATTTCTATGAGAAATCCCTCTAATCTTCCGGGGGGTTAATGTGTTCCATCGCATAAATGTGTTGCATAGTACCTTTTTGAATTTCCATTTGGCAGTACGATTGCTGTGCAGGATCTAGTTTCCGAATATGTGGCAGTAACTTGCAAATAATGATTCATCCTTATCCCGAGTACAAGGTAGATGTTCTTTTCTCCAGTATTTCTAGTTTATGATTCTCTATCTCAAGTAACTGTGTTGCATGAGACATTCACTGTCACCACCCAAGTAGCACACTTTTGGCACTTTTAGTTGCAGCAACTTATTTATTACTGAAATTAGTCGTATTTCGGTTGTGACAACTGTTTTCTATCAACTGTGCTAGTAGGGCAAGAAATCTTGAACTTACCTGCAGGCTGCAGATGTATAAAATGCTTCGTATTTCTATTAAGAAAACATTATTTCAATCTTAATAGTGGCAGTATATTTCTCATCTGCAAATGTCAAATTTAGACTCTTTCTCGAAAAGTGGTCAGGTTTTGAACGCTAATAGCTTAGTGGTTTCCCAAACGATTTTCAATATTCTTACACCAATCGATTGGAAAATCTTCTAAGAATTGGCCCAAATGAAGAAAAGAGAAATTGAAAATAATGAATCTATGTTTTACCAGAATTCTCGCTTTGTGATTGGTTGGAAGATTCTTTACGATGATCTAAACCTATACCAATTTGATATCTGTGCATGGGAAGTAAGCAAGAGTGATAAAGCCCCCTCGTGCCAACAGATTTCTTTCGAACGCGATTAAACCTAGGCGAAATTGATATCTGTGTTGGAAAAATGTACTACAGCTGTAGTGTTCGGTTCTAATATGGTTCTGTATGAATACGCATGCTTGCCGTTTCATTAGAAGTGTAGTGAAAAGATGTGCTGTTGATAAAATAGGATTGAATTGGTAAAATCCCTTCAACGTGGGGAACCATGGGTAATGAAAACAATCTTTAATTTCTGTAAGGTAGCAGGAAAGCAATAGTTTGTGTTCTTGATTTTGTTAAATTGTTTCCAAATGCACATAGAAATAACTCTGAAATCTTTTGAGGATTGAACGTATGCAATATTACTATTTTGATAAATGTTACATACAACGCATGTAGCGTGTATATATTGCATATAGCATGTATACATGTAGAATCGATTGATTACAAGCATGGATACATGATAGTAGCACAAAGTGACTTACGTAGTCCTGCGTCACCTATATATGCGGTCGTGTCTTGTACACAACCCCTCTGATTTTTCGTATTCGCTTCTTTTCCAATACTGCGCTACATTTAAACGAATGTGTTGGGAAAATGGACAAATTTCGGATGACGATGAAAAAAAACAAATGATAATTCAATGAAACAAATTTTCCTTAAATACTATGTTTTGTTGGACCTTCTATAAAAATGCATCGACATCCCGCCAGGTGGCCTAAGGCCGATGTAAACATCGGCATATTATTCAACTCTTTCGTGGCCTTGGCGATCAGCTCTTCCTCCGTTTTGGTCGCAAAATTATTGGAGTGAATGCTCCGTTTGAGATTCGCCCAAAAATTTTCAATTGGTCGCAGTTGGAGGACGTTGAGAGAGTTGGTGATCGTCGATACACCGTTTATCTGAAGCCGTTTCATGTTCTCTAGTGCTCTCTTTGTTATTATCAGTCAAGACCAAGTTCGTCCAAAGGACCACATCCTTTGCGTGATACGTGATACCTGGCGGCAACTTCCGGTAGATACTTCGTACTGTATCTTCGTATCTCCAAGTTCGTATAGCCAGCCTCAACTGATGCTTTGGCAAAAAAATATCCATTTTGGCCAAGTACTTTTTCACAGTCTAGCCAATTGCTCCGATCTCCCGGCTCAAGGCGCTAAACCAGGTTTCCATTCAACGCTTTCGCCTTTCTCGCGGGAATGGATGTTGTGAATGCCAGATTGGCTCTATTCGGCAGATACGAAATGATTCACCATGTCCAACGTCTTCGCTACGGGATAAAGCTAGCAGTACGAACAAAGTATCGAGCGTAGTTGTTTGACTGTTTTCGCTATGGCTGTTGCATCCAAATCAACTCATATCGTGGTATGAAAAATCGCTGAAATCAGTCTAGTTTTTTAATGCATATGTTATTGCTAATGCTTTACTAAATTGCAAGCCTTTTTTGGTGCCCCCTAGAGATTGCGCCCTTGGTGGGGGCCAGTCTAGCCAACCCCACGCTACGGCACTGCTGTTATCATCCTTCTTGTGTACAGGGAACATAACTGAATCTTTCCGCTGGGTAGGGAACTTGCACTGCTGAATTGAAGCATTAAACAATGGTGCGAGAGCTAGCCAGAACAGTAGAATACTTTTTCTGGATGCAAGATGGAATACAGTCAGTGTTTCTAACAGCGGAGGCACTTTTTCCAAGGAAGCAGAAAGACGATTAAAAGCCTGCATTGAGTGTGTTGCAAAGCAGTTGGCTTGCCGATCGTTCAGAAATGGATCTACAGGCAGGCCATCTTCAATGTCCTGCATCCTTCATTCTTTCATCTTTT
Source organism: Sabethes cyaneus (assembly GCF_943734655.1). Lineage (NCBI taxonomy): Eukaryota > Metazoa > Arthropoda > Insecta > Diptera > Culicidae > Sabethes > Sabethes cyaneus. The sequence continues at coordinate 43,503,781 of NC_071355.1, forward strand.
CCTCTTCATTTCGATTGGTTCGACTTCAACTTGACGGGTAATATCTTTCAACGACGACTCACTCGTGAATGATACATTTGTACACGCAAAATAATCCACACGTTCTTTCCACGTGAAAAATCACGTAAATTTCTCTACAGGGAGTTACGTGACTTTCAGTTGAACATTATTGGAAAATACAATAACATCTATCTGATTTCCACGTAAATGCACGCATACTAATGCAAACTACGTTAAATTCACGTAAATAATACGGGAAAAGTTAGATGGAAAATAATCACATAACTGTTCCCGTAATTTCGACGTGAAAATTATTTTGAGTGTAGGTAATTGTACTTAGGATTAGAGTGACTATATACAGAGTGGCGACAAATCATCCCAAATGTATGCAATGCGGTTTTTCCAAGATTTTTCTTTCTCTTTCCTGCATACGCGTTGGTCGTCTGCTCGATTGGAATGACACTGACAGATAATTATTATTCCAATTTTGACATTGTCGCCTCTCTGTATATAGTCACTCTACTTAGGATATATCCATCGTACACTCAAGTCAAGTTTACGTGAAAATATATGTAATCATCTCTCATCCATAACACTTTTCATATAACATTCACGTGAATTATTGGTAACTTGCATTCATACTAACCAGTTTACGTGCGATCCCGGTAAATTTTATCAACTTTCCCATTAACTAGTGTTCACGTAAGTTGCTATACAGAAGTTTATATGATTTTTCACGTGGATTCGACGTATCGACTTTTTTTGAGTGTATGTGTATTGTATTTTATTTTATATCATGAAGACCATTAAGAGTGCGATGATTTTTTTTACAAATAAATAAATAAATTAATAAAACGTCGTTATGCCAAACACCATTTGATATTTGATATTTGATATTTATTGAATAATTTCAACCGACTGATTGGTCTAAATGAAATGCTGGCTGAGAAAAGCCGCCTTGAGAATGCCCAAATCATGCATCCTCAAAGAGGCATAAAACCCCAGCATCTTTTCTTAACCATAAATACATTTTAGGACAACAGCAAATAACATATTACATTACATATCACACTAAATTCCATATATACACATACAACTACAATTGGTCAAGTATTAAAAGTCAAAAAGTAGTCTACTACGATTGTATTCTACTGCCAAATGTCGAATTGGCTCATGCAGGCCATAGTTGGTACGGTGTGTTCCTATACGTAAAAGCTGTTGATGTCGTTGAGGGCGCAAAGGGCAATACAGTTGGAGTGGGGAAAGTACAGGAGAGCTATCGTATATCCCCACTAGTATCTTGTGTGCCATACTAGCGATAATATCTTTCCACCGTTGTTCAAGTGAGGTAATGCCAATTAGACTATATAGGTTTTCGTAAGATGGCAGGCTTTCGGGATTCCTCCAAGGCAGCATATGGCAAATTTTCCTGACGAAGTGTTTCTGAATTCTTTCAATTCGTTGAGACCAGTAGTCATAGTGGGCGTCCCATACGGCGCAGCTTGTTTCTAAAATGGAACGAAGCAGCGAGCAGCATAAAGCGCGCAATGTTCCAGGGTCTTGAAATTCTTTGCCAATCCTTAGTACCATTCCCAGTTGTCGAGTTGCTTTGCTGATGATCATCTCATAATGTTGTCTAAACGTTATTTGCACATCCAAAATAACTCCGTGATCAGTAACCCTGTCACCACGGTGCAAGACTTGATCATTGATGCGGTAGTCGTATACTAATGTATGTTTTTTTCCAGGAGAAACTGATGACAATACATTTTGGGATGCTTATAGTCATGCAGTTGCAAGTGCACCATTCAGAAAACCGGTCAATCAGTTCTTGAAGTCTCAGACAATCGTCGGAGTTGCGAACGATAATGTAGATTTTGGCATCATCCGCATAAAGCAATCTACTGCCGAACGGTAATAGACGGGATATGTCGTTTATAAATAAAGAAAACAGTAGTGGTCCTAACGTGCTACCCTGAGGTACTCCTGAATTGTTTTGGAATCAACAAGATAGAGACGCACCAAGTTTTATTGCCATCCTGCGGTCTCGTAGATAAGAATGGAGCCAGGCTCTTAAACCAGCAGACACTTAAACTGGGTATCAAGCTTAGCCAGCAGAATTTCATGGTCCACGTGATCAAATGCAGCCTTCAAGTTAGTGTAGACTGCATCAACTTGAAAACGCTGGTCCATTGCGCGCAAGCATAGAGAGGTGAATTCCAGCAGGTTAGTTGAAACAGATCTTCCAGGAAAAAAACCATGCTGTGACGTAGATTTATGTTTGAAAATCAAAAATAAAATAAATGATAAAATTATAGAACGATCTCACCGGCATTCCCTGTTTGTCCTCCTCCGTGTCGATAAGCTACGAAACATGATAGCAAATTCCTGGATCTATTAGCGATCACCTTTACGTGATTGAAACAATAAACAGCACAACTCAAAATGAGCTTATTTCTGCTTTGACATCTGGCAACCACCGGATGGACCACTTCCGGAATGAACTTATCCACCATCCTGTTGGACACATGAATCACTCTGTTGCTGGCTTCCGATTATTCCCTGTTACAGCAGCTTCACTGCCTACCAGTTAGGCCTCGTTGCTACAACCATGTTTGGATGACCACTGCTTACGCAGGACCTTCAAATTCGACCTCTCTGTCTTTTTCGATCAGTCGATCCGCCCCAGTTTCCCTCTGGTCCGTTCTGCATTCTGCTTCTCATCCAGTACCGGTCTTGAATGCCGGGCGTCTGCAGCTTGCGCTCAATGTCTTTTTTACTTAATGCCACCAGTGCCATATTAAAACCGGAAATCCTTCGCACATAAACGCACGTTATTCCGAATGCTCTTGTACTTAGTAGCACTAAATTCACCTTTTCACACAAAACTTTTGATTTATGGAAAATGTATCGTATCACAATCAACCTTTATTCAAAAAACTTCTAGTTTTATGTTATTAATGTTAGTTTATTAATCGGAAAAAATGCTCGCGAAAAAAGATGACATCCATTTTCACAGTAGCATGAACCTAATATTGTGTAAAAACTTTGTAAACGAGAACCTTTATGTAGGTACCCATGAATATCTTTGCTTAAGAAAATAACGTCAGGCATTTATTGAAACAGCCTTTCACCTCACAGAAAAATTTTCTACACAACAATGATTGATGATACAAAATTGTCAACTGAACAAATTGCGACAAGACTGTGTTGGCGGTCGTTTACAAGTTAGTCTCTAACACCTTTTCTAAGTTCGTCAACCCTGTACAACAATTGACATTCATTAGAAAGTTTCTCATTCTCACACGAGTAAAGTTTTTCTGTAAACGAAAATTTTTTCACCATCGCAAGCTTTCGACAAAAAAAGTATATTATGGAAAACACATTTCCATCAAAAGCCACAGCACAGCCTTAACTCAACATCATTAACACTCATCAGCCCGGTGCTTTTGCATCCATGTACATACCTGCCGGTATGGGACCTGTATCCCAGAACCGGGAGGCAACACGAGTCGCACGAGCGCTGGCGCTGTCGTTATCAGCAGGTGCCATGCTACTGACACAATAAATTTGCGCAAAAACAGGTGCAGGACTATACTGCAGCGACAGCAAGGTGCGATGCAGAAGTTTTAATACTTTCCTTTTTGTTTAGCTTGCACATACCTACTTTTTCACCAACATTTTATGTTATTATAAATCAAAAGTGGTTTGATTAATGTTAAGTGCAAACCTTTTCGGCGGACTTAAATTTCTTTCCATTCTACCGCGAACAAAACTAATTATTCTTGTTTGTTTGACATCTCGTTCACAGAACATCCTAAGATTGATTTATTTATTTTCTTTTTTTATTTAAATAAATTCATAAATATCGTTTCGGTCATTCAATTTCGAGCTAGGTACACACATTTAGTCAGTAAAACTGTGCTTACGTTTTTTACAGCCGTTCAAGGATTTTCGCTGCGCGTCTTTTATTATTCAATGGCAATCGAAAAGGTGCAAAATATGACTGAGCAGGTAATTTTGTGTTGGAACTTTGCGCTATTTAGGCTTCCTGTACAATAATGACATCAGGGGACGAATATTTTTTTGATTGTTTGGTTCGATTTGATACTTTACAATAATTCGTTAATTTTTTCTCTTACGTCGTTTTTCTTCTCTTGCAACAAATTGTTTACTACAAAATTCGCGATTATTTAGGCATTCAAAAAATCAGCGAAAATTTATCTAAGCTTGTTCTTAAATTTTTCGTTCAGGACCAAATTCTTCGTATCATTTTATTTTAATAATCTATCCTTTATAATCACCAAAACTTGACTATCCCGTCAGTTTCGATCGCTTATCTTTCACTTGAGCCAGAAACTGGAACTTACCGGAGCCAGCAGCGCTTCAGTTACAGCTCTACGTTAAAGCTGTTCTCTTCCACCGTTCCGAGTGTCCGGCCGACGACGACGACGGTGCTGTCGGCATTCCGATTGGCTTTCTTCCTCAGCGGCTATTTCCGGCTCGGCTTCAGCCCGGTACCATTCTTGTGACCTCCACCCTGACAGTACACCGTCAGCCGGACGCTGTCTCACCTTTTCGTGCTCTGCACCGAGTGAACCGACAGCGACTTGCGGATGCTGTGATTGTGCTGGGAGCGTCGTATCGTCGACACGAAGCTGGTCTCGCAGGCGTTCCCCGCCGAGGACATGCCAATGCGTCGCTGAACCGTCATCTGTCGGCAGCACAGGTACCGATGAAAGTGCTGCCGGAAGACGCCGGAAACGCAATACAGGGCCACCGGGTTGATGCAGGAGTTAAGAAAACTGCAAAGAGAATGGTAAGAATATATTTTTATCATCATGTTTTTCTCTTCGTTGCTAACGAACACAAACATCCGGCAAAGAAAAAGAATCCGTTGTCAGGTTGCGTTAATTGTGTCTTGCTTGGAACGACTTTCCTCATAGCAGTCGCTTCAACGTTTTTTATTGGAAAAAATGGAAAAACAACAAAACGGTGCAAACTAACCTCAAGCAGAACCCCGTTATTCGCAGAATGTTCCAGAAGTCATCGTACTCGTACTCGGATTTTGGGTTCAGATGAAACCACAGCTGGAACACGTGGTGCGGCAGGAAGCAGATGATGAACACCACCACAAAGGTAATCACCATCCGGGCCACATGCCGACGGGCACGGGCTTGTGAGCGACTCTGCGGGCCAGCATTTTCGCCGGGCATGTCTCGGGCGCTGGTGTGCAACCGGTACGCCATCAGGATGTACAGGATGCCAATTATCGACAGCGGCAGGAAGTAGTAAACGGCCGAGTTGATGACGGTTTTGTACCTGTTGAACGACAGTGCGGTTGAGTGGCAAACATGTTACAAGTCACTTGCGTCATAATGAGCTCTACAACTGAATTTAAATCGAAATTTGCATAACAGCAACTCACTTTGAGTAGGCTACAGAATAGTTGCTCCGTTGACCGAATGGTGAGCAGTATTCGATGGTTTTGTTTGGAATTTCCACGGCCACCACATCGGAAATGACTGCCGAAGGGATTGCGAAAGCGATTGCCAGCAACCATATGAGAACGGCCACTATCACCGTTATCGGGCGTGTCTGGTTTTAAATCAAAATTAAAAGAGACATTAAAATCGAACATCGAAATCAGTTTCGAATTTCCAGTTAATTTAATACCCAGACATATGATAGAGCCGTATAACTGTACCTGCAGCTTTCGCAGTGGATTGACTATCGCACAGTACCGGTCGGCTGCCAGGGCCGTCAAAGTGAACACCGAAACACCGATGCTGATTTCCCGGAAGCACTCGGTAATTCGACACACGCTGACACCCCAGGGCCACGATTCCAGGATGTAAATGAGCGAGGCCGAGGGCACACACACCAAAATCACCAGCAGATCTGCCAATGCCAGCGAGAAGATGTACCTAAACGAATGGAAGAGAAAGCGTTCACTTGTAATCACAGTCACAGATTTTCACATGCGGCAAAGAGAATCAGTGAAATGAGTTTAATTAGCAGTCCATTGAAATGAAACTAGCGTCCGTACCGGGAAACCATGGAAATCAAAATCAGGTCAGTCAGAAAATTAAATACATTGTCAGATAACGCTATTATGTGTAGTGAAACTCAATGAATATTCCATTTATTTCAACTAATGGTGAAAACAGTTTTATGGTACTAACAACGGCTCATTTAGATAATTTTGTTATACCATTAGAAATTTCCCGTTTTGCAAAATGGTATTCTGTTTCCTTAGGATTTAAAATTCAGGCAATTTGACAACTCTTGTAAAATTATTGACCAGGATGTTTGAAAACTTGAAAAGTTTGAATTTGAGCCTATGCTCTTAGTTACGTTCGTTTCCAGTTAAGTCCGAGGTACCACATGGCAAGCATGTCGGTCCGTTTCTTTTCCTGCTACACATGAATGATGCATACTGCATTTTGATGTGTTACAAAAAATCTTACGCGAAACATCTGATGCTAGGGTAAAGAACTAGTTTTAAGCAGTCTAAGCGGGTCACTGATTGTTTTACCTTATTACAAGCGATGGGTTGACTAAGAGGGGGATATCAGCATACCAATCTTCTTGCTATCTTTAGTTCTTCAAGCTGTTACCATTGGAAGACACTATTGTTGAGCTAAACTTTTGATTTTTCGCTTTAAAAGTTGGAGCGGCGGAACTAATTTTGAACAGACCGAACCTATTTTCACCCGCAAGGTGCTATTTCAAGCAATCCTGAAATCTGAATTTTTTTACGTCCCCTTAAAAAATCCCTCGAACTTTTCCCCCTATTCAGTAAGTTCGCGTTCCTGTCCGCGACCTACTAATCGGCATCTGATGCGTAATCGGCATAGCGTATCGGCATAGATGCGTAAAATGCCATCAGTCTAAATTGTTTATCGGGGCATACACTCACCGCACCGTTGGGCAAACGGTATTCGTCGTCTCTTTTATTCGCTAGTGTTCTTATGGGAAACTGCGAGTTTGACGTCTCACTCGCTGTTCATAAGGATGGTGGGAGAACAAAAGAGGTAAACATAGTAGTACACACGGTCCGACTCAGAACAGTGTTGTCGAAGCAAATAACATTGAAACACATCGTTGCTTCATTAAATCACTGAGAAAATCTTCGACAATTATTGAAAAAGCTGTCTTTTGTGTTGTTTTTAATAAAGAAAAATTAATTATGAACATACATTTCTGTTGAAAGTATTGAACCACGTTTTCACCATAGGAGGTTTCAGTTAATTTCAAACGTAAAATTCTTATTTCCAGAACCGAAACAGTGTCTTGGCAACACGATAGTTCATCAGTTGTGCTGCAGCTGCTGCTACTGGTGAACAGGTTCCGTCAATTCAGAATTTGTTTTCAGTTTTGTTAGAAAATAATAAAACTTTCGGCTAGTGACAAAGCCTTAGATAATAGAAAAAAAAGAGAGTGAATAATATGGTATGTGACAATTGAGTGCTTGACTTTTAGAGTGGTTGTAATCAGTGCTGAAAAATGTGATGGATTCGTTAGTAGCGAGGTGGCGATTGCCTTCAGCAGCTGAAAAATGTACGTTTTCGGACAACAATTTTTAATTCGTCATATTTCTTGTCGGAAACCCAATAAATTGTGTTTGTGTGAATCAAATGTATGGTTAAGTGATTTGTGAAGATGATCCTATCAAAAGATTTTGAAAATATGAATAAAAAAGTGCATTTTCGGCTCATTTATGTTCAACTGATTAAAATAGGTGACACCGCTTAACTCGTTCCTTACCCTATAAACCCATTAGTCCGGACTCCGCTGGGATAAATGTAGTCTTTTTTCACCAAAAGAAAGTTATTTTTATATGCATTCGAATGATTTGTAGATTTTTTTACAACACCGGTTTGTTTCTTGAAGTTTTAGTCAAACAAAGCTCATGCCACCCAAATTTTGCGATGTAAACTGAGAAAATTAGCGTAAAATGACATGTAAAATCACATGAAAATAGCTTTCATTTGGCGAAAAAAATCGGTTTTATCCTATCAGCTTCCAGAGTTATTGATTGATACATTTCTATACTCCTAGAAAAGCAGAGTAAAATCCCTTTCATTTGATCAAAATTGCTAGAAGTAGACACGTGCCGTGAGCAAGGACCACATAATCGGAATCCCCATAAAATATCTTTCTTTTGATATCAATAGATTGAATGTAGAGTAAATTGACCTACTCTTTATCTATAGCTATAAAAATGGATTTCTGTCTGTCTGTCCCTATGTTCCTTTTAGAATCAAAAACTACTGAACCGATCGGCGCGAAAATTTGCATGTAACGGTTTTTGGGGCCAGGGAAGGTTCTCTCGATGGCAAAAGATCCCTCACCCTACTAAGGGGGGGCTCCCATACAAATCTATGCCTATAAAAATGGATTTCTGTCTGTCTGCCTGAATGTTCCTTATAGAATCGAAAACTACTGAACCGATCGGCGGGAAAATTTGTATATAGAGGTTTTTGGGGCCATGGAAGGTTCTTATGATGGTTAGAGACCCCTCCCCCCACTTAGAGGGGGGGCTCCCATACAAATGAAACACAAATTTCTGCATAACTCAAGAACTAATTAAGCAAAAGGAATAAAATTTTACATGTGGGTGTTTTTGGAGACAAGAATTTTTTCTATGGTGAATTGAGACCCCTCCCCACTTTAGGAGGGAGGGCTCCGATACAAATGAAATGCAAATTTGCTCATAACTCGAGAACTAATGAATCAAATGGAACCATATTTGGCATGTGGGTGTTTTTGGAGGCATGAATTTTTTCTATGATGTGTTAGGACCCCTTGCCCTTTTTAGGAGGGGGGCTCCCATACAAATGAAATGCAAATTTGCACATAACTCGAGAACTAATGAATCAAATGGAACCATATTTGGCATGTGGGTGTTTTCGGAGGCATGAATTTTTTCTATGATGTGTTAGGACCCCTTGCCCTTTTAAGAAGGGGGGCTTCCATACAAATGAAATACAAATTTCCTCATAACTCGAGAACTAATCAAGCAAATGGAACCAAATTTGACATGTGTATTTGACATTTTGAAATTTTTCTATGCTGAATTGAAACCTCTCCCTAATTTAGGAGGGGGGGCTCCTATACAAATAAAATACAAATTTCCTCATAACTCGAGAATTAATTAATCAAATGGAACCATATTCGGCTTGTGGGTATTTTTGGAGGCACGAATTTTTTTAATGATGGTTTGAGACCCCTCACTCCTGTGGTAGGGATATAAGAACTCTCATACAAAAAAATAGAAATTTTTGCGTAACTAAAAACTAATCGAACTCGAGAAATTTTAAACGCTTTCATAAAACTTTAATTAATAACAAGACAATAACAAGGCTCCGGAGTCCATCAAAAAAATAGATAATAGGAAGAGGAATCTTGTTCTTTATCAAGTATCGATGAAAAATGTTCCTGATATATGCGAAAAAAGTATCCTTTGTCATTCATCCAGATTCTGATTTGCCCAAGCCCCATTCGGAATGAAAGCTTCGGGCAATATCATTAGCAATACGTTGATATGGCAAGATGACGCATGAAGGCACTGCTGCACCTGAGGCACGGTACGTATTTAAAACGGTTTTTTTTTTTCGAACCAATGTCAACCAAGTAAGCGTTTTTAACGCTCTTAGGAATAATAACAGCTTTCGTATCTGGATCAAGACAGAAACCGATTTCCTCTCTATTGAAGACTCGACGACTGTCTGTCAATATTCCTGCGTTTTCTTCCTCTTCAAGTAGTTCTATAACGGATCGAAACCATTTCCTGAAGCTGCTGCTGACGTTACTTTCTCAGGTTTGCGTACCGATATTTCCGGATGCCGTTTAAAAAATCCGAGGTACCACTTGTAGCCTGAAAATCGAAACCGGCGATTGCAACTCATCTATGTTTCTTGGAATCGAAAACTAACATTTCAGATCGACAGTTATTGTCTGTTACTGTTAGGTGAATTTATTTTTTTTTTGCTTTAATATTTTTTCATAGTCGATGGTGCATACCCAAAGAAATGAACTTTATAAACAATATTAGTAGTTTAGCCAATTGGTTTCCAGCCAATTGTCCGATTGAATTCGGATACCGCTGCAAGAAAGGATTGTTTTGTTTTGATCATGTCAAGCATCCTGGAAGGGTTACATGATGTGCGGAAAATTGCGGTGAAATGCTCTGCCAAGCTGATCCAACCGATCTCTTCGAAAATGTTATAAAATATATGCCTATTTTAACATGTTAAATTACTTGGATTTTTCATTTAGCGTTTTGAGAGAACTAATAATTTGGATACGGATATACGAATACGGATCTCTCAATCCAAATAAATCAAGTAAAGCTAGCAAAAATTGCTGTAGAACAACTAATATGTTATGATTCCAATTCATTTAATAACCGTTAAAGTTCTCTACAATTCCTAGACCGAAGATATCACTTCCAATTAAAACTTTCTTATACCACGCTCAGCACTGTCTGAGCCAGAGGGAAAAACCGTCTAATCACTCGCTTGCGTGCGACGGAACTTTGTCACAACGAAATCAAACTTCTAGCGTCAACTAGGCACCTAATTGAAATGAAGATACATCGCCGTCGGAAACACGTTTCCCAAGCGGAAAACCGGAGTAGGATATTATTTTCGCTCGGCAGTCTATAGCAGTCGTCTCGTTCCACCTAGGGCGATTCGCACCAAGCACGGTGTCAATTCTACATCTGAGAATAAGAAATTGTTCTCAATCGTGGGTATTAATCTACATACAAATAGGAATTTTTGCTTGCAGAGCTTTTTTCGTTCAACTAATTGTTGAACGTTGGAAGACACCAATTTGATTTGAGCTAGGGAAAATGAAAGTTACTTTAACAATAAGTATAAGTCTATTTTCAGAAACTTTGGACTCATGTTTTTACGTTTTTCTGTGGCTGAACACATAACAAAAATGCTACTGTTATTGGAACTAATACCGGAGGTATTAGGCTATTTTCATCTAGTCCTAATATACATACCTCCATTGAATTTTCTCCCGAGAAAATTGGAGCCTCTGTTTGTCTTGTCGATTCACCCAAACTTTACTCCACAGACGGTTCAACTGAATCGGTTTTGGCGGCAGACATCGCCTCCTCGACGACAATGAATCCTTGTTCTACTTTGCGCCGAGAATCAATCGTACCTCCGCCAATCGAGTAAGACGCTGTTGATAGTCAAAGTGAGCCGGAGCGCTTGTTTATCTTTATAGCAGTTCCCTGAGTGCAAACAGAATGATAACACAATGGAGAAAATGCTGTTTTTCGTCGTCAAGTGAGACATTGTTTGCAGCATATTTCGTTCGTGTTTGTGTTTCAAATAAAAATACCGAAACCGAATGTTTCCCTGCGGCAGACATCCATCCAGTCCATATTCCTACGTATCGAACGACACGAAGGAACAAAAAAACACAGCCACTTCAACGACAGCTCGGGGAGGAAATTCAATTACGATGCGCGTGTTGTCCTGTGGTGGAGGATTGTTTCCACCACCGTTGAACCAATATCCAGTGTTTTGCATTAGAATCGATCTAGTTTGAAATATGGTTTCGGGATTCAGCAGTACGATGAACCCATTATGGATGATATTGACAAGTCACTAAGCACCATGTGTAAACAATAAATATGTCTGTAGTTGAATGTGCTGTCTAAACTTCTCCTTCAAGCGAATTAAAACTTGCAGTTTATTAATAAAACCATAAAATAAACTGCCGTTTTATTACACTTTAACTTTTCAGTTGTTATCTATACCAACGTTGACGTTGATGAAGTATAGTTTTTTTAACTTTAAAATGTATTCAAACAACAACTCTGACATGAAAATTCACGGATCGAAGGCCGCTGGCGTACCTAGATGGCGCCTACTGAGGCACGTGTCCCACCTTCTGTGATCGTGTATTATTCACTTCTGCGGGGTTGGGATTTAAACCCGGGTCCTCGGAGTGAGAGGCGTGAATGCTCACCACTACACTAGGATTGACATCAAGACATAAACTGATAAAATAAATAATACAAAAATAACACAATAATAAAACTAAAAAATACAAAAACAATTGAGTTTATGGCACAAAAAGGAACAATAATAAGCCACAAAAACAGACACAGGAATGACGCAAAGATGATACCAGTAATAATACAAAAATGGTACAAAATACGCTAGTTGGCTTTTCAGTTTTAAATTACAAATGAGTTATGTGGTTAACGGCCTAATACAAAAATGGGACGAATTGATGCAAGAAACAATTAAAAAAATGCATAATAGTAAAACAAAACGGACACAAAAAATGACCCGAAAGCAACGAAACAGATTGTCACACTGTAAAGTGAAAACAAAACTGATACAAAAAATGGCCAGAAAGGTACATAAATAGGAGAAAGATGATTCAAAAATGGAATACAAATGATACAAAATGTTACAGATAATAATGCAATAATGAAACGAAAAGACGCAAAGGTGCAAAAGGACCACTTTAAAAACACTGAAACTGACACGCACAGAAACGATGAAACGAATATGAGAAATGATATAAAAACTATATCTGACAAAATTAAAAAGGAATATCGTAATTTTGTGTCAAAAACGAAAATGGAATTAAAAATGAATATCTTACAGTTTGACACAAAACTGATGAAAAAGTACTCGAAAATAACAAAAAAAATATTTAAAAATACACACAAATTACACGAAAATTATGTGAAAAAAAATATGAAATGGTACTAAGATGGCACAAAATGAAACAAAAAATTAAAAAAATACAAAAAATCGCACAAAAATAATTCAAACAGCAAACGACGAAATTAGTTAAAGTTAAGAAACATTAAAACTACACAAAAAAGAAGCAAAACACAAACGTTGATGAAACCAATCAGACGAAAAATAGCTCAGAATAAAACAAACAATAACAATAACGACAAAGAAATAACACAAAAATAATAATTCTTTTAGACTATTTCCAGGTTTCCTTTAGACTTGTTTTGAACTTCTTTTAGAGTCTTTTCAGACTTTGTTTAAACTTTATTTGAAACACTTTCAGGTTTATTTAACACTTCTTTTAGATTTTTGTAAGACTTCTACTAGATTTCTATTAGACTATTAGACTGAAATTTCTTTTAAACTTTTTAGAGTTCTTATCCTACTTCTGTTAGACTTTTTTATACATCTTTTAGACTAAATGAAATCTACAGGTCTAGACTACTTTTAGACTTATTTTGGACTTATTTTGGATTTTATTAACTTCTTTCAAACTTCTTTAAGACTTCAAGATTTCTTTTACACTTTTTTAAAATTTCTTTTAAATCTCTTAAATCTTTTAAATTTTTTTTAAGATTTCCTTTCGACTAAACCATGAAATCTCTTTTAAACTTTATTTGGAACCCCTTTCACCTTCCTTTAGATTTCTGCCTGGCTTCTTTATGACTATTTTTTTTCTTTCAGACTTTTTCAGACTTTGCTAAGACTGTTTTAGACTTCTGTTTGACTTTTTCTATACCTCTTTCATTGGGGTAATTGACCGTTTGGCGGTTAAAACCTCGCAAAAGAAGACCTCTTTCAGGCATCCCTTAGCATTCTTTTAGATTTCATTTTGAACTGTTGTGTTTTAGACTTATTTTAGATTTTTTTAACCGTCTTTTTGACTACTTTTTGACTTCTTAATGATTTCTATTGAACTTCATTTAGACTTCCTTTAATCTTTTCGTCTTCGTCTTTTTCAAGTTCTTTCAGATTTCTTCTACACTTCTATAAGGCTTTAACTTTCCTTTAGATTCCTGCCTGACTTCTTCAAAACTACTTTTAGACTTCTTTTTGATTTCTTTTAGGTCTCCTTCAGACGTCTTTTAGTCACCTTTAAGACTTATTTTAGACTTGTCTTGGACTTTAAAGTATTAGACTCTTTTTAAACTTATTTTAAAACATTTTTACCCCTTTAGTCTTCTTTATGACTTCAGTTATACTTCGTTTAGGATCCTTTTTGTTTTCGTTTATATTGTTTACCGACTTCCTTATCGCTTCCTTCCTTCTTCTTTCAGACATCTGCTAGAGTTCCTTAAGACTCTTTTTGGATATCTGCTGGATGCTTCTTTCAGACTTCTGTCAAAATGCAAGACTTATTTTAGATTTGCTTTAGCCTTGGTTTAGACTTTTTTTTACACTTTTTTAGCCTTCTTTAAAAATTAAACTTCTCTTAGACATCTGTTAGACTTTTTGAAAACTTCATTTAGTACTGTTCATTTAGACATCTATTAGAATTCTTTTAAAATTATTTTGGACTTCAGAATATTTTAAAACACCTTTTAGACTCTTTTAGACTTTTAAGATTTCTAGATTTTTTTAGACCATTTCTAAGACTCCTTTCAACTTATTTACGGACGTTTTCAAACTTGTAGTATTTTTTAGCACTTGTGCTAGATTACTTTTAGAGTTTATTTAGAACTAATTTAGATTTATTTTAGACCTATTTTTGTACTTTTTAACCTTTGTTTAGACTTTATTTAGAAGTCTTCTAATCTTCATTTGGTTTTCTTGCAGACTTCCTCATGACCAGTTTCTGTTTCAAGAATTTTTTTAACTTCTTTTGTACTTCTTGATACTTTTTTAATCTTCTTTTAGGTTTCTTTTGCAGTTCTTCCAATTTTCTCTTAGACTTCTTTTAGACTTTAAGATTTCCTTTACACTTCTTTGAGATATCTTTCAGACTTCTTTAAGGTGATACGGTACTGAATTCCAACATGGCCGAAAAAATTGCGTCCTTGTGAGGATATAGGATATAGGATGTCCGACCATGTTGGATTCAGTACCGTTTCACCTTAAATCTCTTTTAGATATCATTTAGACTTTCACGGAACTTCTTTTAGACATGATTTAGAACTCCTTTAGCCTTCCCTTAGATTTCTGCCTGTCTTCCTCACGACTATTTTGAGACCTCTTTCAGATTTCTTTCAGACTACATTTAGGCTTCTCTATGACTTCTTTTAGAACTTTTATAGACATCTCTTAGCATTCTTTTAGACTTCATTTAGAATTGTTTTAGACTTCTTTTAAGCATATTTTAGATTTCCATTACAAACAGTTAATAAAGTTTTTGTCCTCCGCTGAAAGGGGGGGGGGGGGGGGGGGGCGAAAAAAGAGAATTTTTTTAATCGCGTAAAAAAACCTGATTTAATCCACCTAGTGGTGAAAGGAACCTTTGGTCTTACTTGCTATTAGATAGAAATCGACAAGTCCTCGGAAAATAAATCATCTATTGGTTAAGATTGCGTGATGCGTTTGTTTACATAAAATTTTTGGAAACTGAATAAGTTTACAAACTTTGAACGAAGTAGAAGTACCGTAAAACGGGAAAACATTGATCAGTTCAGGAAAGTTGGCAGTAGTGGTTTATTTCACTTATTTATGCGAATAGTCCATTTGATCAATGTTACCCCGGTGATCAATGTTATCCCGTTTTACGGCACTTATAAATTTTGATAGTACCTTTTCTTATGAAATTGCTGAGTAAGTTGTTACTAATTTGAGTAAGTGCAAGCAAAAGCAAGTTGTAAGAGGAAATATTATTCTTTAACATATACATTGCGTAGTAAAGGTCTAGTTTATGGGTTTTTGAACTATGCATAATTTCCTGTCATGCCATTCTATCTGATTCACAATAATAAAGTTTTCTTGAATAAATTTCATCAATTTTTATTAATCTTCGGTTACTCACGCTGTTGTATTTTGAACAACATGTGTAGGTTTTTGAACGCCATAGTGTTATAAAGTTACAAATCGTTGTTTATCTAACGTATATTTTTCAATAAACTTGTTATGAGCAAAATGTCATAATTATTCAATGCATTAATAGTTAAAATGTTGGGAAAATAGATCAGCATAAACCGACATTACAGAAACGAAGCTAGCAGCATTAAGGTGTACCGCAATTGGCCCCAACTGGAAGTTTCTCTCGTTTCTTCATATGGAAAAATGGTGCCTGTATGCAACAAAACTATCAGCAAATGTAAAATGTATAAAATGTATCCATCTGTAATTCGGGGTAATTCGGGGTCAAAATCAGGGTATCTTTTATGATCGAAGTTCTACAGTTCCTAAACAAGCAAACATAGAGGGATACTATGTTCAGCAAAGTTGTGTATTTTTACTGTTTGCACAGCTTTGTAATACACAAAAAAATCATACAACAATTACAAAAAGAGCTAAAATAGACAAACTGATTTTACAAATGCATTTTACAATGCATATAAATAAGATTTCTCTAACTTCGCTGAAGAGATAAAAGGTTACTGTCTTCAGCAAAATTTCTTGTAATAATATGCTCTAAAACTTTGCAGAACATATCAATGTGTTATATTGAAACTGAAGAAAAATAATTTTTTTTATTTCACTTTTAGGGGGATTAATCAAAATTCAAATTCTATCAGACGATAGAGCATTCAATTTCAAGAAACTCTCCCAAAGGTTTGATAAACTTTAAATCAAGTTTTCCTAGTCAAAAGTCTAGTACGCACGTTTTCTTTGGTTTGGGCTATTGTGCGCGCGAGTAACCGTGTTACAAAAGTTGGCGCGAGTGTTAATATCTTTTGACCGGTAAAACCAATTCTTATGAAATTTTGTATATATATTCGTAGTGTCAAAACCTCTCGTTTGATATAAAAATAATTGAAATTAGGTAAATTATCTTGGTTAAAATCATTATAAATAATTGTTAATTTTGGTGTGGTGTAAACGATTGCTCATAACTTTCAAATTAAACGTCCAATCAGAAAACCATTCAATAGTGATCTATTCGGCTATATTACCTGCCAAATGAAACTAATAGCGCATAAATCGGTTTGGCCATCTCTGAGAAACAGGCGATCATTTGAACCTTGTCAAAACTGGGTTTTTAAGGCTAACTTTTAAACCACTTGTTTGTTTTCAATAAAACTTGGCACAATATTTAGCAATAGTAAGAGCGTTCATTTGGTACTAAGATTGTTGAAATTGATTGTGTGGTTCCGGAGAAAATCGTGTCACGTAGTTTTCACATTTTTGCTTATAACTTTTAAACGAAAAGTCGGACCACGAAACAAATAGCGTAGCAATATTCTCCATTATAATACCTTTCAAACAAAAGTAATATCAGACAAATCGGTTCAGCCATCTCCGAGAAATAGGCGATAGAAAATAAGCAGCGCACACACACACATACACACACACACACACACACACACACACACACACACACACACACACACACACACACACACACACACACACACACACACACACACACACACACACACACACACACACACACACACACACACACACACACACACACACACACACACACACACACACACACACACACACACACACACACACACACACACACACACACACACACACACACACACACACACACACACACACACACACACACACACACACACACACACACACACACACACACACACACACACACACACACACACACACACACAGACATTGCTCAATTCGTCGAACCCTATCGATTGGTATATGTGACTCGGCCCTCCGGGCCTTAGATCAACTTTGTGTTTTTCGACCAATTCCTAAACCTTTGTTATATAGTATAACAAAGGTAAAAATAGATTTTAGATATTTTTATTTAAGGTTGAACGTAAAAACCAAGTCTATTCTTGCATTTAATATATACGTTATTATTTTCCATGCAAAAATCTACGAAAAAAAGACAAAAACGAAAGAAAATTTTTTTAACCCATTTTCTGAAATTACATTGTTCGTATTTCCATTTCTGTTTCGTGCTAGGAGCGTTAACTCAACTCGTACACTCATTTTTCGAGTTTTTCAGGCTGTAGAGCTCACAGACAATTGATATTATAAAAAAAATAATGCAAAAATAAAAAATAAGAAAACTTATCCAATTTAATTCTACTATGTGTATTTTATTCAATGACAGATACGTATTTCGCCTACGACTTGCAGGCTTCCTCAGTGTCTGTTTTCGAACCCTGTGTTGGCCATCTTATTGGCTCCTTTTAGTTTTTTATATTCGGAAGTCTATACCTAAACTTTAATCTTCTTTTGAACT
Source organism: Sabethes cyaneus (assembly GCF_943734655.1). NCBI lineage: Eukaryota > Metazoa > Arthropoda > Insecta > Diptera > Culicidae > Sabethes > Sabethes cyaneus. The sequence goes on from NC_071355.1 coordinate 43,521,886, forward strand.
TCTTTCTTTGTTTTAGTTCTTTTACATTTCTGTAAGACTTTAGCCTTCGTTTATATTCCAGCCTGACTTCTTTCAGACTACTTTTAGGCCACTTTTAGGCTAAGAGGCATATATCTTTTTGACTACTTTTAGGTCTATTTCAGACTTCTTTTAGTCTTCTGTTAGGCTTATTTTAGATTTTTTTAACTTCTTGTGGATTTATTTTGTACTTATTTTAAAACATTTTCATCCTTCTTTTAGACATGTTCCAGACTTCTGTTAGACTTCTTTTAGTACTCTTCGTTTAGTTGGCTTCCAGACTTCCTTATTGCTAATTTTAGAGTTCTTTTAGAAATCTTTCAGAGAGATCTTTCAGAGTTCCTAAAGACTTTTTTTCTTTTATGCTTCTTTCAGAATTCTAGACTTATTTTTAACTTGTTTAGACTTCTGTTAGACTTCTCTTAGGTCGTTTTGTCAGACTTCGTTTAGAACTGTTTTCGACTATTCGGCATATTTTAGATTTCTTTTAGGAATGTTTTGGACTTACTTTAGTCTTTAGTTTAGTCTTTTTGATACTTATTCTAGACTGCTCTTAGACTTTATTGTGAATTAACTAAGATTTCTTTTGGAATTCTTTTAAACTTATTTTTGATCTTTTTTAACTTCATTTAGAACTCTTTTTGGTTTCGTTTGGATTCCTTCCAGACATCCCTATGGCCAGTTTCAAAGTTCTGTAAGACTTCTTTTAGAATTCTTTCAGACTTGGATCTATTAAACTTGTTTTAGACAAATTTAAAAACTTCTTTTGGACTTCTTCTGCAGTTCTTTCAAACTTCTTTTAGACTTCCTGTAGACTATTTTAAAACTACTTTTGTAAGCCATGAATTCATCCCTGTGAAGATTGCACGTAACCGCACAATAATTGCACACTAGTAGTAAAAAGCTCACCGCAACTTACGAACATAGCCACCTGTCGGTTACTAGAAGAGTTACTGTCGCTCGCGCCGATACATACTCACGATTGGCGTCACTCAAATTGGTCATCTCGCTTTGCCCAATGGCTGAGTGATTTAAATCACTGGTGTGCGCTCGAGATTGTTCTTCAAACAATCGCGAATGATGTACAAGAAATAAATCGTACAGGTTGATAGAATTAATCTTTGTCGCGAAATATAATAGCATTTCGATTGCTATTATGCCGAAAATGCTATAAATAAGGGATCCGACCAACTCCATTGCTAATTGAGTGGAGATCTTCAAACTTAACTTTTCTTCCGTATCAAAGTTCGCGATTTTCAAAGGTGCATTTCAAGGTGGTTGACAAAGTCAAGGACTTAGCTAGCAAAATCCACCCGTGCTTAAGGTGAGAAGAAGCTAGAGTAGCGAGATTAGGCCTTATAACTAACTTTTAAAGTTTTAGACCGACTGCTAGGATAGGAGTTACCAAAAAAAGTGACTCGTGCCCGTAAAACTTACAACTAGCAGGTAAGCTGCGTGCTACGGTAACAAAAATAACTTATCAGGCATACGCATAACGAATGTACACGTTGAACAGGATTCCCCATTCAACGTGGGGTGTTTATTCCGGCTTGGGCAGAAGACCAATCTGCTAAGCGAACCCATCGAACACGCTGTCATCAGTCATAGGATTGACTGCTCCACTCAGCGCACTCAGAACGTGCTACGGACCGGCGCCTGCCACTCACCCTAAGGTGGCAAACGCTATACGCTCTTCGTTTACATCTGGATCAGCTTGACTGCCTGGATCAGCTGATTGATCGCTGCTGCCTGTGTTATCAGGACCGTTCGGCCTGTGCTGTCGAACTGTGTGGAAGAACCAAATCAAAAAACCGCAAGTGCTAGCAAATAAGACTGTTTGCCATTGTTAGCCTTAAGTTGAGTAGCTTTACCCTGTCCCGGGACCAGTAGGCTGATGCGTTCAATAAACAGCCTGTTAGTTAGGAAACCACCTAAAAGATATCGAACTTTTGTTTGTTTTTCGGATTAATGAATGGTAAGATCTTCTCTGATTTAGCATCGCGTGTCGTCTCGATCTTTTTAGTTCATTTCTTTTGGAGATTTTGGAAATATCAATCGATCAGTCTGTATGAATAATTCTTGGTTTAACCCCTGTTAGGAAAAGTCAGATGAACGGTGTGATTTAGCCACTTTTAACCCGCCCGTTTTACAGAGTCTCATAGCCGGACTTTCAAAAGCGTCAGCAGCCTCCTAAACCGGAGTGGCGCTTAAGCTGCTGTGCGTTGTGTGCAACACGAACGTTACACTTTTAGGCTTCTTTTGCAGCTCTTTAAAACTTCTTTTAGACATCATTTATAACATCATTTATTTTGGGCTTCGCTTGGATTTCTCCCAGACTTCTTTATGACTAGTTTCAGAGTTCTTTTGGAATTCTTTCAGACTTCTTTGTACTTCTTTTGCAGTTCTTTTACACTTCTTTTAGACTTGTTCTGGATTTCTTTTAGATTTTCTTTTCAATTTCTTTTAGACTTTATTTTTTTACCTTTGTTATACTATAACAAAGGTTTAAAAATTGGTCGAAAAACACGAAGTAGATCCGAGGGCCGAGTCACATATACCAATCGATAACGTTCGACAAATTGAGCAATGTGTGTGTGTGTGTGTGTGTGTGTGTGTGTGTGTGTGTGTGTGTGTGTGTGTGTGTGTGTGTGTGTGTGTGTGTGTGTGTGTGTGTGTGTGTGTGTGTGTGTGTGTGTGTGTGTGTGTGTGTGTGTGTGTGTGTGTGTGTGTGTGTGTGTGTGTGTGTGTGTGTGTGTGTGTGTGTGTGTGTGTGTGTGTGTGTGTGTGTGTGTGTGTGTGTCTATGTGACGCTTGACTTTAGTCGTCTGTTTCTCGGAGATGGCTGAATCGATTCGTTTGCTATTACGCTCATTTGAAAGGTGTTATCACCTTGTAGATCACTATTGAATTGTTTTGCGGTCCGCCATTTTGTTTAAAAGTTATAAGCAACAATGTAAAAATTACGTTACATGATTTTCTCCGGAACCGCTCAACCAATTTCAACAATTGTAGTATCAAATGAAGGCTCTTGCTACTGTAAATTTTTTGGGAGAGTTTTATCGAAAACAATCAAGCGGTTCAAAAGTTATGCTTAAAAATGTGCTTTTTCAAGGTGTCAATTAGTCGAACGTTTCTCAGAGATGGCCAAACCGATTTATACGCTGCTAGTCTCATTTCGTAGGTAATATAGCCTCATAGATCACTATTAATTTGTTTTTTGATTGGATGTTTAATTTGAAAGTTATGAGCAGTCGTGTACAACATAATAAAATTTACAATTATTCATAACGACTTTAACCAGATAATTAATCAGATTTCAATTATCTTAGTATCAAACGAGAGGCCTTAACGCTGTGAACATATCTGCTAAATCTTATTTGAATTGGCCTTACCAGTCAAAAGTTATTTGGAAAACATTGATGAAATTATTTAAGCAAATTTTACTGGTATGAACCAAATAGAAAAAAAAGCGCGGTCAAGTGCTCTAGCGCAAAAATGCTTCATTTTCCGGGTGGTGTGTCTTTGGAAGAGATTTGGAATTATTTAAAAAGTATGGCGCAACTTTCTACACTATTAGAGTGACCGTACATCAACCAAGGGTGTTACAAATTTTTGTTTTTTTAAATGCGTCCAAAAAAGTACAGTGTCTCGACAAAAGTTGTAGAACACAGTAAAATAAGCAACTTTACTTTACATAATAACTATCTACCTCTTATTTGTTGCGACGCGTAACGATTTTTTAAAAATGCAGCGAAAATTGAAAAATTGAGTTATCGAAAAGCGGCTACGTCACAATTTAGATTTTTTTACACGTCAAAAAAAATCAGCCATAACGATCCTCTAGATACTGAGAAACACGCACCGTCGATGAAAACATATGGTTTCGAGGAGAGCGCGTTTAAACTATTGTACAGCACTGAACTTCCCTTCAAGCGAATTTTATTGCAAATTCGCAACGAGACCACGTACCGAAAAATACTTTGGGCTCTACATTTCTGAAGGTAAAAGGCTCCTGAACATGCATAACAAACAAGTTTTTCGACTTTCCAGTTAGGGTACCCCTTAAATATTCATCCTGTCCAAAAGCTTTGCACACGATTTTTTGATTGATTTCAAATATTTTACAAATTTATTAGTATATTACATACACATGCATATGTGTTGATGATAACTACCATTACTACCCATTAAAGCCTCCCAGTTGGCTTCGAGGTATGATGCTGGCCTAATAAGCCAGTCGTCGTATGTTCGAATCTCGGCTGGGAGACGCAGTTGGAGTCAATAGGATCGTAGCAACTGGGCCTGCAATTGTCCTGTTGTTAGAGTACTGGCTGGCTGCGAAGTCTGTCGTAAAAACAAAAGTCAAGTTTCGATAACGGAATATAGCACCTAGGCTTTGCTTTGCTACTACCCATAAACGTATAACAGTCCCATGAGATTTTTCACCACTTTTGAGGTAAGCCTGGGAATCATCTTTAAATTGTTCATTCTTTCAATATTTCAAACAGTAATGTAATGTTTGTTCCCAAAGTCCCGGAATATATGGAACTTGAACATAGAAGCACCTTGAATCATAACAATCCCGTCATGCGACACCTCCAGTACTCGAAATTGCAAAACTAGACCATTGGTAGTCGTATAAAATGTTCAAGATATCATCGGACACATCTGAACACGTCCGGGAATGTTCCGGATCGGGAGTCAGTTTCTGAATTGAACTAAAATAATGCGTGTCGAATACTAACTTAAATGACAAATGAGATGGTTAACAAAGGTGCCTTTCACCAATAGGTGGATTAAATCGGGTTTTTTAGATTCCTACCAGATTTTTTCAAGACAATTTTTAGCACTCTTTCTTTCGGACTTCTGTTAGACTTTTTTTAGACTTCATTTAGAACTCTTTAAGCTTTCTTTAGATTTATGCGGGTCTATTTTATATTTTATAGATTTCAGATTTCTTTTAGATTATTTTCAGATTACTTGAGACCTCATTTAGACTTCTTTTAAACTTCTTTAAGATTACTTTTAGACTCCCTTTAGGCCTCTTTTAGAGTTTGGCATTTTGTAGATATCTCTAAAACCTCTTTAAGTCTTCTGGTGTAGTTCTTTCTAGGGATGGGAAAACTATCATTAATTACTGATAGTTATCAGTAAGCAATAATGTCACTAAGTATTAGTAAGGTTTCGCAGCTATTGATGCTTACTGATACAGTTACGTCGTCCCGTTAGAAAAATCATTTGGATTAAAGTTAATGGTCGGTAGTTGCGTACGATATACGAGAGTGACATGTCGTTGTCGTCAGCAGCCTAGAGCCGGGGTAGCTCGTGCTGTTTCAAGCAGTCGTCTCTATTCGCGTTGACGGCATTAAACGATCTCTTGCACACTCATAGAAATGCCCATATGTACGTGTGGGTGAAAATCTGCCAAAATGTTTCGATCTCTTGCGCTCTTTAAGAAATTCCTATTCCGCTTCACCCCTACAGTAAACTTTTGGAGGTGGCAGCACCTTACGTTCGTCAACGCGAATGCAACTCGATCGGTCATTCGTCACAAATTTCCCAGTCGTCTCAAAAGTCATAAATCACTTTCGACTTGGTCAAGCCATCTTGCATGTTGAGTCTTCGTGTTTCCGGTGCCAGTGGGGTTGTTGAAAAGAACTGTTGTCGTTGCTCTGCCGTCCGGCATCCTTACGACGTGCCTGGCCCACCGTAGTCTACCGACTTTCGTCAGATGTAGATGGGAGTCTCTGGGATTCTCAAGCAGTGAAAGTATGTCGTGATTCATATACTTCTACCCTTGATGCAAATCATGCCTCTCGTTTCGGTACCCGATCGTCGGAGCACCGCCTCAAGAGTGATGTTGAACAGCATACTGGATAATCTGTCACATTGTCCCAACCCTCGCCGCGACTCGAAGGAACTCGAGTGGGTCCACATCACTCGTTCTAATGTAGCTCTGATTAGTCGCGACAGTTTATCCGGAAAACCGGTTTCGTGCATTATGTGCCATAGCTGGTCTCGATAGACTGTATCGCTTTGAAATCAATAAAGATGTGATGCAAGGACACGATGTACCCTCAAGATTTCTGCAAGATCTGTCGGATGGTAAAAATCTGGTCGGTAGTTGCGCGTGCCCCATGAAGTCCACCTGATAAATTACAATGTAAAATTACAATGAATAATGCCGTTTTTACAATTTCCTATTTTTTTGCTACAATGCTGTGATGGGTAAAATTACTGATATTTACTGATAGTTATCAGTAACGTGCTGAAACTACAGATAGCAATCAGTAACGATTTTTAATGATAGTTCCCATCCCTACTTTCAAAGTACTTTTACACGTATTATGGACTTCATTTAGAATTCTTTTAGTTTTCTTTAAGGTTCCTGTTAGACTTCTGTAAGACTATTTTCAGACATCTTCCAGACTTCTATTAGATTTCATTTAGAACTCATTTTACCTTTCTTTATGTTCTTTCCTGGCTTCCTTACAGCAAGTTTTAGAGTACTTTCAACCTTTTAAGAATTTATTCAGGCTTCTTTTAAAGTTCGGTAATACTTCATACTGATATTATTTATACTTCTTTCAGACTTCCAGACTTATCTTAAACTTGTGTCAGAGCTTACTTTTTGATTCCTGCCAAACTTCTTTTGGATTTCCTTTAGATTTCTTTTAGTCTTCTCTTAAACTTCTTGTAGTCTTTTTTTGGTCTTTTATTTAGAGCTCTCTTAGACTTATTTTAAGCCTCTTTTAGATTTCTTGTAGATAAAATGCTTGTAGATTTCACTTATTCATATTACTTTTAAACTTCTTTTAGACATTTTAGGACTTAATTAGAACTTTTTTGCGGGGTCAGTCCCGGCGTAGTGGTCAGCATTTACGCCTCTCACGCCGAGGACCCGGGTTCAAATCCCAACCGCGCAGAAGTCACGAATGACATAAGCTGTTAAAGTGACTATAACCTTCTGCGGCTGAGGTGGTAGTCTGACAGACACCAGAAATCAGAAAAATGCAACAGTTGCGTTATGTATTGTATTTTTATACTAAAGTTTTCATTGTCTTCCCGACTCATATCTGCAGTCTAATTACATCCAACAGGTTGTTAAAGATATATACTCAATTCTAAAATAATAAAAATTAGAATTTACATCATTCAATAATTGCAATTATTAAGCTAAAGTTAGGTGTCCAGCAGACTACCACGTCAGCATAATCGTTAAGATTAGGGCACCTCAGCCGCAGAAGGATAATCTAACAAAAAAAACTTTTTTTTGTTTTACTTTTACCTTCGTATTGCACACAATTTATTCCTTATGGCTAGGTTTAGAGTTCTTTTACACCTGTTTTAGAAGTCCTTGCAGAATTCATTTGAATATCTTTTAACTTTTTGTGAGACTTCTATCAGACTTCTATGCTTATTTTAAGCTTGTTTTGTTTGTCCCCTTTATTCATCTTTTAGACTCTTAGAAGTCTGCTTATCTGATACATATACCAATCGATAGGGTTCGACGAACTGAACAATATCTGTGTTTGTTTGTATTTGTGTGTAGCGTATTTTTAGTCGCCTGTTTCCTAAATATGGCTGAACCGATTCGTCCGTTAGAACTTTTGCTTTAAAGCCATCATAGCCTAGTTTATCACTGTTGAATTATTGCGACTATCTGACACCGTTTTTTTCGGAACCTTCCAAACCAGTTTTAACGAATTTAGTGCGAAACAGACGCTAATACTATCACTAAACTTTTTACCAAGTTTTATTGGAAACAAACAAGCAGCTTAAAAGTTAGACTAAAAAACCCCGTTTTGACTAGGTAATAATGACCTGTTTCTCAGAGATGGCCAAACCGATTTATGCGCTATTACTCTCAAGTTGTTCGTCCGTTGGTATGTTAGCCGCGATTCTTTCGCGACTTGGAGCTTCTTGTCGATTGAGTGGTTAATTTCATATCTACGCGATAGCTCGGAACGTGTATATCTTCGCAGTTTATCAAGAATTCAGGAGTGCCGCAAGGTAGCAACATGGACCCCTTATTATTCACGCTGTTCTTCAACAAAGTCATTCTATTACTACCATTTGGCTGCAAATTAGCGAACATATATGCCGATGATCTATTTTTAGAAGTTCGAAACATGGAAAATTGTCGTCGTCTGCAAGCTTTGTTAAATGATTTCATTGATTGGTGTTGTAGGAACTGGCTTGTGATCAGCATTGCCAAGCAGGCTTGATTTGCTCTTTTTACTTTATTTTTGCTCTTTTGACTATAGCGTCCCAGTCAAACAAAATGCGAAACAATGATGCATAGGCCAATTGTAGAGTTGATTATCATCTACAATATTGTTGAAGAAAGTATAGTTTTATCTTTTATATTTATGGCTATGGGGCTGATATCCCACTGGTAGCCAAAAGAGCACTCTTTTTGGTACCCATGGCACTGCAGCTCTGTAACGCTATAAATACAAAAGATTAAATTATACTTTCTTCAATAATATTGTAGATAATAGGGAACTTTACACTTGTTCTGTAAATCACTTTTTCGAATTCTGTTTTGCTGAGGCGCTGTAGTCAAAAGAGCAAAAAAGAAGTAAGAAGAGCAAATCAACCCTGTTGCCCAGTATGAAGTCATAACGTTTCACCGTGTTTTAAAACCAATATTGTGTGACTACCACATGACCACATTGACATGGCAACAAAAATATTAAGTAAAAAGTGATTGTCTTCAGAAAATTGAGGTAGAACTCCGACCTAGAATTCACGCAAAATCGATAAAATATTAGTTTCAAATTAAAATAAAACTTCGTCATCACGATTTAATTTTAATATCATGGGTAAAAATACCGGATATAATGGCGGATTAGAAAGCAGAATTTACTGTTTATTGCAAAAGTTTGGTGCCTCACTTTCTACCAAGGTCTCGGCACGCTAGTGGTAAAAATATTTTGTCAATTCTTAAGGTTTCACTGTTGAGTCTCCTAATTGGTCTCGGGGTACGACATGGACCATGGGTCGTATATTCGAATCACGACTGGGAGAGGATGTAAGAATCAATAGGATCGTAGCACTAACCCCGCAATTGTCCTGTACTCTTACAGCTAGTTGCGAAGTCTGTCGTATAAAAACTAAAGGTAAAGTACCGAAAAACAGAATGTAGAACATGAGCTTCACACAAGATTTTACTATTAGCCTTGTCAGAAGCCGATTTTACATTGAAGTGGCAAAACTGAGTTTACCCTCTCAACATTGAAGCATAAACTGGGAACTACCAGCGAGGTAAGACGTGTGCAAGTTGTTAGATACAGTATCTGGAAACAAAACAAGCCTTATTTCGGTTACCTGGTTTTGCATTGATATCTAATCCTATTAGCAATTCCCCGAAGGATTCCTATTGTATGCGATAGATTATTATATCGATTAGACTCACTCGAAGACCTAAAACAAACTTATTTTTCCCGTAGGTGGTTACTGAATACTAGTCTCGTTTATAGCTCCTGCTAGACGGTACCATCAACTTTCATGATACAGCATGTTTTACGACATCTTTTCCATCATCCCGGGGATAGCTTTTCTCTTGAGTACGTTGAACATTCACACCACCTCACCTTTAGACAAACTGCCCGCACCGGTTGATTGCGAATATCAGCACCGCATGCGACCTAGCAAGTGTCCGTGTCCGTGCTCAATCAACTTTTGACTGTTTGAAGTTAGCAATTTTAGATGATCTCACATTACAATATTTCTATTTTTTCTGTGGGATAGTTTATAGTTTGTCTCTTAAACCAGTGCGACTCCATGCAGGATACATGACCGGTGGGGTTTCCACTGATGCTATATCCTATCGTAAGCTACATTTTCCGATCAATATTTCCATTTGAGTTGAGTTATAAATGGACTTTCAGTTATTTGATTGGATAACTTGTACCAGCACGAATGTGTTTGAAGAATCCCGCCAAATCTCATTCAGTAAATTTTTAACGGACAAGGGATTCCGAATATCTAGCAAATATGGAATCTTTCATGAGTGAGTTAATGATTTTTTTCCTACACAAAGATAAGAAATTCTCATCTGCCAATCTACGAAGACACAATTTGCAAGTAATTGGTTTCAAACTTTTGACCCGCTCTGTAAGTAACCCACAGAAAGAGACGAGACGATGAATGTGGGAAGAAAATTTCATATCGGACGTAATTGACGACGTTCTGGTGGTGTACTTTGCTTTGTAGTTTATCGCAAAAAGTAGTGAATGAATCAGGATGAAGGAGAGAGAGAAAGTTAAAGTTTTTGATTGAACTATCCCAGCTTAGTTTGTTCGTAGCACGTACAGCTAAAGTTAAACGTGGTGAATAAATACACCACAAACTCAAGGATGTTATATTTTTATCTTATCTGTTGCAACTGCCAAGTCAATGCAGCTCAGTTTTTGGAAAAAAAATTCTTTTTACGCCAATGATGCTGACACGTGACATCTAGCTAAAACTATGTAGCATCTAGGATTATCATCATTCATATTTTTATTGATGCTTTTCCCATTCAATCCATAATTTAATCCACGAAATTTCATTCCCAAGTATTACATCCATGTTTACTGGGACAAAAGTAATGTGGCCAGAAGGCAGTCTTGTTTCCGCCGTTTTCGAATCCCGTCAGCCTACACAATGCGGTCCCCATTTCTAGGAAGGTCACAGTTAGAGTCAACGCAAAATAGAATATTTGTCGAACCATCATCATTGCTGCGAACGAATAATGAATTCTTCGAAATAATGTTTACATATTCCCCTGCTCTCACAACGGCAACACAACGCAACTTACGTATTTGGAATGTTCCGCATGGCTCGGTGCCGCAGAAAGATTATCACCAGCGTCCCGTTGCCAATAATGCCGACGATGAAGATGATGGCGAGCACCACCGGGACGACGTACGTCTCGAGCCGTTGCTCGTACGGTTCGTACTCGTCGATGGTGACGTCGAGCCCGGGCAGTGGAGCCTCGCTCGGTTCCAGCGTGCGGATCGATTTCTGTATTCGATTCGAACCGGATAGATCTTCGACCCCATCCGACCCCGGCGACGGCTGGAGGCTGTTCCGCAAGCGAAGCCGAAAGTCCGATAGGGACGGTGAATTGGTTACATTCAGCAAATAGAGCAGCTCCATGCCGGTACGGTGCGCTGCGGTAGCACGTGTGCTCCCGCGGAGACCTGAAATTCAAAAAAAGAAATAATCTCTTAGAGAGGTCTTTCAAGTGGAAAACTGTGGTTCCAATCGAGCGTACGGCGAAGCTTAACTTGTTCAATTATTTTTGCTTCAATACTGCGATGCATTCAAGTGGTATAAATTGACTCACAAAATGTAAAGTTTGTTACCTAGACGAAAGTTTTGCAGCGCTAATTTTCACGGGGTTGTGAAATAATTTATGCTTAATTACATTTTGTTCACCGTAATTGTTCGTAACTGTTGGTGAACTACTTAGTAGATACCAAGTAGCTGAAATTTACCACGAGAGAAAAAAGATCGATGAGAAAGTGACCATCCAGCGAAAGACTGCTAGGTAGGTATTAAAAACTCCTATAAAACTTTTGCAGCATATCACAACTTGTCAGTTGGCCATATTTCGTATCTGACGGATTCACGCCAACTCGACCAAAGGTTGGCACGACCCTCTCAGAATTCAATGAACTTTGTGTGTGTAAAGAGTTCATGTAAATAAGCAACTTTGCGTACTTAGTTTTTCCAAAATTGGTCTAGACTAACTTTTAGAAAGGGCGCAATTGTTTTTCTCTTTTTGACGTAGGACTACGTCTTTGTTTACTATACTGGGACTGGGTAGCACTTTGTGAAAACGAAAATAGAAGTGTAACGTTTGAATGAAAGATTTCAAATGGTAATAACTACTAAACTACTGTACGAAACTGAACAATTTATATGTCGTTGGATAGATAAAATGACCAGCAATTTTATGGGAGGGGGGGTGGTTAGAGACCAATTTTAAGGAGGGCGTAAGAGGGAGGGACTATACAAATGAAAGACAAATTTCCTCAAAACTCGGGAACTAATCAAACAAATTGAACCAAATTTGGCATGGGGGGGGGGGGTTATTGTAGGCATGAATTTATTTTATGATGGTTGAGGATAAGGACTCTCAGACAAATAAAACAGAAAGCGGTAAGCTCTGAAAGTAAACTAGTAAAATCTTCTCGGAGCCAATGAATCGACGCAGCTAACTTACGTGCCTGTTGCCATTCATGTCAAAAGAGAAAGACATTCGAATGGCACGACATATTTGCGATGAACGTGCTTTGGCTTTAGTGTTATATGTAACCACTGGCCCTTTTAAAGGCCACAAGCGAGTTGAAGTAAGATTATTGAAACATCCCAGCTAGCATTTTCATATGTATAAAAAAGGTAAAAATCAGCATTACGTACAGATATACATGCTAAATAAATCGTATTTCATGCGCAATATTGGCATATCCGTACTATTTTGGAGGTGATATACGTGGTTACGAATAATTTTTAGCGTTACGACTATATAAGTATTTATATACGATAATATTCGATTAAGCGCGAGTCGCTCCGTACTACTCTACGATTTTGTGCTGAAAATCGTATGTATGTCAGTCATTATCATTATATACGATAAAAAATCAACTTGATCCCACTTTATCCAGCTTTAGTTACGATTTCGAGTTTGATAGGAGATATTTACGATAGTTTTAGTACATTGATATACGAGTTGGTGCTAGCTGGGATGTCAAACTACGCATAATCATATTCAATACAATGATCTGTGGACTGGTCATTCATTATCATTTCAACCTTTATTATGCACACAAGTGATTTTTAAAAGAAATCTCTATGTCTCATTGGTTGCAGGCCTTGTACTTATGAACCCCCGTTCACGTATTTTCAAAGCGACCATTGCATTCAATAAAGAATTGAATACTTCGCTCTTCTCTTTTAAAAAACAATTAAACAATGGCACTAACAGATTCTTATAAACATACATATGCCAGAAATGCAGTTTACATTAGTCTTTTATATAATGATCTGATATAGTCCTACGTCACCCTTTCGTACAATCCTTAGGGCTGTATACCTTGTAGTTTTTTTAATACAAAATTTAACTCGAAAGCTGTAGGACCTACAAGAAAATGATATATGGGTGACTTTTAGAAAATGTTCTGAATTTTCATAAAAAAAAATACTGAAAAATTTAAAACTTAATTTCTACACTGAAAAAAAGCCTTTTAAAAATTAAAAATCAATTTCCCATAAAACGCCATTTCAGAAATTGATGAATTTCTTTTTGAAGATAGATAATTATGTGGCCTGCAAATCTTCGATACATCACAAGATGGTCAAACTGAAGGGTAAAAAGTTTTCCTAACAAAAACTTTTTTAAGTGCTTACCAAGACAAAGAGATATTTCAGTACAGTAGGATTTCGAATTTGGCAACAAATGCGTGTCGCCTATGTTGCTAAAATCGAAACCGTGAAAAAATCGAGACCCGTTTTCGATATGAAAAAATTTAATGTAAATGCTTTAGAAATGGACTAAATATCATCAATCAACTATTGCAGCCATTTTATGTTTAAAAAGTCCGCTAAGAGCTATCCGTCCGGTGCAAAGAAGTTATTGAAACCCTGCGGTAAAACGTAGTCCCACGGCAATAAAAATATTGGGCCCTATTCTCACAGTCACCTCACATAATCCTCACTGTCACCTGGGTGACTCCGCTCACCTGGGTGACTGTACAAATCAAATGGGGCCTGTAAGGCTTCGTGCACAAATTACGTAACGCTTAAAGGGGAGGGAGGGGGTCGAGTTAGCGTTTCTTGTTGTTACATAGGGGGGAGGGGGAGTCATGAGAATAGTTACGTAACAAATTTATGAATACCAAAAAGGCAGTTTCCAAATGAGGAAAGGACGTGTTGGAGGTGGAAAACAGTGAATCGGTTTATACTAATAAAAATTATGATATAAAATTACGGTTTGTGGCTGATGAAGATAATCCTACTAAATTTTCAGTTATTACTGTTGAAGACCATTTCAGGCTGCCCAGTTTGCTTCGGGGTACGATACTGGCCTAACAAGCCGTCGTATGTTCGAATCTCGGCTGGGAAGTGCTGCTATAGAGTCAGTAGGATCGTTGCACTAACCCCGTAATTGTCCTGTACTCTAATAGCCGGCTGCCAAGTCTGTCGATAAAGAAGGGTCAAGTTCTCAACAGGACGTTTATACCCATGGCCAGGCTTGTCCTGCACTCAGTGAACTTATTTTGCTTTTTTAACTGTAACACCTCAGCCAAGCAAAATTCGAAAATATTATGTATGGGGCATTTATAGAGTAAATTATTATCCATAAGATTGCTGAACTAAATATTGCTCTACCTTTAGTATTTGCGGCACACTCCCATTTCACACTGGCTGGTGCACGAAGGTGCGATCCCAGTGTGAACTAGGAGTGCGCCGTAAATACTAAAGATAGATCAATAGTATTTTACTCTATAAATGCCCCATATATGATATTTTCGAATTTTGCTTGGCTGAGGTGTTACAGTTAAAAAAGCAAAATAAGTTCACTGAGTGCAAGACAAGCTGCCCATGGCTTTGCTTTTTTTTACAATTTCAGCTTAACATGGGCCGATGCCTGATTGTTGTTTTTAATATGAAGCTTGCTAATTTGCTAATCTAGCTAATTCGGTTGAATTTCTTAAAAATTAAAAGAAATATGCGATTCAAGTCATTTTTATTGAATGTTGTGGTACGGGGGGGGAAGGTTTGGTTAACGTTACGTAATTTAATGGGGGGGTTATGCCAAGCGTTACTTAAAGTTACATAGGGGAGGGAGGGGGTCAAAAAACCGGAAATTTTGCGTTACGTAATTTGTGTACCACGCCTAAGGCGAGGTGACTTTAGGTGAGGTGACTTTAGGTGAGGTGACTTTAGGTGAGGTGACAGGAAAGTGAAAGAAGTGAGGTGAGGTGAAGTGACTGTGAGAATAGGGCCCATTATTTTTCGAAACCACATAACTTTTTTTCACAAACATACTGAGGGCATCATTTCTTCGTCATTTAAAGCATGTATGCAGAAACTGATAGATATTTAAGCATATTTTTGAAAGTAAAATATTTTGTGTTGCCAAAAACGAATACTTTTGTTGCCAAAATCCAACTGTATTTGCAAAATTATGGCACCTACAAAAAATGATGTGTGAGAAGAAAATTTTCTGAATTTTCATAAAAAACATACTGAAAAATTGGGTATGTTTTGTCGACTGTGAAATTTTATATTTATTTTTATCGGCTGTCAGTCTTGATAAATCAGAACAGATTTTGTACTTTCTCCGACGTTTCGACTATATTTTGTAGTCTTTATCAAGGATTTCTACGATACATTGGGTGTTAGATATGTTACAAATTTTGTTAATTTTCAATTTTATACGTACAATACTGCCTGTCCTTTGTCAATTGTCTTTATTTAGTCGCCTCACGTCCTTTTGCAAAGCTGCTGTAAAAGACACAAAAAACTTTCTAAAGGAAAACCCAAACATCCGTATCATACCTGCCGACAAGGGGAACCGAACTGTCATAATGGATATCGAAGACTACCGTGCCAAGATGACCAAACTACTGCAAGATCCAAATACATACAAACAGATAACCAGAGACCCAACAAGCAGATACCAAACTAGGAACAACAAAATTGCACAACGCCTACTAGACTTACAGCTGATCGACCATCGAACGTACTACTTCATAAAAACCAATACAGCCACATGCCTCCGAATATACGGTCAACCCAAAGCCCATAAACCAGACCTGCCACTCCGCCCCGTCGTACCGAACGTCACCGCTCCATCCTACAACCTCTCAAAGTATGTAAGCCAAATACTACAGAAATCCACAAAAAGTCCGTACAACGTTAAAGACTCGTTTACGTTCTGCCAATTCATTAACTCAGCCACACTGCCACAAAATCACATCATGATTTCTCTCGATGTGATCTCACTATTTACCAACATTCCACAAGACTTAGTGACGAAAGCAATAATAGACAACTGGCAACAGATCAGGACAAACACCAACATCTGTTTAGATATCTTTCTAGAGATGGTCACATTTTGTATGGAATGCAGTTACTTTCAATTCGATAATAAATACTATCAGCAAGTCAGCGGAACTGCTATGGGGAATCCGCTCTCACCCATTCTAGCCGAAATCGTAATGGATACTCTAATAGACAACATAGTCAGGACAATCTACACGCCCATAACTATAATCAAAAAATATGTAGATGATTTATTCCTAGCCGTTCAACAAGATAAAGTGTCACAAATACTCAAATCCTTCAACAATTACCACCCAATGCTACAGTTTACCTGCGAAGAAGAAAAGGACATGCAATTACCATACTTAGATATGCTACTAATCCGCAAAAACATCCAAACCATCCGCACACAATGGTACACCAAAAGTATAGCCTCAGGTAGACTTATGAACTACCACTCGTTCCACCCGTTAAGCCAGAAAATGAACACCGCTATCAACTTTATCACGCGTGTTGATAAGCTGTCCACGGACTATACCACCACGCAGAAATACACCATCATTAGAACACATCTACAGCGCAATGACTATCCAGCCAGACTCATCAACAGATGCTGGAACCGATATGTGAATCAAAACACCCCAACCGTCGTTAATCAATCACCAACTGCAAACCAAACACCCGATCACCACCGCCCGCCAGCCCCGCAGATCCCACCACCAGTACAGAACATGCCAGCCCCGCCGAGCCCACCACCAGTACAGAACATGCCATCACAGGATTATCAACAAAATAAACCGCCAACGCGTATTCTAACGACACACACGCCGCCAATGTCCATACAACCGTCCAACACGAGCCCAGCTAAGAATCTACCAGACGAACAGATCTACAGATCCATCCCACACATCGCCGAACTGTCACCCCGCATTGCCAAAATTCTCAGGAGAGGATTTGGCAATATCAAACTAGCATACACTACCACCAACAATATAAACACCTTCATCCCTCCAGTGAAAGACATCATACCACCGTCACAACAACACAACGTCATCTACAGTATAAAATGCCACGATTGCGAGTCGGTTTACATTGGTATGACTGCTAACCAATGTTGGAAGTGTGACTCTGCACACGCATCCAAGCAAGTTTACAACATTGCTTGAACTATCATTCTGAGGTTGTGCCAAAACCTAACAGGCTGTGCCCGAACTCATTTGTAAGTTTTGTGCGCGGATCCTGTGCTTCGGTTCGTACTTGAGTATATGTTTGCGATGAATTAGGCGATGTTTGATGGTCGGATTGTATGCGCACTGAGAAAATCGAAATAGCAGGCAATGCAAAACCTGCCTGCCTACTGTACACATGAGAAATGATTTACTAGGAATATTTGTTTCTACAGATTAGGTATGACTACTGTAGCTATAGTTCGCTCAATTTTTAACGGATGGAAACGATTCAGTTTTGTTCAATAATGGGAAACAACCATGTACGTATCTTCTTTTCTAATGATCTAATGATTGCATATTATTCAAGTATGTTAGTCGACAGAAGATAACTTTTTTTTAACGCTCGAAGTTTTTTTGGAATAAACTTCAAACATAAAACTTCAACGAGTTGAAATTAAAAGTTCGCTAATTATGAGTGACGTTGAAAACTACTTTTCAACACTCAAATGTAACTGATTGTTGGTAAAACGTACATTCACATACATATATTACCCTAATTTGGGTGTATACTACGTATTGTGCTCAAAATCATTATTAAATAAATTTTATTGTAATATTTCATAGCAGTATTGTTTCGGTATATCTATAATTCGGTAATCTATAGTCCTACATAATTCAAAATTCCTGGGTAATACAAATTGAAACTGAAACGAATTTCAGGCGAATTTGGAATAACCAGTGCCGGCTTGTTCATTTGTTGCTAGCATTAGCATATGCTGGTTGATCCTTAGAAGGGTTTTAGTTACAATCTTTTTGGCTTTTGGATCAACATAAATTTTTTTATCTCTCGAGATAACAAAACCAATGTATTCTACACATTACAATAAATATATGCCAAATTTAGCAACCTATACACACGGCCTAATCTTATACCATTGCACTATGGGCAAAAACGAGCCGAAAAAACGCGATATGGCCTACAGGCTGCTAAATGTAGGTAATCTAATGTAAAATTTTCCGGAGAATCGAGTATTACCCACCGCTTTCCCGTTTGTCATCGGCGAGTGCCCCATTTCGCTCATTTTCCCCTATTTTTAACATCTTTTACCCTTTTTGGACTAAATCAAGCCAGGCTTTGAGAAAACAAAACATAAAAATCAAATTATTTTGTGTAAAGAAGTCCATAGAATTGAATGGGGTTGACCCCGTTTAGTTTAGAACAGGATCATCGCTTCAAGGCTCATCAACTTCAGTTTCTGAAGCAGCGGAACGATCGTTACATAGCTATGGAAATACACGCAGATTTTGCAATTTAAGTTTTTATTAACCTTGATACAACAGATATACCGGAATGTCCAGATTGGCTCAAAAAACATCCAAATGTTGATTCAAGAATTTGTCTTAGAAAATCCCGTAGTTGAATACGTCATTAGCCACACTTCTTTATTATTTTTCCATTTATAAATGACCAGTTTTAGGTTCCGGTAGTACTTTATACGGAAGTTCCGTAGTGTGGAGTATGAACGAGTGCTCTACAGTACAATTTATTCATTTTTACTGACCCAAAATGAGATGGCAGCAGCAGATTTCGTTTTATTTCGGTTCCCTCGAAGCATACTTATATTTCCTGCGGCCTAATGGTAAGATCTGTTTTTTTTACAAGGGAAACTATGTTTGTTTCTCTCCTGGTTACTCGAAACAAATTTGTTAGCAAGATAACAATCTGAAAAACTACGAAAATCCGTTTCCTTGCAGTTGAAAAAAATACTCCATTCATCTTCGTCTCATCATCGAAACTTTATTTATAAAAGAAATCAAATTATAATATTTAGAATTTTTCAAAAGTAATGATAAAAAATTATTTAGCTCTCAAAAAATATGAAAAACTAACTCGTTGGCGAGAATTTAGAAAACAAAATATTTTCAACGTTTTATAAAAAAATTGTTTCAACCCAATATTATTCTACAATATTCATAGAAGTATCTAACGTTTGCTGTCAGTACCATTAACACCGGAATGATTCGGTGATTCAAACTTCTTAATTTTTTCTTTAGTCTTTAGACTAAAATGATGATTTTTGTGATTACCCTAAATTAGGGTCCCTAACTCAGGAGCAGGCCAAATCAAAAACACGATAATAAAATTTTTCAGATAAGGTTCAAGTACACATAGTTTAAACAAATCTGGAGTAGCTTTAATTCGCAATAGCACTATTTTTCATGGAATTGTTGTATTAAAACAAAAAAAAACAAAAACATGTATATAAAATAAAAAATTAGTGCTATTACATAAATTTTCAACGGAAGATTTTTGCGTACAAATGAAAACCATTTGTAAACAGTGCCATAAACATAAAAACTGTGAAATACACATGCATAATGAGAAGTAAAGCGGTTTTTTCATGCTATGTCAGTTCTTGTACAAGCTTAGGACCTTCGTTGCTTTATTGTCCAATGATTGAACAGTTAAATTTTAATACTATAAATATTTTTTTATTTTGCTTGAAAATGTTGACAAATAGTGCATAGATGAATATCATTAGCTATGAACAGCATGATATAGAAATATAATTATTTTAAACGTTAATTAGGCTTATACAAATTTGAAAAAAGGTTTATGTCGCCCCCCCCCCTTCTAAAATTTTCGAAAATTGAAGGGGCAAAAAAATTTACGTTGCATTCTTTAGTGATAAGCAGATTTTTTACAGTTCACCGAGTTTACATCTCTAAATTACCCAATATGTGCAAAGTTAAAGTAATTATCCGCTTAGCCTCGATCAACTTTCCTTCACCAACTAAGCTTTTTGATTCCCAAAGCCGAAAATTGGATGTGCTTGAAATTAGACTTTTGGCTCCATTTACTTTAAATCTTATTCCATTTTATTTTAACTTTTTTTAAAAGAACCGAATTTGATTGAGGCATCAATAAACTAAACAATATATTAGTGAAATTTGGTACCGCTTTTGACGGATGTATTCCGAATTGCTGGAGGGTTATTTTATGCTGTCATCGGTAGTAGATAGATTAAAATAGAAATACAACAAATTAGGCACTCCGGAATATCAGCTTTCAGTACTTTCGGGGCTCCAATTGGTCGTTTTATTCCGTAGTGTCCAAGAACTTACCCTAATTTTGGATATTGGGGACATAAAGCTTACAATTTTACCTTACAAATACAATATTTTATCATGCATTGAATGCATGCAGAAAGGATGTTACTGAATTGTTCGAAACTTTTCGGACTATTGTCATGTTGTGATTATCATAGGGATCAATGGTGGCCCCGACATTAACATCAAATCAAGTCATGTTAAGTTATATTGCTTTTGTACTGTGCATCTTCATCTGCTTTGAAATTGGAGTTTTAGTATGGATTATGGTAATGTGCGAAACTGGAATTAAATTGGAATAACATTTTCATTGCTAGGCAGTCGTAATGGTTTATCTCTCCAAACATTTCAATGATTAGTTCGGTTTGAACTAAAATTTAAGTACTGTACAAGATTTTTGTACTAAATATGCATTAATATGGAAAAATAAACACTGGTTTCTACTCCTTTGTTTCGGTTTCGAAGGTTTGATGTTATTATTTTTTTCTTGCCCCCCCTTGAGCAATATTTCGAGACCAGGACATAAACTTTTTTCCAAATTTGTATAAGCCTTAGTGAGACATGTTTCTTATCTGAAATGCTAACAAAATTCAGGGTTATAGCCCATATTGTATATGACAATGTTCAACTTGAATTTTTGTTATTAAATCTTGCCTTATGTAACGCCATTTTTACAAGAAATTATCCACAACTGATCAAAGTGAGTAATTCGTGCACTTTGATAGGGTTTGAGCGTATATGTATTCTAGAATTAGCGTTTTATTGGACGCTGTTCAATCATTGCCCGAGCAGGAGCGAAGAGCAAAATAATATCAAAACTATATCAAACTAAGGTATAATACTATATTTTGTTATTGAATAGACATTGAGATACATTGATAACACATTTTGTTATTGAGTAGATATTTGAAACATTGTAAGATGAGTTTAATAACTGATTTTGTTATCATATCTTATTGTGATCTTAAAATGACATTCGATATATTTCATAAAAAACTTTTTATTGATTAAAGGGATTTTAAATTATAAATATTTTATAAAACAATTTTTTAATAAGTCATGTGCTACTACATTTGTTATTCAATACCTTAATAATACTAAAATATGTTATTCTAAACTCTGGATACAGTCATGTTATTGATTTGTTATTCAAATAACACAAGTAGTTATACTTTTGGCCTTAAACGAGCAAAATTTTGATATTATTTTTTGGTATTTTACCAACTATGTCAGCCAAAACAAGACCAAATTTTGATATGAGTTATTCGATTTCCAATAACACATTTTGATATTATTTTACTCTTCGCTCCTGCTCGGGTGGAATCGTTCAATGATAGGCAAAATACTCTATTATTGTAATTGAGATTCTTTTCTGGTTTAGGTTGTCTCAGATTGTCGACAACTGCTCTATCAGACCGTCGGCAAATAAAACTAGCTGAAAGAATAAGGGGAGAAAACACCAACCCCTTGGGCAGCTGCCCTAAGTGGTTAAAACTTGCATCTCGGACACGCCAACCCAATCAAATGAAAATAAAAAAATTATAACAGGATGAGTTCTAAATAACATTTTTTTTATAACAAAATCTGCTTTGCATTTTGCTATAAACTTAGGCTCGTTTAAAATAACTAAAATTGTAACAAAATCCGCTCTAGGCATATCACAAATATATCAAATTATGGTTTTATTTGATCTTGTTTATATCAAGATGTCAAGATCAAAAACCAGCATTCTGCCCTGCTTTATAACTAAAATGTAACAAAACGTGTTATAAATAACAGAAAGAGATAGAATCTTTGTAAAACATTTTATGTACCGCAAGTTTTCCTAACATATTTATAACAAACTTTGATAGAAATATCAACTGGAGCTATAATTCTGTAATAGAATCATTTGATGGGGAATCCAAATCCTTGTACGCTAACGCTAATCAAAAGTCCTGAATCAATAGAAAAATTTAAATCATGATTCATAAGTCAAATCTTTGAAAGTTATGCTACATTGGATTGATTTGAAAATACTTCATACTTTTGGCATACTAGTATGCATCTTTCATTTGTGTAAAGAATTTTCAGATCAACCCTGCAGTTAAGCGTTCCTCAAGGTTATGCCAAGTCCAGAATATATTATAGAATATATTCTGATATATTAAATCATATATAAGTTCAACGAGCATTTAAACATTAAATTCTGTTTATTATGTATAAAAAACGTTTTAGTTTTGGCTCAATAAACCGAATACCATAATTTTAAACAAAAGTCAAGCGGGAAAATTTTTAAAAGCTTCAAAGCAGTAAAAAGAAACAAGTGAAGAAACAAAATTTAACACGAAAATAAATATTTTTGTATGATTTAATGGCCGTATTGTGTTAAATAATTAAAATTACATTTTAATCACCAATCGTAATTTAAATATTCATTAAAGCGCATTGACATCAGATTTGCTAATAGCATAACGGTCAGAAGAACATTATCGACACAGTTTCTTTCACCTTTGCTGTGCTCTGTGCACCCACAAAATCAGCAATCCATGCTGAACACGTCGCCTCAATTCATCGCAGGTACATCGCGTGCATCGTCGAAGTACATCGCATGATGTTACCAATGTTTCGTACCAAAGTGTGAACCATTTGATCAGAGTATGCGGTCCGCAAAAAACATTAAACGCTGCGATGAGGCAAGTTTGAGTTGAACGTGAATCAAAGAAAAATGACTTCGATTCAACTTGGGTTCAGCATATGCCAACATTGCTGCTAACCATCTGAAAACGAGACTCTCCGGACATCAAACGACCGTCAATCAGCTGGACAAACTACTGAGCAACGGACTCTCTGCAAGCGACCACCAGATTGTTTCTCTCAGAGAAAAAACAGCGCTGATAGCCCATTGCGTAGACCAAGGCCATAGATTTGATCTGACCAATACTAAAATTATTGATCACAGTTACAAAAAATATCCACTACCTATACTAGAAATGTGCCATATCTCAAATTCTCGCAACTCCATCAACAAGCGTACCGACGTAGAAGGCCTCAACCATACATACTCAGGATTATTAGCTTCTCTTAAACCCACCAACACCCCTTTACCATAGCACTATAGCCAGATATTCAAACATAAACCAGGTACAATAAGTGGACGTTAGACCGACAGTGCAAAGAAAAACCAAATCGTGATAATTTAATTTAATTTAACAGACAGGAAAACAGATGTGCAACAAAAATAACTTAGGACATGTTACTTTAACTAAACAAAGACAATTGACAAAGGACAGACAGTATTGTACGTATAAAATTGAAAATTAACAAAATTTGTAACATATCTAACACCCAATGTATCGTAGAAATCCTTGATAAAGACTACAAAATATAGTCGAAACGTCGGAGAAAGTACAAAATCTGTTCTGATTTATCAAGACTGACAGCCGATAAAAATAAATATACATACTGAAAAAATAAAAATTATTGTCTACACTGAAAAAAAAGCACTTCAAAAACTAAAAATCGATCTCTAATAAAACGCCATTTCAGAAATTGATGAAAATTTTTTCTGAGGTTAGATAATTATATGGCCTACAAGTCTTCTATGCATCGCAAAATGATCAAATTGAAGAGAAAAAAAATCCCTAACAAAAACTTTTTCATATACACACTGAAATAAAGATGTAAACAGCTAAAAGTTTTGGTTAGAAAAACTTTTTTCTCTTAAATATGACAATTTTGCAATGTATGGAAGAATTGTAACTCACATAATTATCTATCTTTAGAAAAAATTTCATGAATTTGTAAGCTGGCGTTTTTTGGGAAATCGAGTTTTAATTTTTGAAATGCTTTTTTTCCAGTGAATAAAATAATTTTTATTATTTTCAATATTTTTTTATGAAAATTCAAAATACTTTCTAAAAGTCACTCATACATCAACACTACAAGAATGCACTATTCTGCTTCCATCCAAGAATCTGCACCGTCTCACCAAGCGAAAGCTACATAGGCTTAGTGTGAGGAAAATTGTTCGGATTTTGTTTCTTCGAAAGAGTGACCAACCTCTACCCCTGATTTGAATCCTCTCGACTTCTACGCCCGGGGTCACATGCTAGGCAAACTAGGGAACACCAAAGGATTGACTGTGGGTACTTTCAAGCAACTATTGGAGAAGATTATGGATTGAATGCCTCAGGATATCGTACCAGCTGTTATGCTTTTCAACAACGATTGCGACTGGTAATTAAAGCAAAGGGAGAAAGATTTGAGGTGGACTAATTTGAGACAAATGCTATGAATATACTTTACACGAAATACATTCAAAATTAAAATTTACTCAAGCGTCTTATTTTTGTGACCATTTATTTTTTTATTACAGTCACTTTAACAACTTAGGTTGTTCGTGACCTCTGCGGGGTTGTGATTTGAACCCGGGTGCTCGGGACCATTTACTTTATTGAGAGTTATTACTACTCACCCTGTATAATATTAGCTGAGAGCTTGATCTTACAGAGGGAATGAATGACACTATGGCCCTTTTGTTAAGAGCCATCTCCCTTTTGTCAATCTCGCTGCGCTGATTTCCTTCTGTCAAGGAAAGGTGTACCCCATTAGGCATACGGAAGTTAAGCATAATGGGCGTTTAGCATAATGGGTGATAGGTATAATGGACCGTAGGCATGATGTGCGGAAGACATACCTTATGTATGGTAGGCGTAATGGACATTAGGAATATATTATACCAACTATCTGCAGTTAGCTTGCAAGAGGCCCCATCGAATTGAAAAAGAATCCAATTTTTGCACAGAGAATGGGTCAAGACGGAGACTAGGGAAAACTGACTAAAGTTGCTAGACCTAGGAAAATGAATAAACCTAGACCGATTCTTCCAATGGCGGCCTGCCGGCAACACTTGCGGCCTGTGGCCGTCGCACCCTGAATTACTAATGAGATTTCATAAAATAATTTTGAAGTACTTATGCGAAATAGTCGTTATGCCAAGTGTGCAAATGGTCCCGTTTGATTAAGCCAAACAGCATTATGCCAAATGGACGACATAAGACGAATGTAGAACTTGACTCCTTCAACACCTTCAATTTATTTTCTAGTCGTTAGTAAAACCAAAACCTATGAAAAACATATCTAAGCGTCAAATATAGTGAGGAATATCGAAAATTGCAACAATTCTATATATCTACATAAATAATAGTGGAATTTATTTGTGAAAACAATTTCGACTTTTCTTTCATTAAATTTTCGTATTCTACAAAGACACTTAAAAACAAACTTTAGTTAACTAAATATTACTTTTGCTATTGGAAAACTCGTGAAACATAAGAGAAAGCTAACAATATGTAAAATAAAACCAATGCAGATAAATCCATACGAGGGATCGCACACAGATTAGATTATATCAACTGTAGGCAGTATTGCCCACTGCGGAAAATCTTATGCGCTGTACAAATTGTATCGACAGGGTAATATGTCCCTTTGCTGAAAATTTTTGAATCAGTGCAAAGATATGATTTCTCATTAATTTTATCAGAAAAAGAAACTGACGAAAGCGTTCAAAGAGTTTATGTTTCGGAACACAAATTCGAGCTTAACGTAAGATTACGAAATTGTCTGCTTAATACTAAAAATATAACTCTTAACTTGTCATGCTATTTACTATGCCAAATCTACAAAACCTTTCGACAAATGAACTAAATTTGTTGGCTCCTCGGTGTAAGGTGCATTCAACACCACACTCCCCTGATTGTTTAGGGTCTAGTATCTTTGCTTCGGTATTTCGTTTATTGTCACAAAAAAAGTCGAACCACAACCGCACCACCGACCGGCAACCGAGCACAAAATATGCAAATAGATAAATCCGAAAATCCCTCCTTCGGCACTGCACCACTGCTGGCGGGTTTCGGGATTTTAGGCCGTCGAACTTTACGTCAAACCCTTGACACGACATCACCATCGGGAGGAATAAATTGGTGAATCCAATATAAGGGTATTGTAGACCGGTTTCGCCACTCCACCACCAGTAGAACCACCAGTGGAGTTGAGGGAGATTTACTTTAAACCCCGCTAAGCGACTGTGTCTAGACCTAGGCCGAGGACATCGCCGAGTCAAATGGATGAAGCTGAATTTATCTCGATTACAACTAGACTTATGTCAGTTTTAGGAATTCGCATTCAGGCGAATTTTGAATAGAGATGACGATTGTTTTGAATGATGACATTAGAAACGAGTAGCCGATATCGAGTTGACTAATTAAAATCTATGTTGGCCTGGAGAAATCATTATTTAAGTTTAATTCATTTCGATTTAAGACGCTCTTGAGTTTGCTGCCTAATATTTGATTACGAAAAAACTTGTGAAAAGTTAAAGAACACTTGCTCTAGCTCGAACTATTTTTATCTCCGTCCAATACACTTTTTGTTCTGTTCTTTTTTTGTGAAGCTGCAAAAGAACTTTGCAAACGATTCTTTACGTTTTCTCGAACAATCGATTTATTTCCTGTCACAACATGTATATTTTATAGTTTTTGCATTCTAAATTTTATTTCAAACTACGAATCTTTTCCTAAATCCACCACATTCAATTGCGACGTCAAACTGCGAAAACAAACCACCTTTCAACCCATTGAATCGCATATCCAGGATAGATTTTTCTGCGAAACTTTTACAGCTTCTTTTGTCGACGTCTTTGAATAAGATGTTCCTGCCTGCTGATCAAAAGAATTTGTCATAAAAAGGAAGAAAGCATACCTCACTGAATTTGTCGATAGCATAGCACAATTCTGCGAATTGTACACTTTGCAGGAAACGAAATGTAACGGTATGTAGCTAGATATATACGTGTCCTTAAACATGTAACAAATGCTTGCAATGCGATCAACTGTAGCGAATGATAGTTTTGTTGCCTAATGATGTTTTTTCGTTCCAAAAATATGCCTGTAATGTAATGCTGACGCTAGATATGCTATCGGTATTCTATAATAAGACATGAGTGCATAAGAAGATGACGAAAAAATTCAACTTATTTCTGCCAAATATACAAAAAAATGGGATCTATTTGATAATTCAGGTAAAAATAAAATACTGCTGATATTATTAATTCAATCAGATTGATTCTACAAATTGTTAAAGCGCCGTAAGCAGAATGACCGTGTTACCACAGTCTAACAGACGTAACACTGAAGCCCTGTTCTAACGCATAAAATAACGATCATCAGATTTCCACTCAGGCAGCAAGTTTTGCCAGCCGGATCCTTAATTTGCATAAATTGTTCCAACCACTCACTCCAGTCGGTAGTCCAGTCACCAGTCCCCACATCAAGCCGGGCCGATCGGGTTTAATCAGCAGAAAAATCATCTCGCGTGGAGCAGAATAACATAAATTTGTCACAATATTTTCCCCGGGCCTGACCTGACTGGCTGGCTTTCTGGCTAAATCCAGCCTGGCGCAAAGTTATCCGATTGTAACGAACAACAGCGAGCGTCCGTTCCCAGGAAACGTTAATGATGAAAAATGTACCGAATGCTCTTTGCGGGGTTGCTTTTGCTACTACTCTCTAGCTACTGGTACCTACTGGGGGTTTATAAAGCATCAAGCGTTGCGGTCAAAGAGATACCGAACCGGTAAAAGCGGAGGAAAACCAAAACAAAAAAGGAACGTTTTAGCCTTCCAATTGAAACGAGAATTCCGCTCTATATGGGCATAACAAAAAACTATAATCAGGGCTTTTAGCGAGGCTGTTGTTGTGCTTTCGAGTTTTTCCAGCAGAATTTGTACAGCAGAGAGCAGTTCTACGCAGAAATGACCAATAACAGCTTAATTTAGCTGTATTGCCGCTATTCTGATACAGTCAATTTGTTCATGTGATTTTATTGCATTTGATTGAAAGATATTTTTCAATAAAACTGTATTTTATCGTTACGTGAAAAGCAATGACACCGCAAGGTATTCAAAATATTTTATTATAGAAATAAAATTCCTTGGTGTGTCCCATCCCAGGCACGCCGCCGGCTGCGTGCGTCGGCATTTTTGCTAAACTTGACATTGACATTAATCCTGGTAATAGCAACTTTACACTTTTACCGCTTGTCAATTGCGGTGGATTAAGTTCTTATTACGATCCACCAGAAAATTGCAAATTGATACCTTCGATTTTTTCGGAGTACTTTCATCTTTAGAAGTTGCTTTTTTTAAGTATCAGTCTACGATTTTTATCTTTGCTTTCTCGGATCTGTGGCAAGCAATTTGTCTTAATTAGTTACCGCTCATCGTAACTTATAGTCCCTAGCATTTGTCGATGCGAGTAGGAAGAAGCCGAATACTCATTAGTATTTGAAACGAAGAAAAAAAAAGCATTATCTTATCTCTAATTTGCATTATTTGCTGCGTGCCAATTCGATTTGCCAAAGGACATGGCCACTGAAGATAACGGCAAAAGTGGAAGAGAAATTTCTCGCGACGTAATAGAGGCAAGACCAAATGCAAAATTTATCCGCCCTAAAAAATATATCTCTAAAACTACCTTCCGAATGAGCCATTGAATTCGAATTAGTAAAGTTGAAAATAACAATGCGTCCAAGAAAAAAAGTGCTGCATGTGAATGCACTGCAATGGAGAAGCATTGAAATCTAAAAAATTAATTAAATTAAGGAAGACCTGAAAAAGCCTAATGGGATTATGCGAATAATGTGAAACCGGGATCTGAGAAAGGAGAGAGAGCGAAGTTTTTTAAACCAAAAGTTGTTTCATCTGGGTGTGTCTCTGTATTTCTGTGTTTTGGCACATATTTAAAAAGCCAAAAGTAGCCGTTTCCAGGGTCTTTGTTTAGTAAAGTGGAGGAGCACCTCTTGTAAATCTCTAAACTCTCCGTTACATCTATCTTCTACGCAGAGCAGTTGTTTATTACATTTGCGTTGTCAATGGTCAGCGGTCATGTTCAGAAACAATTACTACAAACAGTTGAAAGGTGCACCGATGGGCAATCCATTATCACCGTTCCTGTGTGAACCATTCATGGCAAACATTGAAAGCAAGCTGGAACAAATCCAGGTACTCCCAAAAAAATGGTGGCGATACGTCGACGACGTTTTCAGCATAATCAAAAAAGGAGAACTGGAAACCATTCTAGCAGCTATGAATGGCACACACAGGAACATACACTTCACATATGAAATGGCAAAAGATGGAAAACTTCCTTTCTTAGACAAGCTAGGCTTTGAAAAAATAAAGCATGAAAACCTAATTATTTTGTGTAAAGAAGTCCACAGAGCTGATTAGGGTTGACCCCGTTTAGTTTAGAGCGAGATCATCACTTCGAGGATCTTAGACTTCAGCTTCTGAAGCAGCGGAACGGTCGTTACGTAGCTATGGAAATACACGCAACATTTCGCAAGTTAAGTTTTGACTAACCTCTATACAACAGATATACCGAAACGTCCAGGTTGGCTTAAAAACATTCAAATGTTGATCCAAGAATTTGTCTTGGAGAAACCCGTAGTTGAATATAGTTGTAGTCATTTGCCACACTTCTTTATTATTTTACAACTTATAAATGATCAATTTTAGGTTCTGGTAGTACTCTAAACGGAAGTTCCGTAGTGTGGAGCATGAACGAGTTCTCTACAGTATAATGTATTCATTCTTACTGACCCAAAATGAGATGGCAGCAGCAGATTTCGTTTTATTTCATCTGTTATTTATGACGTGAACAAATAATCCCACTGCAATCCGGAATATCTCCGGGAAAATGGACCCAAAATTTGCTAATATATTTTTTTATTGAAGGTCAATCCAAGGTGGTTCTTTGAAGACAAGTTGTATAAAAATAGATCAAAAAATAGTAAAGATAGTGCCAAAAGTGTAACCGCAAGTACACTAATTTTTGAAGTCTCGGCGGGAACGTAAAGGTAAAAGTAGGTAAAAAGTAGGTAGGTGATGTGTCATCACATGATACATAGGATGGAAATATTACCGTTAAGTGAGCTAGGGAAACAAAAAGAATTAACATACATTTTGGAAATTGCAAAACTGAACGAATACAAAGAAAGGACAATTTAGAACATTTTTGCCAAGAAAAGAAGAGACGCATACAAAAAATCACTCACAACATTACCACAAATAACACCAGAACTTAAGAGAGTGGCAGTAGAATACGACGAAAACGTAACACGCCCTCTCCGTCGAAAAATGTTGAAATTTTGAATTGACCTAGTCTATACCAGCCGAAACAACCAGCTCAAAAGTAAGTTGGGTTCAACTAAAGACCCGATTGGAGAACATAGAAAATCCGGGACTTATGAAATCAGTTACCCACACTGCGAAAAGGTCTACATCGCGCAGTGGTCAAATTTTGAAAAAACGCCGACATTAGCAATTGGGTAAAAAAGGCGTAATTTTTCAAGGGTGATATCTTCAGAGAAATTTAATAATAAAATATAGCACATCTTTCTGCACTATTATAGTGACCGTGAATTTACCTATTAGGGTGATACAAACTTTTGTTTTTTTAAACAATTTCAAAAAAAAATTATTATCTTCTAAAAGTTGCAGAACATACTAAAATAAGCAACTTTGCTGAATACATTAACTATCTATCTCTTACCGGTTGCGAAATATAATGATATATTAAAAAGGAGCGCTTAAAAATCAATTATGCTCAATAACTTTGCACACGATTTTTTTACTACTTTTGAGTGTTCTACAAAGTTATTCAGTATGCTAAAATACACATTTTCTCTTAAGACTGTTTGTGGCTAGGACGCATATTTAATAAGTTATAAAATAAATGAAATAAAAATTTGCAATATTCAAAAATTATTTTTTCAATTTCGGGCAGCTTCGCACAAACCAGACAACCATTAGGTGAAAGTACTATATTTTATCTATAAAAAAAAATTCCATCAAGAGCACTCTAAAGGAATCTCAGAAAAATCAATTGAAAAATGCGTTATTTTTTTAAAAAAAATTTATAACTCATTACATGGTCGGTGTTAAGTCAGACCGGACCAAGTCGCAACATTTACAAAAATAAGTTAATGACAGCAAACGATCAACAATTTTCTAAGCTATATTTTACTCTAATCAGATTACAGTAATGTTGCGAACAGCCGGAGTTATGAGATGATTTCGAACAATTAATAGCTATAAACCATACAGAGCAGCAAATTTTGAACGCGTTTTTCTCGAAATCAGGATTTTGTCACTTGGTTCGGTCTTTCTTAACACCGACCGCATATGCATCTTCGTGAAAAACAGTCTTCAGAGAAAATATGTATTTTAGCATACTGAATAACTTTGTAGAACATTTGAAAGCAATAAAAAATTGTGTACAAAGTTATTGAGTTAGTTATTTAAGTGCTCCTTTTTGGCACATCATTATATTTCGCAACCGGTAAGAGATAGATAGTTACTATATTCAGCAAAATTGCTTATTTTAGTATGCTCTGCAACTTTTTGAAGAAAATATTTTTTTTTAAATTATTTAAAAAAACAAAAGTTCGTATCGCCCTAATAGGTGGATTCACGGTAACCCTGATAGTGCAGAAAGATACGCTGTATTTTATTATTAAACTTCTCCAAAGACACTATGCCTCAAAAATAACTCATTTTTGCGTTATAGCAAACTGGTGTCCTCAGCAAAGTTGTAGAAGAGGCTTGGCACACACTTTTCGCTTTGATTTTGCTCTTTTGATTACTGCTCCTCAGCCAAGCAGAATTTGAAAAAGTGGTCTGTGGGGCATTTGTAGAGCTAGTAATTAACTATAATATTGCTGAAGAAAGTGAAGTTTTATCTTTAGTATTTACGGCGCTGTTACCATAAATACAAAACGCACAGTAATGCTTACTTCAGAAATATTGTAGATAATAACAAATTCTACAAACGCCCCATACATCACTTTTTCAAATTTTGCTTGGCTGAGATGCAGTAATCAAAAGAGCAAAATCGAAGCGAAAAGTGTATGCCAAGCCTGTAGAACACAATAAAATAAGCAACTTTGCTAAATACAGTAACTCTCTATCTCTTTTCCTTAACGAGCTATAATAATTCTTTTAAAAAATATCACATTTTTCAATTATTTTTTTATGAGGCTCCTTCGGAGTGCTCTTAATGGAAATATTTTTTTTTATAGATAAAATATAGTGCTTTCACCTAATGGAACCGAAATTGTCAAAAAATAATTTGAATATTGCAAAAATTATGTATTTTTGACCAAACTCGTGACTTTAGTCATGACCTTGAAATGCGGTCAGGCATATATAAATATTTATTTTGAAACGATGATTCTACAATTGATGAAGGGACGGTGAGGGAAAGTAATGAAGAAGGATTTTTTTCGGGAATAAAGGGGAAGGGTGGAAAGGAAGGGGGGGGGTAATAGGTAGCTATGGTTAACAAGTTGTCGTTATGACTCCTATCTTTTGTCCAATGCTTGGTTCGACCCATGCACCTTCCAGCATTGGACAAAAGATAGGAGTCACAACGACAACTTGTTAACCATAGCTACCTATTACCCCCCCCCCCCTTCCTTTCCACCCTTCCCCTTCATTCCCGAAAAAAATCCTTCTTCATTACTTTCCCTCACCGTCCCTTCATCAATTGTAGAATCATCGTTTCAAAATAAATATGTATTTTTTACCCAATTGCTGATGTCCGCGTTTTTTAACAATTTGACCACTGTGCATCGGCCAGACTAGAAGAAATCTAGAAACACGTACTAAAGAACACTTGGCACTTATACTGACCTGTCAGCTGCCTTTAGTAAGCTCAGTCACGTAATCGTAGTCGCTAAACTCGAAAGGGTTGGGATAGGCGGAACTCTCCTGCGATGGTTCCGTTCTTATCTAACAGATGGTCAGCTGATGGTTGCCATCGGTGATTGTAGATCCAGTACATTCTGTGCCACCTCAGAACGCCCATATTCCTGCTCTATTTCAACGACGTGAGCCTCGTACTTGAAGGACCAAGGTTTTCATAGGCCGATGATTTAAAAAAATTCTCGCGTATCCGCTCAACTGAAGACTACCTCGCTCTCCAACGACAGCTGGATGTCTTCGCTAATTGGTGTACCTCAAACAGAATGGTTGTAAATCCCTCAAAGTGCTCTGTAATATCCTTCTCGCGTAAAAAAGATGCTGTTATTTTCAACTACACGCTGCTATCGAGCACTGCGAGCAGATCGATTATATCAAAGATCTAGGTGAAATATTCGATACAAAGCCAACATTCAGACAGCATGTATCGTATAACGTTAACAAATTCTCCCGGACTCTGGGATTCATTTTTAGGATCGCCAAAAGTTTCACAGACTTTTACTACTTAAAAGCATTAAACTACTCTCTGGTCAGATCGACTCTGGAGTACTGTTTTGCGGTCTGAAACCCGAATTACCACAACGGCTCTGAACATATCGAATCCGTCGAGCGCCGCTTTTTGCGTTTTGCTCTTCGTCGGTTGCCCTGGCGAAATCCGTATCACTTGCCGAGCTACGAAAATCGACGTCTGCCGATCAACCTGGATACTCTCTCCACACGGAGGGATACATCTAAGCCCTGCTAGTCGCCGATACTCTGCGAGGAAAAATACACAGATTGCCCTCAAATTCTAGAGTGAAACGACTTTAATGTGCAGCCTATATGCCTTCGAAATACTGCTATGCCGAGGATGTCACACCACTGTACAAACTACAGCAAATAAGTACGGGCCCTCAGCGGTCTCCAGATGACGTTCGACAAAGTAGCATCCATATTCGATTTCCATCTATTGCGCCAAACCCAACGTGAGCGATTCAACTGCTTCTTCATCCGATCCAAATAATTTATTTACCCGTTTTTATTTAGATTTATGTGAATTTATTACTATTTAAACACTTGACCACAAGTTTTAAGAAGTTAAACCATCATTGGGACCAGTAAGTCTGTTGATGTAATTAATAAATAAGACAATAAGAAAATTACACGTAATGGATAAGTTTCCCATTGAGGAAGTAGTCTCGAGCTTGTATGAAGGTTTCGTGATTGTCAAAATCCACAGGTAATACCCATAGTGATCATCAGCGATCGGGTATAGCATTGGTAGGCGAAATCAGGTGATGATATAAAGAGCTAGAGCTAGAACGAGTGGAAGCGGGCGACGACGGCCTTCGACAAAGATCTCTATACCTAGGCAGTCCGAGTGTGCAGTAAAATACCGATCCCGACTACGAACGAGTTGATGAATATCTTGGTGAGGGCATGTGATGTTACCATGCCGAGAAACACCCAGCACCCAGTTTCGATGAAGAACGAGACAATTAGCAACCTTCCCGCTAGATGTCGTGGCATCAGAAGACGTGTTCAGAGAGCCAGAACTGCAGTAGACCGTGAGGGGCGTAGCGTGGTATTAAGATTGATCGAGCTGCATTGGAATTTGAGATATAAAACTCGCCCAGCTAGCACCAACTCGTATATCAATGTACGAAAACTATCGTAAATATCTCCTAACAAACTCGAAATCGTAACTAAAATTGGATAAAGTGGGATCAAGTTGATTTTCTGTCGTATATAATGATAATGACTGACATACATACGATTTTCAGCACAAAATCGTAGAGCAGTACGGAGCGACTCGCGTTTAATCGGATATTATCGTATATAAATACTTATATAGTCGTAACGCTCAAAATTATTCGTAATCACGTATATCGCCTCCAAAATAGTACGGATATGCCAATTTTGCGCATGAAATACGATTTATTTAGCATGTATATCTGCACGTAATGCTGATTTTCACCTTTTTTATACATATGAAAATGCTAGCTGGGCGTGTCATTTAATATCTGGACGCACTGTTTCGGTCGGAACTGGAATGTTTTGATTGAAGTTAATACTATTTGAAACGGTGGTTCTACAATTGATGGAGGGTAGGGAAAGTAATGAAAATTTTTTGAAGTGAAGGGGAAAGAGCGGGACCTATGAACCGCAGGAGCGAAGGTACACGGGTACCAGCGAGACACATGCTTTGGCGGGTCTTGT
This sequence comes from Sabethes cyaneus, assembly GCF_943734655.1. Lineage (NCBI taxonomy): Eukaryota > Metazoa > Arthropoda > Insecta > Diptera > Culicidae > Sabethes > Sabethes cyaneus. Next base: position 43,557,229 of record NC_071355.1, read on the forward strand.
GGGTTCAAATCCGGTTATGACCGTCTTTCAAGGTCAAAGACTAAAAACACGAGTTTGGACTGAAGTTTTTTGTTTTTTTTGTTTAGATTATAGTCACTTTAACCAGTTTTGGGTCATTCTTGACTTCTGCGGGGTTGGGATTTGAACCCGGGTCCTCGTCGTGAGAGGTGTGAATGCTAACCACTACGCCGGGACTAACCCCTCTGAAGTTAAGTTTTCTCTTTCAGTGTCATCTTTGATAGAAGCCGCGAAGCGAAACTTGATTTGGACACCCACTTCGAAAATTCGATGAGGTTAGGTTCTAAAATGGCAGAACTAAGAATCGGAAGCTACATTTGAAGGTGTTGAGAATGATTAGGGCAAACCCAAGCCCGTCGGATTATGATAAATCACCAAAAAATTCAATGCCAGCCAAAACACCGTCAGAAGGATTTGTCTACGAGAGAGATTTCGATCTTTTCGGGCCAGTAAGTAACCAAACAGGACACTGAAGCAGAATCTAGTGGCCAAAACACGTGCTCAAAAGTTGTACAATGCATCTGCGGATATAAAAAACAGGGTTTCGTGGCAAAGAAGACTATCGATTCCAAAATGTACCAGCAGGAGTGCCTGCAAAAACATACTCTTCCGTGCATGAAAGCTCACAATGGACATGTAAAGTTTTGGCCTGATTTAACAAGCTATCACTACAGCGGAAAAGTACTACCGTGGTTTCGAGACAACGCACAATGGGCAAAAACGAGCTCGTAATCCCAAGAATTAGAAGCCGCTGGTTTGGAATCTTACAAGATACCTATTATTATGTAAAAAAATGCAGGAAATCTATTGGTGATAGTTTCATCCTGCGCAAACTTCGGGAAGTGGTCCATTTTGCCCTATTTTCCCCAAAAATCATTTAAAAAGCTAATTAAACAGTATAATAACTTATTTGCCACCCGTGAAACGAAGCTTCCAAATGTTGTCAAAACAACAGAAGAATCAAATCCCATCCATTCCATATTGTGCGAAATGCAGGTATAGTCCATTTTGCCGGTAAATAAGGATTTTGAGGAATAACGAAAAGATAATTGTGGCAGTAGAAGGGCTAGGTCACGCCACTAGGTGGATTGATTCGTTTTTTTATTAATATATATAGTTTTCTTATGTCTGACTGTAACATTAGATCCAAGCAAGCTGTTAAAAAAAATTCTGGACTCTAACACACGCCGTGAAGGTAACAACGATTTCAGCAATGGGTGGGTAGGCGAAATCGGCAATTTGATGGGATGCCACATAATGCGATACTGATTTCAAGAAGTCCTACGGGGGAATAAAAGAATTTGATTTTAAAACAATAATTGAAGCAAACGTCAACCATTTGAGAGTGATGAAGCATTCTTAAGGTGTGATTTGGCATATGTGATAATAAGGATAGCCTGCGATTTAATCAAGCTATAATTGATAATCAGAAGTTGCCAAAGTAGCGCATATTCAATATAAACCGCGAAGGCGCATATCCCGTTGAGTATATTTATAACTAAGTTTGCTTCTTCCGTAGTTCCTTACAAGAATGGTAGCTAAAACCCTTCCCGAGTCAGGTGTGGGATGATATCTTAATCACACAGAAGTGATGTAGCGTGTTTTCTAAAACAATCAGATGATTTATCAAGGACGCATTCAAACTTTGGTTGTAAAAAAACTAGAATTCATCAAAATGTGGTTTATGTGAAACGTGTTGTTCCATGATTTAGTTGCAAAGCTGATATACAAACGCGCCCTGAAATATAGCAATATAAAGTAACATAAGTATTGAAGTCTGCAAATTTAAGTTCTAACTTTAAGAGTTTTGTAGAAGTAGCTTTAGATATTCACTGTACTGCAAAGTATTTTAATATTTTAATTTTTTAATGGACTGGTTTGCAAAAAAGCCGTTTAAATCTCCAATATCCATGACTTTGTGTTGCGTTGACTCGATCTGAAGCAAATAACTAATCCAAGAGTTTGTCTGATTTATTAAAACGAAGGGTGTTTTTGTAGTTGTGGTCCAACGAGTGGTAGCGGATTAGACAGCAAGCGTCTGCCCAGTATAATGCGATTAATATTTTCTGCAATCATAATTTTGGCGAAACCGAATCTAAATTTTGCTTTGGTTCTGAAATTGAGTACTTTTTCGAAATGTTCTCCCTCGCAGCATGGTTCTCACAATCGGTAGGTTTTTGCCCTTTTATCTAAGCCCTATTTGCCCCGTTTGCAGTTTACACGTGTTTTAATTGAGTTGTTCCGAATTATAGTGGCCTATTGACCGTTTAGCAAATTTTACAAGACACGCAATTGTCTAAAAAACTCTACAAAAAATTCCATTCAATTATTTTCACCAAACCAACTGTTCTGATGGTAAGAGTAAAAAGGGACTCAACAAGAGAATACATAAAAATCCCAACCTTTGTTGAAATATGCGATTTATTCATACCAATGTACATAGACTACTATAATTTCATATGTATAATTTAGCTGGAATCTCCAAAACATTCCGCAACATTGTGGTCTCCATGGGATTTGTAAATACCAAAACCCCCATAAAATGGGTGTTGGTGAAAGAGTAAGACGACTGGAACACGAAATTCCATCGTGTTCTGACGCCATTTTGGAATTAAAGATGGCGACTACCGGTTTTCTGAAAATGACCGCACATGACTGGAAATATTGCAAAATCCTCATAAGGCGACATCCATTTAGTACGTCACGCAAATTTTGTCCAAAATCAAACCCCCCCCCCTCCCCCCTTTGTCACATTTTGTCACACTTTCATGAACCCCCCTAAAAAACTACGTCACGTCATGGACCCCCCCCCTTCACAACAAAAAATTTAAATATACCGACTCACCAAACTTTTTATTTCAAGTTATCAATTCAATTTGATTCAATTCATGAAATAACAAAAATGAACTACAACAAATAAAAAACCTTTGTTATGTAGTATAACAAAAATAAAAAGGAAGATTTTTGAGCTTATTCGTCATCGATCTCCGGATTTTGAAGATGATCTATACGATTGCTACGATCGGGTACGCTTCAGTAGGTAGTCGCTGTTGTGTCGTCAATTAATGTTTCGGGCATATCCACGTCATTTTCATCCATCCATTCAAATTCATCTGAGTCGGTTGGTAGAATCAAGACTTCCTGCTGACGTCTTTTCTGACGGATTTCGTCATTTTGTGTATTTTCTGCCATCATTCAACATTACCTGGGATGCGAAATATAGTCCGCAAGGGACACGAACTCTATCTTTCATGGAATTTTTGAATGAGAGATAGTATAGATTATATGGAAGAACCTTAAAACCAGTCTTGGACTTCGATATAATTTTATGTTCATCGATTAAATTCAGCACGAATATCGAGGGGAAACCTTGGTCTTTCGTAGCTTCTCAGGGCGACTGCTATCGGCGGTGGTAAAAATCTTTTAGGAGGACGTGTTGTACAACATATTCTGTAAAGCCTTAATGAAGAGTTCATACTAGAAGAATAAATGAGTGCTGTTCACACATATATGTTGAAAATGAAAAGCTGCAATTCAAAAAATTTAACTATTTGTTTTAAAATCCATCAGTACGTTATTTTACGAGAAGCCTTCAATAGTGGTATCTTAAAATGAAAGCTAAATTATAATTCCCCGAATAAATTTTCCATTAGAAATTTTTTCATGTGACGTCAAATAACTTCATAACGTCACGATTAGTTCAACCCCCCCTCCCCCCTATAAGTGTGACGTACTTTATGGATGGCCCCTAATATGGGTCTCAGATGAAAGGGTTTAAAAGGCAGAAGTTTTAAAATCAAAAATAGTCGAATATCGATTATTAATAAGTCGCAAGTATATATTATAGAGTATAGACCACAATAATGTGGAACAGAATGGTCATTCTGTTCCAAACCAAAAATTCAACATGAAAAAGCAGGTTAGAAACCTAACTTTTTGTAATTTTTATTGTTTGCATAGTACATCTATGCAAAAAGATACGATTTATGTAAAAATCTAAATTTTGATAAAAATGGTCAATGGCCACTATAAATCGGAACAGCTCAATTAATAGAAGGTTGCCAATTCTAAAGCTGTTTCATTAATAATTTTAACAAGTGCTCTTTAATTGTAAACCATATTACATTTTCAAAGGTTTTGGTATCGTGGTTAGCCACGACAGGTCCACCTAGTATAGAAATAGGTATCTTGTAAGATTCCAAACCAGCGGCTTCTAATTCTTGAGATTACGAGCGCGTTTTTGCCCATAGTGCAACGGGGTGGATTTCTTCATAAAGGATATCATCCATCCAACTGCCATTAATTCTGCCCAATTGAGGAATATTGGGCAATTGTCGAACAGAAGTAGAGGAAGAGTGGAAAGGTGATTCCGGATGCGACAGAGATGAAGAGATGGTGGAACAAAATGGCCGCTCAGGTCAGCCAACAGAGCGTCCAAAATATGAGTGGCATTTGAAGAAAAGTTCGAGATTTCATCAAAACCATATCGAAATAATTTGTTTATTTTTGTTTTTTCCTTTAAAGTGCAAGTTTTGAGTACTCAACATTTCATTATTTTGTAATATCTATACCACTGACGAACTGACATGACACATAGAAGAAAATTCTTCAAAAACCATCGTCCTACACTTTTTGCTTGCACACTAGCGCCCTCTGTTATGCATATTGCGGAGTATCTTGCATTTGCAGGGTTTTATACTGAAGGTTTTTTTACATTTGCAGGGTTTTAGACTGCAGGTTTTTTACATTTGTATGGTTTTATACTGGAAACTCGAAGCAACACTCGAGCGCCGCGGTGTGGCCATGTTGCGAAACATGCTTTTTTGAAAAATGAGTGGTTTTTGAATGGATGATGGAATTAACACGAGTGTCTCGTCTGTTTGTCTGTGTCTATACCTATAAAAAAGAATTTCTGTCTGTCTGTCTGTCTGTCTGTCTGTCTGTCTGTCTGTCTGTCTGACTGTCTGTCTGTCCCTATGTTCCTTTTAGAATCGAAAACTACTGAACCGATCGACGTGAAAATTTGCATGTAGGGGTTTTTGGGGCTACGGAAGATTCTCTCGATGGCAAAAGACCCCTCCCCCCACTAAGAGGAGGGCTCCCATACAAATCTATGCCTATAAAAATGGATTTCTGTCTGCTCTATGTTCCTTATAGAATCGAAAACTATTGAACCGATCGGAGTGAAAATTTGCATATAGGGGTTTTTGGAGCCAGGGAAGGTTCTTATGATGGTTAGAGATCCCCCGTTAAGAGGGGGGGGGGGCTCCGATACAAATCTATACCTTTAAAAATGGATTTCTGTCTGTCTGACCGAATGTTCCTTATAGAATCGAAAACTACTGAACCGATCGGCGTGAAATTTTGCATATAGAGGTTTTTGGGGCCAGGGAAGGTTCTCAGAATGGTTAGAGACTCCTCCTCCCACTAAGAGGGGGGCTCCCATATAAATGAAACACAAATTTCTGCATAACTCGAGAATTGATCAAGCAAATGAAACAAAATTTTACATGTGGGTCTTTTTGGAGACAAGAATTTTTTCTATGGTGAATTGAGACCTCTCCCCACTTTAGGAGGGGTGGCTCCCATACAAATGAAATACAAATTTCCTTATAACTCGAGAACTAATCAAGCAAATGGAACTAAATTTAGCATGTGGATGTTTTTGTAGGCATTTTTTTTCTATGGGGAATTGAGACCCCTCCCCTCTTTAGGAGGGGAATAATAACCCCTCTCCCTTTTAAGAGGGAGGCTTCCATACACATGAAATACAAATTTCCTCATAACTCGAAAACTAATCAAGCAAATGGAACAAAATATGGCATGTGGGTGTTTTTGGAGGCATGAATTTTTTCTATGATGAATTATGACCCCTCTCCCGTAGTAGTAAGTCATAAAAATAGTTAATTTGAAAATGACCGACCTTTTATTCCAACACACATATTTTTTTGATTTGAAAACTATTTGCAACATCTTTTATTGCAGACCTGTTTAGTTTAGATACCGTGAGTAAAGGCAGAATGTAAAACAAAGGAATATGATATGCACCTAAATCATACTCACTGTCAACTGTAATTGTGCAACCATTTCTTTTGAAATAATATGTTTTACCACAGTGAATAAATGGATGAGGTTCCAGCCAAATGGAAAAAGATTTTTCAGAATAATAGCATTTTAATATTTATTTTTATGGAAAGATTTAATTTTACTATTGAACAAGAATGGGCTATCAAATAAACGTTACCGACTATCGTTGTTGAGGAACATTTAATCCCTCGCACAATAGATATTACGAGGAGGCCTGAATCCTCGTTCAAGAGAATTGTTGGGATCAACTGGCTATATGTTACGTATAAAAATAAATTTATTATCATTGAAATTCCAACAGACTGCTCCGGTCTAAGCTGATAGCTATTTTACACCAGCACGTGTTTACCAGTCTGTTTGCTGTCTATAAAAAGAAATCTATATTTATTTCTTATCCGGTTTGAACCAAACCTAACAGCTACTGACACCCGACCAACCAACCAGCCAGATGACATTGTTGCTTGGTCTCTTGTCCAACGCTGGATTCAACGTTGACGGTTACCGTCAACTGGGGTTTATTTTCTGTCTTTAACAGTTGAATGACAATAGTTGAAGAAATTGTGTGATTTGTAACAGTCAATAAGTAAAATGGCGGAAAACAAAGTCTAAATTAAGAACCTTTACTGCACTATTAGACTTATTTGGGTATATTCTGTGGATTATTTTGACTACCTGAGCTTTTCATACAACTTTACAAATACGCACTAATTTTCGCCGAAAAGGACTGTCTGCTTCAGTAAACACCACGTGAAACTTGGAAGCTGCTGTCAATCACCCCAATTGACGGTACCCGTTGCAAAGCCGTCAGACGGCGACAGATCTCAACGATAAGCTGCCGAGGGTGGTGTTTACATTCCGAAAATTGTTCCCCCTTGTCGAATATCCGTTGATTATGAAGAACTTTTCACGCTCCAATGGAGTCGCATGGTCATGTTTTGAATACTAAGTACTACCGTCTACAGCATACCTACTTTCGTTTCAGGACAACTGTTGTTGGAGTGGAAAAACAAAAAGTCGACCAGAAACAAGCAAACCAGGCCGGGACTTTATGGACCAGACCGTGTAAGTCCGATCACGAACAAATGGCAAGGTCATTATGAAAATTCCTCTGGTAATACGCACGCACCCAAGCGCCCCGGTCATAAGCAATTTATCCCTACGCCTCTCTTCCCCCCGAAACCATCCATCAAAACAACACATTGCCGCTCGTTAAAATTTCATGACTTCTCCGGAAACTGGACCCAACCGAACGGTCTCGATATGCCTGGCAGTTATCCACTTGATATTAAACAGCAGCAGCTAACCCCCTCCTCCGGAGTGCAAACAGCAGTTGGCAGTTGGACGGACGGAAGGGACACACTGCCGGACGGATTTCCGTTCACACTAGTCAACAGTCAGTCGGTCATTTTCCTACCGGGGGTTTGGCTTCTCGAGCGTATGAGCGATCTGATCGACCGTGAAATCCGACACCGGCCAGTTCCGATTGACTCGCAAACCAAGCAGGCCAAGGAGAATGCGTATTCCGGCAATCCCGGTAAAAGGCAATTGATTGGAATTACAAGCCATTACTGCTCGAGGGAGAGAAAGAAAAAAGACACACGTCAAGCTTGCTTTGCTCTGCGTGTTTGCAGAGGAAATGTCATTCAAAGGGTCTGTTTGTTTTCCCTCTGTGTGTATGTGTGACGATTAAATGTTCGCTACTACTGGTGATTCGATTACTATGATGGGAAGGGGAGGGTACAACTTTAATCGCATTAATCTAGGTTACAATGAAAAATGAAACCTATGACGTGATTATGAAACTTTTATGACGTTTATAGTTTGGTGATAGGATTTTTATGATACCTTTGATTTTTATTATCTTTGCTTCTGTCATTGGCGACTTGATAAATGGAAGTACATAAATACTGATTTTATGATGTATGCAATGGACGTACCTAACTCAACCAAAACAATTCTAAATAAGGATGGTGCAAAAATCACCGATTCATTAGAAATACGTTCGAGCTCAAGCTCAATCCCACGGAATTTCGTGACAAGTTGTGACCGATCCTGGTAATTTGCTACGACAGTGTCAACATCCCACGCATATAGTAATGCCTAATCATCATAATCATGACTCACTATGTTACAGAAATGTCATCCTCTTCAACCACTGCGGGTAATAGGTTTTTGGCGTTCATGTTTTATTAATACGGAATTTGTGAAAACAGAAGGTTCATATACGCTGATTCTACTCTATCTCAAGATAGAGGGTGAAAGCTTTTCACGCACTTTACGATACCATTGCTACATATTACAACGTCTGTTCTCTGTGCGTAACGCCTTGATATGAGAGTAGCTTCGAACGTTCATAATACGTGGGAACTATGTGGTTCTTATAAATAATGTAGAATGATCCTGTAAATTTGTGACTTTTGGCATGTTTCCCATTAAACATCGAATCTGATTTATTCTTCCTTCTGATTCGATGTCCAAATTTGAAGGCGCTAACGCCCTATCATAATACTAAACAGCTTACATAATAACCCATTGGCATCCTCATCATCATCATCATCGTCGTCGACGTCGTCCTCGCCATCATAATATTAGCTCAACCGGGCATAACCCAACTCAACGCAATGGCCCAAAACGGAGACAGCAACAACAAAAGTCGATGATGAGTTTCGTCCGCACGAGTTCACCCGAGCTGTGCTGTACAGTGGCGAGAAGTGTTTATTGTGACGCGCATCCGGCAAATGCCGTTACATAACCATTTGCAAGCCTTTTCCGCTGTGTTCGTCCTCGTGTCGTCTCGTATCATATCCGGGTGACAGTTTCGCAGACATTGACAAACGATTTCGATATTTATTGGTTTTGCTGCCCGGCACATCGACCAACTACGGCACGGTTTCGGTTGGTTGGTGGGTTCGTTTCAAATGACTAAATGACCGTGCAAAATTGGGCAGCAAATAGGCATGGTTTTTTTGTGACGGAATTGATTTCAGGTGGTCGGACCCATGTTTGATTGAGCAACACTCGAGTGACTACTGGTATTAAAAAGCCAACGGGAACAGATTGTGGTTTTTTTTCTCCCATAGTTGAAAACAGATGGACAAATGGACAATACAGTAAAAGTGAAAACGGTCTTCTCGATTTTATCATATAGAAAAAAATTGTTGTGGCAGTGAAAGGTAGATACCTAACATATACCTTTACATTTTACACTTCACCAAAAAGCGAAATTCACTTTGTTTTGCAAATCATTTTACGGATAACCGGCTACAGTAGACAGAAAAACTCTTAACTTTGTACACTCTTTCATACTCTTTAAAGGGGTCTCATTACAGGACGGTACAGCGCTGCCATACCTGGCAACCAATATGTCTAGCCAACGTGTACCGCAAGCTGAGAAACCAGCGGGGTGAACTGATAACAGGATGTCCTGTGTTGAATACATCCTTTAAAATCGACTCTATACGGGTTTCGATCGATGGTACGGTATGTTCGCATTTTAAGTTTGCTCTCATATTTAAAACTTATCGTGGCTTTTCAACCATGGCAACACAGACAAATTTTTTCCTTTATTTTTGGACTGGTAGAAAAGCGAAACCAGCAAATTTGGTACTTTCAGCAATTCAACAAAGACGGTAGTTGTGGGTTTTAATGTACTATACTTAACTACTTAACTACTTACTATTATACTCAGTGTTTTCACGACCCATTTCAAATTTATTATACTAAACTGTACACTACTCTACTCTACTCTACTCTACTCTACTCTACTCTACTCTACTCTACTCTACTCTACTCTACTCTACTCTACTCTACTCTACTCTACTCTACTCTACTCTACTCTACTCTACTCTACTCTACTCTACTCTACTCTACTCTACTCTACTCTACTCTACTCTACTCTACTCTACTCTACTCTACTCTACTCTACTCTACTCTACTCTACTCTACTCTACTCTACTCTACTCTACTCTACTCTACTCTACTCTACTCTACTCTACTCTACTCTACTCTACTCTACTCTACTCTACTCTACTCTACTCTACTCTACTCTACTCTACTCTACTCTACTCTACTCTACTCTACTCTACTCTACTCTACTCTACTCTACTCTACTCTACTCTACTCTACTCTACTCTACTCTACTCTACTCTACTCTACTCTACTCTACTCTACTCTACTCTACTCTACTCTACTCTACTCTACTCTACTCTACTCTACTCTACTCTACTCTACTCTACTCTACTCTACTCTACTCTACTCTACTCTACTCTACTCTACTCTACTCTACTCTACTCTACTCTACTCTACTCTACTCTACTCTACTCTACTCTACTCTACTCTACTCTACTCTACTCTACTCTACTCTACTCTACTCTACTCTACTCTACTCTACTCTACTCTACTCTACTCTACTCTACTCTACTCTACTCTACTCTACTCTACTCTACTCTACTCTACTCTACTCTACTCTACTCTACTCTACTCTACTCTACTCTACTCTACTCTACTCTACTCTACTCTACTCTACTCTACTCTACTCTACTCTACTCTACTCTACTCTACTCTACTCTACTCTACTCTACTCTACTCTACTCTACTCTACTCTACTCTACTCTACTCTACTCTACTCTACTCTACTCTACTCTACTCTACTCTACTCTACTCTACTCTACTCTACTCTACTCTACTCTACTCTACTCTACTCTACTCTACTCTACTCTACTCTACTCTACTCTACTCTACTCTACTCTACTCTACTCTACTCTACTCTACTCTACTCTACTCTACTCTACTCTACTCTACTCTACTCTACTCTACTCTACTCTACTCTACTCTACTCTACTCTACTCTACTCTACTCTACTCTACTCTACTCTACTCTACTCTACTCTACTCTACTCTACTCTACTCTACTCTACTCTACTCTACTCTACTCTACTCTACTCTACTCTACTCTACTCTACTCTACTCTACTCTACTCTACTCTACTCTACTCTACTCTACTCTACTCTACTCTACTCTACTCTACTCTACTCTACTCTACTCTACTCTACTCTACTCTACTCTACTCTACTCTACTCTACTCTACTCTACTCTACTCTACTCTACTCTACTCTACTCTACTCTACTCTACTCTACTCTACTCTACTCTACTCTACTCTACTCTACTCTACTCTACTCTACTCTACTCTACTCTACTCTACTCTACTCTACTCTACTCTACTCTACTCTACTCTACTCTACTCTACTCTACTCTACTCTACTCTACTCTACTCTACTCTACTCTACTCTACTCTACTCTACTCTACTCTACTCTACTCTACTCTACTCTACTCTACTCTACTCTACTCTACTCTACTCTACTCTACTCTACTCTACTCTACTCTACTCTACTCTACTCTACTCTACTCTACTCTACTCTACTCTACTCTACTCTACTCTACTCTACTCTACTCTACTCTACTCTACTCTACTCTACTCTACTCTACTCTACTCTACTCTACTCTACTCTACTCTACTCTACTCTACTCTACTCTACTCTACTCTACTCTACTCTACTCTACTCTACTCTACTCTACTCTACTCTACTCTACTCTACTCTACTCTACTCTACTCCACTCTACTCTACTCTACTCTACTCTACTCTACTCTACTCTACTCTACTCTACTCTACTCTACTCTACTCTACTCTACTCTACTCTACTCTACTCTACTCTACTCTACTCTACTCTACACTACTTTACTCTACTCTACCGCATGTTACCGCATGATCTGAAATCGAGAGAACTGAAATGAAACTGATTGTGATTAGCAATGAGCAATGGTTATTCCACAATCCTCAAGATGAAAAAATAGTACGTCATTCGTAGTCAATAATTGCCATCAACCTTAACATCATTTATGGTTCCTTATCCCCCTACCACAGGGGTGAGGGGTCTCAAATCATCATAAAAAAAATTCCTGCCTCCAAAACCCCCCACATGCCAAATTTGGTTCATTTGCTTGATTAGTTCTCTAGTTATGAGGATATTTGTATTTCATTTGTATAGGGGCCCCCTCCCCATTATTGCAGGGAAGAGGGGTCATAATTCCCATCCTAAAGAGGGGAGGGTTCTCAATTCACCGTAGGAAAAAATTGCTTACAAAAACACCCACACGCTAAATTTGGTTCCATTTGCTTGATTAGTTCTAGAGTTATGAGGAAATTTGTATTTCGTTTGTCCTAAAAAGGTACGGGGTCCTAATTCATCATAGAAAAAATGGTTGCCTCCAAAAACACCCACATGCCAAATATAGTTCCATTTGCTTGATTAGTTCTCGAATTATGAGGAAATTTGTATTTCATTTGTGTAGAAGCCCCCCCTCTTAAAGTGGGGAGAAGTCCTTATTCACCATAGAAAATATTTTTGCCTCCAAAAACCTCCACATGCCAAATTTGGTTCCATTTGCTTGATTATTTTTCGTGTTATGAGGAAATTTGTATTTAATTTGTATGGAAGCCCCCCCTCTTAAAGAGGAGAGGAGTCATAATTCCCCTTCTAAAGAGGGGAGAGGTCTCAATTCACCATAGAAAAGAATCTTGCCTCCAAAACCACTTACATGTCAAATTTGGTTCCATTTGATTGATTAATTTTCGATTGGTTCAGTAGTTTTTGAATCTATAAGGAACATCCCGACAGACAGACAGAAATCCATTTTTATATATAAGATAATTATATAATTAAAACTTTCATCTTTAAAAACACAAAAAAGGTGATGAAAAGATAACTAAAAAACGAAAAAAGCATTTCAAAGAGGCAACGAAAAGACGGCATACAGACGACTAAAATACGTTGAAATTATGGTGAAAAATTAATGAAAATATGATGGAAAGTTAATCCAAAGGCGACATAATTAATGCGAAAATACGATCAATAGACTGTAAAAAAACACCAATAAAGCGACAAGAAAATGAAACACGTCAAGAAACAATAAAAGCACGTATAAAAAGCGTCACGAAGGCAAAACAGTCGACAGAAAGGCGACGGCAGAACGAAGAAAAAACAGTAGAAATGCAAGATTTTTGTTGTGACAACAAATAGAATGACAAAAAGTGACGAAAAGATAATTAAAAGGCACCTAATCGACAGAAAAACGATGAAAAGACACTAAAATGACGTTGCTGTCTTTTCTTGAGTTTTTTTTTGTCAGACGCCAAAACAGCAACAAAAAAGTAGACAAAAGCCGCTCAAAAATGTTGGAAAGAAACATCAAAAAACGCAGGACATACGACGAAAGTACACAGAAAAGATGGCAAAAAGACCAAGGGAAGATAACAAAAATACAGGTGGTGGCGAAAAGACAGCGGAAAGATGACGAAAAGGCAATTAAAAAAGGGATGAAAAGACGAAAAACGGTAAAAATACGATGAATTGACACCGAAAAGCGTTAAAAAAGCGACAGAAATACCAAAAAAGACTGTAAATAGAACCAGGAAAGGCGATGAAAAAAAAGATAACAAAAACACGGCCAAACAGCAACAAGAAAAAGCAACAAGACAAAGCACTGGGACACTTACAAATGATGACAAAAAGACGTCATTAAGAGCATCCAAAAACGTCCCTAAAGACGACAAAAATTAACAGCAAATCGTCCAAAAAATACAAAGAGACGATGTAAAGATGCCAGAAAGCCTGACGCTTAGAAGAACGAAAACAACCGACAGGCGTTGAAAAGACAACAAGAAACAACAAGTAGACGACAGTAAAAAACGGAAACGTAGACATAACAAAAAAAAGACGAAAATTTAAAAATAAAGCATGAAAAAGCCAAAAGTCCATTGTAAATTTTGGTAAAATCTCAAATGTATTATTAACTGATTCGCTCCAAAAATTATTAGTTTCCTTCAAATATACACTCAAGCTTTTTTTACTTAAGAGATATGCTACGCGTCAAAGAAAACCGTTTAAAAATAAACCGCGTTAATTCGAAAAATATTGAAAGAATAAACCGCATCAATTCAAAAATCGTTCTAAAAATAGACCGTGTTAATTCAAAAACCATCGTAAAAAACCGCGTTAATTACGATGTAAAAAGCTTTGAGTTTAACCAACAACAATACCTATTGAACAAACTGCAATGGAGACTAATCATACGTCCAGACAAAGTGAAGCGTGTTTCATCTGTGTAAAGAAAACTCTAGTATATTAGGAAACATAAGTGAAGTACTAACTAGGAAAGCGACTATAACAAAGAGAGAACAGTGACGCCTTTGCACACTATAACCATTTAAGGATGGCGCATTTTCCGTAATTTTTCGGAAAATTATTACTCAAAAATAAAACTTCCTTTCCTAGAATGTATTTAGCAATTGAAATATGAAGCGTAACTATTCAGCTAGAGTTGTTCAATTTCAATTCTACTTTTTAGGTCACCGTTTTACCAAAAGCTTTCACTTACACAACCCAAGCAACCATTCTAAGTTTTATTTCGGTCCTCTAGTGGTTTTCATAAAACCGCTAATAACACTATGAGCTCTACCGAAGCTTTCTACCCAGCTAGCATTTTCATATGTATAAAAAAGGTAAAAATCAGCATTACGTATAGATATACATGCTAAATAAATCGTATTTCATGCGCAAAATTGTCATATCCTTACTATTTTGGAGGCGATATACGTGATTACGAATAATTTTGAGCGTTACGACTATATAAGTATTTATATACGATAATATCCGATTAAGCGCGAGTCGCTCCGTACTACTCTACGATTTTGTGCTGAAAATCGTATGTATGTCAGTCATTATCATTATATACGACAGAAAACCAACTTGATCCCACTTTATCCAGCTTTAGTTACGATTTCGAGTTTGTTGGGAGATATTTACGATAGTTTTCGTACATTGATATACGAGTTGGTGCTAGCTGGGTAATGACCGCTAAAAAAACTGCCTTCCGACCAAGTGACCCACTCTTCAGAATGTTTCCATAACCTCTCCAATAATCATATTATAAGCTCAAGTAGTCTTATCATGCTCTGCTGAAAGCAGCAAGAAAACTCATTATGCTTTTCGCTGGTTGACAGCTGCTACCAAAATTTATTCAAAATTTTCAGTGTGAAGTATACAGCTTGCTGTTGAAAAAAACTCAGCCAGCCGGCTTTGTTAACTCGAAAATACATCCCTGAGTAGAAAAGTTAAAGTTTTATTGTTAGATCATCCTGTTCAATTTGATGTATTGCGACCATAATAAAATATCCGATAGAATAAATAATAAGTTTTCAGCCGTCTCCGCAGTTGTGAAGCATATGCGCATTAAATTTTATCGTGTATATTGGTATGATAGGTGCATAAAATCAACGCATTAACAATTTTTTTTAAATTTTCGAAAACTAGTAGTTTTAACAAAATAAATATATAGAGATCTGTGATTTCGACTCTTACCTTCGCTTAGTCGATATTTTTAGTCTAAGATCAACATTTTCGGATCAACAATCCGAAAATTGAACGAGAGATGATTACAAAGGACAGGTATCGGTGCTCGATGTGTTTTGGAAAAAGATTTTTTGTTTGCTTTAAAGTACAGAATGTGTGAAAACTGACCGGTGGTATAATGGTATCGCACTCGACGCGAGATTGACAGTTGTGGGTTCAAGTCCCACCTGGACAGTTAATTATTTTTCACAGTTTGCATATCATTTTCCCAGTTCTTCCAATGTTCGTTCTTCACAAAAACACATTTACCCCCTAATAAGAAGTACAAATTAACTTGACCAGTAAAACTCAATATCAAAAATGAAAAAAAGTTGTGTGAAAATAATCAACAGTTCATAATTAATTCACTTTGGCTCGATATGACCACCCGTTTTGCCTTTGTGATTTGCATCTGAATAGAATTCAGAATTTGGCTCCACTTCGAATGCTAGACCCAGCAAGCAAGTAGCAAGCAAAAAACAATGAATTTTGAACTTTTCAATTTATATTTGTCAGTTAAATCTACAGTTGGTGAATTTCGAATGAGCGGCATCTCCAGCGGCAATGCAGCTTAACCAATTAAAATTGTCTCCTGATTCTCAGGTTAGATACTCCAATACTTTCCTCTGATTGGAAAGATTTACAACGGATACATAACCAGGTTACATTTTTAATATGCTGATTGGAAATGATTGGGAACGAATCAGAAACAGTAGTAGAAAATACTGTTGGTTCTGGGACTGGAATACTAGCATTGGAACACAGGCACTGAGTCACTGAGACTGGGATACTGGCACTGGAACACTAGCACTGGAACACTAGGACTGGGGCACTGGCATTGGGACACTGGCACTATAACACTGGCTTTAGAACACTGGTACTGGGATACAGGCACAGGTGCGCTGTCACTGGGACAATGGGATTGAGGCTGAGACCCTGGTACTGGAAAACTGATCCTGGGACATTGGGACAGGTACTGGAACACTAGCACTTCACTGGGACGATGAGACTGGAACACCAGTACTGGGAAACTTGCACTAGGACACTAGCACTGGGACACTGGGACAAGGAAACTGAAGCTGGGACACTGAGGCTGAGTCACTGGCACTGGAACATTGGCCCTTGATACTGGCCCTGGGCAGGGATGGCACAATCACTTTGACTAAATTCACTTTTATTTGACAGTACCGTCTCAGTCATGCAGAATTTGAAAAAGTTATATATGGGACCATTGAAGAACTAGTTATTGTCTAACTTTTCTGAACAAAGTATTGCTGCATCTTTTGTATTTACGGTGCTACAATGCTAGTACCTCTTTAGAGACTAAATGAACGTTCATTTAGTCATTAACGAGTTACTAGCATTGTAGCGCCGTAACTGCAGATACAGGAAAACTTTATTCAGCAAAATTGTAGATAAGGCCATTTCAAATTATTTTCAAAGTTTTTGTCTCCCCGCCCTTCAAAATTGGCTCTAAAAATCGGGGGACAAAAAAATTTTGGTAAGCTTAAGTAAACATTTTTTGTATAAAATCAATTATCTGTGGGATTTACAGCCTAAAGAACTCGAAAAAAGAGTGAACGGAGGGTTAACGCTTCTAGCACGAAACAAAAATGGAAGTGTAAATAATCTAGCTTCCGAAAACCGGCAAAAATTTTTTTTTCGGTTTTGACTTTATTTTGTAGATTTGTGCATAGAAAAGAACAACGTATGTATCAAAAGTAAAAATAAATTCGGGTTTCACGATTACACTTCTAGCAAAAATTCTTAAAAATCGTAATTTTTTTTTGCAAGATTATAAAAATTTCTTTGTTTTTTTTCGCCCCCCGCTTCAGTTGTCTAGCATCGGAAGGACAAAAACTTCAAAAAATATTTGTAATGGCCTAACTAATACTACAAATGTCCCATACCTAACTTTGTCAAATTTTGCTTGCCTCGTCAAATGAATGTGAATTGAGTCAAAGTGCCATCCTTGGCCCTGGGACACTGTGACTAGCACTGGAACACTAGCATTGGACACTGGAACAATGGGACTGGAACACCAGCAGTGGGACACTGGGACGTAGACAATGGCCCGGGGATAATAGCCCTGGGACACTGGTACTAGGATACTAGGACTGGGATATTGAGGTTGGGACACTGGCACTAGAACACTAGCACTGAGACACTGGGACTGGGACACTGGCACTGGAAGACTGACACTAGGACACAGGCTGGGACTGAAACTGGGATAATAACCCTGAGATACTGGCACTGGAACAAGGGACTGGGTGACTGGGACTGAGATACTGGGGCACTGTAACACTGGGACTGGGACTGAGATACTGGGGCACTGTAACACTGGGACTGGGACTGGGACTGGGACTGGGACTGGGACTGGGACTGGGACTGGGACTGGGACTGGGACTGGGACTGGGACTGGGACTGGGACTGGGACTGGGACTGGGACTGGGACTGGGACTGGGACTGGGACTGGGACTGGGACTGGGACTGGGACTGGGACTGGGACTGGGACTGGGACTGGGACTGGGACTGGGACTGGGACTGGGACTGGGACTGGGACTGGGACTGGGACTGGGACTGGGACTGGGACTGGGACTGGGACTGGGACTGGGACTGGGACCAGCACTGGGACCAGCACTGGGACACAGGCACAGGGGTGCTGGCATTGGATCACTGAGACTGGGATACTGTGGCTGGGACACTGGCACTGTGGCAATGATTAATGTCCCATATTTTGTTCAAATGCATGTCTTATTTAAAGTCCAATTTTGAGCTCATGTTCAAGTCCAATTTTAAGTTCAATGTTTACTTTCAAGTCTAATTTAAGGTCCAAAAACAAAGTCTTTTGCTCAAATGTCTGTCTAAGACTTGACCCTTCTTCATCCACAGACGTCGCAACTTGCTGTTAGAGTAAAGGACAATTACAAACCTAGTGCAACGATCCCACCAGCTCTAGCAAGCACCGCGCAGCCAATATTAAACATACTAACATAGTTCTTGAAATGGGATATGAAATTGGAATTGAAATAGGACTTAAATTGAACTTGAAATGGGAATTGAAATTGGATTTAATTTGGACCAATTTAGAGTTCAAGCTTTGCTTCACTTAACAGGAAACTGTACTTTAAATAGTACAGTTTGAAATTCGAATCGAAATTGAACTTTACAACTGCCCAATTCGGTTCGGCCCAATTTCATGTCCCACTTCAAGTCCTTTTAAGCCTAATTTGCAGTCCAGTTTTAAATAATTTAAAACCTAACTTCCAGTTCAATTTAAAGTATTGCTGTTGAAAACCGTAATAATCGACGTGCGACTTTTGGTTTTATTCTTGTTCTCGCACGTGGTACGCTGTATAGCGCATCAATGTGCGAACACAGCGCACCACGTGCGACGCAGTTGCGACACACAGAACAAGAATAAAACCGAATGTCGCACGTCGATTATTACAGTTTGCAACATCAATAAAGCTTCAAATCCAAATTGGACCGAACGAGAATTTAATTCCATGCAGAATTAAAAATCCAATGTTAAGTAATTTTCCAAGTCCAATTGCAGTTCCCATTTGAGTCCGATTTTAAGTAAAATTTCAAGTGCAACTTGAAGCTTAATTTTAAGCCAAACTTCTTGTTCAATTTTCAATTTCAGCTTCAAGTAAAATTTGTAATTTAATTTTTAGTCTAATTTTATGCCTAAATTTATGAAAAATATCATGTCTAATGTCAAGTTCAATTTCAGCACCGATTTATGTGCAATTTTAATGCGAATTCAATCCCAATTCCAAATCCAATTTAAGTTCTATATTCTAAGTCCTTTCTAAATAGTTTGAGGTTCAAATCTAAATTGGCCCAAATTTAAGTCCAGTTTCATATTCAATTTCGTGCCAATATAAAGCCGAAACTCGTGTTCAATTTTGAGTCCAAATTCAGGTTCAATTTCAAGTCCATGTGTAAGTCCAAATCCAAGTTCATACTTAAATCGGAATTCTAATCTAATTTCACTGATTTCACACGTCATGTGAAATTTGACATAAAAATATCATCGTGCTGTAACCCGGAAGTCCGGGTCCGCTTTAATCGGCCAGCCGGTTTGCGTTAGGTAAATCAATTGCGAAAGTATGCTTCTGAAAGGTCAATGCCGCATCCAGAAAGTAAAGGCTTGTAAACTTTAAAAATTAAACTCGATTATTGTAGATTCCGACATGCAACTAAAACAAAAATCAAATTTACTTGAACCGTATTTCGGACATTCAGAACATTACAAATAAACATTCAATGAATTACCTATAAAAATGCCAATGATTGAAACAACGATTAATTTCCTGATAACGATAAAAGTTTCCAACCATCTAATTTATGTCACTTTCCATGCTCACATCCAACAAATTCGGGCACATATGACTTCCATTACGTTAAAATGAAAACCTTTCCCATACATCACTCCGCATACGAAAAGCGATTTTTACCTCGTGAAAAGCTTTCTCCACAAAGCACAAAACCTGTTTCGGTTCGCTGCATACTCGTTGCATCCATTTCATCGCATGACGGCGGTACCTACCTACAATCTACATGGCAGCATGCTTCTAAAGTGACCCCTCTTGCGCTGTTGGGGCTGGTAGGAAACAGCTAAGTGGCAACTATTCACGGTTCGTTTATGACGAATTGCACAAAATGCGACATTTTTCACAAGCGAGCAGCGACGATTCGTTTGTTCGTTTGTTTGGAATCGCTACTTCCGACCGTTTAGGGGTGATATTTTCAATTGAATAATAGCGCGAGCAACGAGCTGCACTGCAGCATCACCGCCAGGAAACAAATAATCGTGCGTTCCCCTCGATAGTGGATTGCAATGGTAACGCATGGTCACTGACTGCCGTCAGTAAGATCCAAAAAAAACTGGTTGAGTTGAAGTTTCAGTTTTATTGATAGCTCTTTAAACTGTTTTCTGGAAGTTAAATTAAAATTAAATTTTATACGTTCAAGGCAACGGCTTTTATTTTCAACTTCAGTATTTGCATTGTGGTTATAAACTCTTCAAACAATAAATAATTGATTGTGTAATCAGACGGCTTCAAGCTATGGCAAAAGGAAATATGGACTCGTACCCGCGTTCGTAAAAAAACTGTTGCGTTATTAACGTGAATGTAAATTTGTATCGACTTATAGATTATTGCATGGTGGATTATTATAAATATGACTGGAGATGGCGTTAAACCATTAAATTTTCCTGGCAGGCGAATAATTCAGTTTCAATAACAAAACGATTGAACACCTTTCCTTTTAATCACCGGTGAGGATGTAAATTTAACAACCAATTGTTTTATTTTATAGCGATAATATAATTCTGGACAGTCCTTCATATCAGCTGCATTGGCTTATCGCAGCAGTTCGGAAGCAAACAAATTATTTATTTGTAAAATATGGCTTTTTATTCATTTATTCTCAAATTGCCCACGACAATGGATAAAAAACTGATTTTGCATTCACTGAATCCCAATCTCCGAACAAACGAAACAATGCGCACTCCAATGAATCCGTAAAAAACAGTTTTCCGGGTTATAAATGAAATTCGATAGCCAACAGACGAAAAACCAGTAACCGAAGAGCTATCGACAGCCTGATAGGATTCGACGGAAATCCGGATTTTCGATTCAACGATCTGTTGAGCAAATATGTCGATCTCGATACCATCGAAGAATATAAACATATTGCACAAATTCCAACTCGGTAAAACCAATTTGAGGTTTGCCAGTTCGTCCGAGTAAACTCGTAAATCAAATACAATTAGAATTATTTAATATATTTCCTGTCCACCGAAAAATAAATGGTAAAATTACACTCCGTAGGAAGCTTTAACCAACATAAGTAACAAAATTATGAAAAACAATTTTCTTCATCATCATTTCACTCCAATAAGGAATTTGATCTTCTTCGGACACCAACTGTATTCCTAATAAGAAGAAAAATCCTTCTCAGCCGAGATTCGAGTGCATTGGACAATTAGCTGGAGTTAATACCGATCAGTGCAAAAAAGCAACGAAATTCATTCACAAAAAGGAACCGTCTGTTCGCCATATTTGCTGATCAGTCATGAATAATTTGGCCAATCACTACTAACTCCATTATTATGAAAAAAACTTGCATAAAACATCACCACATCCGTTCAGAAAATGGCAAAACTTTGTCTATTCACAATTGGCACGCTACCAGCCACCAGAAGCAGCAGCCGAAGTATTCAGTAAACCTCATTACTGCTAGACATGCCATTAGTCCTTCTAGCTGTGTACACAGCATACTGTCACCGATGATTACAACTGTTGGCGTTGCATTCTGTGCGGAGACGCGACACGTGGGTAGGTACGTAACATGGAAACACAAAACTTTCCCAATGATAATGGAATATTTCCTCGGATAGAAGACGATAAGCCACAATTTGTTTATAATGGCAAATTTTCCAACCCGGAAAATTTGCCTTCATCGGAATGCATAATGTATGGCACAAAAGCTTCTGCTTCTACGGTAAAGCACAGCACAGAAGAAAAAAAAAATGAAACAATGAAGCTCATGTTGAGAAATAACACTACTCACGTAGCAAGTATTTCAATAGCACGTCATTTATGCATCGGGATAGTTATTTATATTTCAGTGTATGCACACAGCAGTGGTCATATATCACACGGAAACATAAAGCCTGTTGAGCCACCGGATAGCCTGCACGTACACGAGCAAAGTTGAAGGCCGCTTGTTAAAGGCATACAATAATGAAATATATCTGCAACGATAGTTACCTACTGGTTGCTATTTAGCAAAGGAAACTGGAAACTGGACCTGTACAAAGTTGTGAGAAAACCGGAGGATAGCTGCATTTAATTGGTGCAGGTTTATACTGATTTGCTATGCTGAATAATTTAATGTGAGAAGTTCCGTTATCGGGTTTCATATTTTCACAATCAATTACTTTAACTAGATATTTAGTTTCACCTAGTTAGTTCGTAATTGTACATCTCGCTGGAAACATAAAAACACTCGTGGAAATATTGCAAAAGTTGCGTAAATAACAAAGGTAAAAATGTTTCTAACTCAAGCAAAAAGTAAGTCACAAGTAAATTGATAATTGTTTTTCATCGTACACTATCACAGCATCATCTGGACAGTCTAACGTACAAAAATGTCGGTGTCCGAAGCTATGCCGACAGACCCTATTACAGCATTTCACTGTGCCATAATCAAGTATGTAGCAAGATTTAATTTATTTCATTTTTCTGTAATAAACATATGAGCCTCCCTATGCAGAGTTAACAACTTCATTAACGGTTGCATATCTTTGTTTTCACTATTTGGCCATTACAAGTATTCTATAAAGTTTTTATTCTATCGATGCTGAGCAACTGAAGAGGGGAGAGGGCATTTAAATGATTTAAGTGTTTTTACTTAAATTTTTATCGTGAAAACCAAATCTATCCGAATGTTTTACTCACTAAACTACTGCCGTCCATTATATTAGATAGTCTAATACCCAGTTTTGTTTTATTCCTTCAATTCTATCATGTTGGGCGCTATATCTCTGCATATTAGCGTTGGTAAGAGGAAATGCTTATCAACTTAGGGACTGCACTAGGTCGTTTCATTACACCGTATGAATAAAAGTGTTAGAGCAAACTCTCCCATTAGATTTACACGGAAAAAGCAAAGCAAACTGTTTAATTCATACGGCGTATTATCCTTGATTTTTATTTTCAGGTATAATAAGTTGAAGTTGTCACGTAGTTTTCGAACCTTAAATCTCGCATGTGCATAGTATTTTTCGATATAAGTTGAATAATGGTTGTATATGAGCACCATTAGCGTTATACTAAATTTGTTACAAAGGTGTTTTTTATATCTTAATTTTCGTAATAACTGGCTTTACAGGAAATTTTTCGAATATCCAGGTTGGTCTCGTTGGTCTGACTGGTGCTTACATTCTTACATTATCCATCTAGCTCCCCCCATTTACTAACAACAATTCCTTTCCCGAAATACTTGCGAAGATGCACAGGATTCCCTGGTCTTTAGTAACAACAAGTATTGGACTAACATTCCTTACCGTCCTACCAGGACCCGCATTCGGACGTAGCCGGTGTCTGTATTGATCAGCATGCAGGGACCTGATAAAGTTGCACAATGAGGAATAACGTGCTGTCCCAAGTATGCTTTTTCCAGCCATCATTATGCAATTTTCATCGGTCCTGTTCAATAACGGAGTAGCAGCACTCGGGCGGTATCCAATGCTTATGCTTATACTTATGCTTATTCCTTCAATTCTATTATTCCCGTATACGCACCACACACACCTATGCAACGATCTTATTTTTTGTATGACTGCTCTTTGTTCTATATAAAGTCATAAACGAGTAAATAAAAAGAAATAATACACCCGGTGGTGGTTTAATCACAGAGCTTACAGGAGCGAATGTCTGGTTGTTTATAAATAAAGGTCTATTGCTGAAAATAGATAAAAGGTAGAAGTTTGATATATTCAGAAAAAATACTTGAAACTGGTTTATATTCAATATTCTGAACCCAAAAAGGTGAAACAAAATTTACGCAAAAAGATATTACTTAAATTGTTGTTAAGGTAACATCTAAATATTGGACGACCCCTTCAAAAGATGCATCATTTTTTCATTCAAAAAGTTGCCGAGGACCACATTGAGCTGAGACATGCCGTTTAACCGCAAATATTTTTGTCCCGGAAGATGTTCATTATTTCAAAATAACCCTAAAAATGGTAAAGCAACATAGTGCAAACAACAATAAATAGTTCAAAAAACCTAAACACACAACACAGAACAAAATTGGTGACCGCTAATGCATTTTTTTATTTGGAAAAAATTATAGTTCGATATAAGACAACTTTTTGAAATTATAAATTGTCTTATATCGAAGTATCCCTAAAGTGTAAATTGCCAATGATCGCACAGCTAAGCCACTCAATTTTAATTTTTAATCTTTTTTCCAATGACTAGCTGAGTGCCCGATCTTACTCGGGGCGCCATTGTTTCACAACTCTTTTGTACATCAGTTATTGTAACCGAAATGCTTATAATGCAAAAATATAACGCTTGATCCTTTTTTGGACGTTCCTCCTCATTTGTCAGCTTCCCCTCTTTTGTCTACCCGGCCACTTGCACATCTGTTTTCTTTACGGAAATCCCTATAAAACCCTATAAAGAAAGAGAAACAAAGACATTTTTCCTTTTTGCACCTTCCGGTTTTAACAATGACTATCCCACCCATAGGAAATGAATAGCTTTGTTATTGTACTTTTCTAAACACAACTTTTATTTTTTTTTTTTAGTTTATTACTACATGTTATCCTTATCCTAATAAAAAAAAGTAGAAGATGCAACAGTGTTTCTTCCATGTATACAACAAACCTGTCATTCCTTTCATCTTACTTCAAGACAAAACTTGTTTGTAAACAATATTTTCAGTTTCACCACCAGGAACACATATGCACAAATTATTGGCTGAGCCTACTCTGGAACATGCCACATAAAGTTGACCATGGGAAAAACATGCTGTTCTCGGACTCAGATCAACTCCACACTGTTTGAATGATTGCCCCTATGACTCAAACAGAGTCGACCAACAACAATTAGCACTAATGATCGAACACTTTTTATACAGGTCACTTTGATTCGGTGCATAATTACAATTGACAAATCTTCAGCTGCGAGCATTGGAGCTTAGTGTTTCGTATTCTGATTTTTTCTGTTGTACGGATAAATTGTTACAGTCATGTAGGCGTTACTTCCCCCTTGCTGTCAGCAGCCTCCGGTCATTAGCTTCCCCTTTTGTCCCACTGTCACTTATGGGAGAACCGACCCTCCTTTTGTCAACCCCTTCAGTTCTGATTCCCTTATGTCAAGGAACATGTGTGCCAAGTATGATGAAGAACGATCAAGGTGTTTCGGAGTTGTGGTCTCCAGGTTTATTTTTCTCTTGAATCTTGAAAAACAAAATTGTTGGCAATGTTCGTTGACGTCTGTTTTGTTCTTCCTTTTATTAGGTCTTGCTTTTCTGTCGTTTCTGTCGCGATCTATTTCACATTTCTATTTTATCCCTTTTTTTCTTCGATATTCATTATTTTCTATCCCGTTTTTCCTCTTTTTCTACTTTTTGCCTACTTTTTTATTCCCTTTTGTATCGTTTTTTAGTTTCTCATTTTCTGTCCCGTTTGTTCTCATTTTCTTTGCTCTCTTTATGGTTTTTCCTTCTTTCCTCTCAGTAACCTTTACAGTCTTCATTTTTTGTCTCGTTTTCTCTCCCGGTTTTTGTTTTCAACTTTTCTTTTTCTTTTTATGACCTCCAGCGCCTCTATGGTTCAAAGGTACAAGTACCAGCGAGCCACATGCCATGGCGGGTGTTGTGGGTTCGAATCCGGTTACAATCTCAGATTATAGCTGGTTCGACCCATGCACCTTCCAGCATTGGACAAAAGGTAGGAGTCATAACGACAACTTGTTAAGCGTAGCTACCAATAACCCCCCCCCCCTCACCTTTCCACTCTTTCCCCTCCATTTAAAAAAAAACTTTTCATTACTTTCCCCTACCGTCCCTTCATCAATTGTAGAACCACCGTTTCAAAAAAATCTTATATATAAAAATGGATTTCTGTCTGTCGGGATGTTCCTTATAGAATCAAAAACTACTGATCCAATCGGCGTGAAAATTTGCATGTAGAGGTTTCTGGGGCCAGGAAAGGTTTTAGTGATGGTTAGAGACCCCTCCCCCACTAAGAGGGGGGGGCTCCCATATAAATGAAACACAAATTACTGCATAACTCGAGAACTAATCAAGCAAATAGAACAAAATTTGGCATGTGGGTGTTTTTGGTGACAAGAATTTATTCTATGGTAAAATGGGACCCCTCCCCCCCTTTAAGAGAGGGGGTTTCCATATAAATGAAATACAAATTTCCTCATAACTCGAGAACTAATCAAGCAAATGGAACCAAATTTGATATGTGGTTGTTTTCGGAGACGAAATTTTTTTCTATGATGAATTGGGACTCCTCCCAACTTTAGGAAGGGGGGGGGGCTCCTATACAAATGAAATACAAATTTCCTCATAACTCGAGACTAATCAAGCAAATGGAACCAAATTTGACATGTAAATGGTTTTGGAGGCAAGATTTTTTTCTATTGAGACCCCTCTCCTCTTTAGAAAGCGAGTTATGACCCATCTCCCCTTTAAGAGGGTAGGCTTCCATACAAATGAAATGCAAATATTCTCTTATTTCGAGAACTAATCAAGCAAATGGAGCCAAATTTGGCATGTGGGAGTTTTAGATGGCAGAATTTTTTTTCTATGGTGAATTACGACCTCTTCCCTTTTTAGGAGGGGGGCTCCCATACAAATGAAATACAAATTTCCTTATAAGTTGAGAACTAATTAAGCAAATGGAACCAAATTTGGCATGTGGGAGATTTTGGAGTCTTGAATTTATTTTATGATAGATAGAGACCTCTCACCCCTGTGGTAGAGGGATATGGACTCTCATACAAATAAAACAGAAACTTGTCTTGCCGGCGACCCGCCGTCGGAAGCGCCGCTCACTGGGGGGAGGCAACTCCCCACAGAAATCACTACTGTCTAGGTTTATTTGTTTTCCTAGGTCTACCTGGGTTTCCTGGAACGAGCGACAGCGAGTAAGGACAGGAACGCGAAATGATACTTTCCACAAAAAAGTTTTTCGTGAAATGGTACATGCCACTTAAGGTTTTTCGCAAAATGATATTCGGCGAAACGTTGTACAATCATGGCGAATATTACTATCCGCTTTCTGGCTATGCAATGAGGGGACATGGGATTTGTTTTCTACTTTGCTGTGAGGAAAAATTGCAAATTTGTATATTAAACTACCCATTCCTGGTAACTAATAAGCATTAACATAAGCAGCAAATCAGTATATCTGGCATTTTATACTGCACGTTGTTGTATATTAACTTTTTGACTGCATAGGTGTTGTAAATTGGCATCCAAAATTGTATTCAAATTCTTCGTGTCAGTAATTAGCTGTAAATTAGCAATGTCAGCACTATAAGAAGGTTATCAGTAAAGTAGCTGTATATTTTGCCAAAATAGCATTTAAGTAGCATTTAAGGCGACTTAAAGGCTTATTGGCCTACATTTGAATAGCATTGGTGATGCTTATTGGTTACCTGGGATGCTTTCATAGTTACGTAACAGCCAAAATGAATCATCTAAGGTTGAACTCCTCAGAAACTTGCAAAACTCGAGATTGTGACAAAGATCATCCGAGATTCATGATTTATGTACAACACAGGTTAATTTGTGGCAATACGAAGTTTGTCGGGTCAGCTAGTATTAATATATATTTGACCGCATTTCAAGGTCAAGACTAAAAACACGAGATTCAGTCTATTTTTTATGACCTGTTTTCCCTTGCATTCTGTTACATTCTTGTCAGTTTTATTTCTACTCTCTCTCTCTCCCTCGCGCGTTTTCTTCTTTTTCTATCACATTTGTCCAGTTCTTGTCACGTTTTGCTTCGTACTTTTATCTGTTTTTTCACCTGCCGTCTCATTTTTCCTTTTTTGATTTTTTTATCTGGAGAACAGCAGGAGGCGAACTACTCTAAATCCATTGGCAATCCATCTGTAAATGTGCTAAGAAAATGTACAAGTAATTTCTTAAGAAGCTGTTTGCTTTACTTTGTTAAATTCATGAGATATGAATTTTTCAATTAAATGAAAATTGCTCCTTACCAGACTAGCACTGCGAAATAAACTCTCACTCATTTTGTTTGTATTTTTACAGCCTAGACCTATTTAAAAATAAAGCCAGAATTGACCTGTGAAGAGAAATAATTTCCTTCCCAGAAGACATGTTGAAAGTTTCCTCCAAGTTAGTGTTTTTTCAATATGGCGTCTTCGGAAGAATTTCTGTATATCAATAGACGCAACGACTGGTGGTTAGTATTAGTTCGGAACTCAAACACAGGTGGCGCCTCAAAATTTATCTTTCTTATTTGATGATATAGAGCTATAGTATGTTCGAGAAAGTTGTAGATAATCTTATTATGAAGCTTTTTGCTGAAACAGTTTTCCTCTAAGTACCACAGTTTTTGAGATATTAAGCGTCTTTCATGACGGACCCCCAAAAACCGGGGTTTTCACTATAGCTTCAAAACTATGTGATTTAGGGAAAAATAATGTTCTGCAAACATTTGCATCTTTTAAAAGCACATACTTTTGCTAAAGAAACTTAATACGTATCTCATATACAGAGCGAGTTAATTAACAAATTAGGTAAATATTAACCATTTTTCGTACTGCTATAGATTAAGAAATTGCAAAAACTGGCAACCGACATATAATTAAAGTGAAAGCACATTGAAAACTGATCTTAAAACATGTTAAGTTATTCGTCTCTTTGAGTATCTTCATCATTTAATTTGCCTATACTTATCCAGTAATTTTCAAATAATAATAAATTGTTGAATGTTGATTATTGAATTAATGTTTATATGTAACAAAAATATGTTTTCAATACTTTTTTCACATTTCTTCATATAACTTTCAAACCACAAGTCCATTCGTCATGAAATTTAGAAGTACCTGACATTCGTTCAACTGGGCTTTCCTTCGATTTTCGTTGCTTATTTCTGTTATCGCATCTCGTTCCCTTAACCCTCTAACGGGCAACAACGTAAAAACGATATTACAGACCCTAGGCAAGAAAATATAATCATTGCACGCAGTACGTTCTTGTACATTTTATTATTAAATAAAGATTTTGAGGACTGAGGAACTGATATTTAAAATTATAGTCAACTTAATTATAGATGTTCCTGAGAAAATAAAAAATAATTATTGTTGCAGTAGAAAGGCTAGGTCACCCCGCTAGGTGGATCAATACTCGTTTTTCTAGTGTTTTTTACTTTCATTTTAGCATTTAGGGATTTCAGCACTTTTGTTCGTATGAATACCCCCAAAATCGAAGAATATGCAAAGTTAGTCGTCGCTTACTATACTGCCCATAAATGCATAACAGTCCCATCTGACTTTTCACCACTTTTGAGATAAACCTGGGAATCATCTTTAAATTAACTGTTCTTTCAATATTTCAAACAAAAAAGTTATGTTTGTTCCCAAGATGTTGAAAAAAATATCAAACTATGTCAGTCCCATATTACAAATAAACGCATAACAGTCACAGTAGTAAAAATATATCAATAAGCATCTGTTTTTGGGAAATGCCTGGACCAATTCGCCTGTAGCAACTACCAAACGAAAGATTTTATGGCCTAGAAGAACACTATTAAGCAGAATTTGGATCGGATATAGGATTCCGAAGTTACAGTGGGAACAAGTTCCGGAATATATGGGACTTGAACATAGAAACACCTTGAATAACAACAAACCCATCATGTGACACCTATAAATACACGGATTTGCAAATCTAGACTATTGGTAGCCGTATAAAGTGTTCAAGACGCCATTGGCCACATCTAAACATGTTCGTGAATGTTCCGGATTCCTCTACGGGGGTCAGTTTCTGAATTTAACAAAAATACAACATGTGACATCTCGAAGTCGGTACTCGACATTGCAAAACTAGTTTGAAATAGTTCATTTGTTGTCACATATAGTGTCCAGGTTCACATTGGTCATACTCGAACACGTTCTGGGAGTGTTCCGGATACACAGGAAAGCGACCAGCTTCTGAGTCGAACAAACCCCATCATGCAACCTCACTATAAACTCAATATACCAAATTACAATAAAAAGGAGAAAAGGCCAGGAAGAGATTTGAGTCAAAAAGGACATTTTGAACAATTTAATTGAACGAGCACGTGAATTATCAAAACAACGACACGTGGTCTTGAAAATGCTGCCGAGTCACCGACAACGCAAGGATCAAGACATGCTGTGCCTGTGACTGTTATGCGTTTATTCTTGCTTATTCAAGCACAAATAAACGCATATCAGTAACTTCGGCAGTTTTTCTAAGTTTTGGAACAAATTTTAGGTCACTTGAGAACAAATTGTTTGTAAAAGTATTCTGTTATGTACATTCAAGTGATTTTATGACGATTTGGACGATTTGTTTCCAAAATCGATTCAATATTAAAGAAAAATTGTCGTGGCTTCAACAGCGTTTTTCGCAGTTGCACGATTTTGCAGATGTGACTGTCTTCCATTTATGGGCAGTATAATAAGAATAAAAAAAATTGCTTTTTTGTGTTTGGAAATATAGACATAGTTTCTTCGGCAAAATTGTAAACAATGTATAAACAACCAACTTTACTGAAGAAATAAAATTTCTATCTCTGCCGAGTGCAGAACTATAGAGTATTTTCTATGAAAGTACTTTAAAGAATAGTTTTACATACTAAGCTTTTGTTAGCTGCATTTTACAAAGGTACATTGTTCTAGGCAATCATCGAAGCACTTAATACACACATTTTTTTACTAGAACATTGTAAGCTTTGAAAACGAAACAAAAATAATACGTTCTTAGCAGGCTTGATAAAGATTGAAGTAAATAAAAAAATATTAAAACATATGCTTGCCGTACTTTAATATGGGTGGGTGGCGACAAGCGGCACCTCGTGAAACTAAGGTAAAATAAAGTTTGGATACACGATAACTTTTGACACTTTCAGATTATGAGGGATATTTCTACAAACACTCCACTTTTCGGTCATTTGGACCACTGTGCAGCGATCGCTCTATAATTGGATCTAGACCAATCCAATAAACTGCTAAGAAAACAAGAATGCTCTACCACTTTAACCATTATTTCAGCATTTTACCGGTAAAATCCAGGCCTACGCCTTCGTATGTAGGTACCTTTCGTGCGGATCAAAGAGTCTGATAGATTGCTTTTCCGTGGTTTTGATGTCTTTTCCATCACAAACGACTCTGCAATGATTATTTGCTTTGCAATTATATTCTTGGAATATAGTCCACCCTCTACAACATCAGCTTCTCTGTTTGCTAAACTTTGTTTGTTCATAAAATTACAGTTAAAGTTCAAATCGATGCAACTACGGTGTGCAGTCAGCCGTAAATAATATTTAACTTCAATGCGCTTTGCAAAGTTACGATTTGTTATGGTATATAGTTTAGATGTATCCGGCCGAAGGCCGGATTTTAGCTTTAAACTGAATCTATAATCGTCAAACATTCTCAAACTATCATCTATTGCTCAATAAAAAAAAATCAAGGTTACACAACAAGTGGCATGGAAAAACAACTCCCAACACGTGTTGAGCCAGAAATGGGAGGAAACATTTCGGTTTTTGTTTACGATCGCATTAATTTTTGATCGCTCTGCATATATGTATATATCCATTGCACGCCGACATGGACAAAGTAAATTTGATAGCTTGTCAGGCCCGGTAAGTCGGTCTGATGATGGTCTCTGGTATGCACTTTATACATCATCATTAGTTATACTCATCGTGTTTCACAGGCGAATGACTTTCTGTAAACAACTGCATCTGCATGATCATATGCGACGACACCGATGCACCAATTTCAACAGAGGAATGGCTGTTTAAAATGTTGTGGTAGAGCAGAAAGGGTTTGCCGGACAAGGCCAGGCATTATGCATTGCAATTAAAATCTGTTTATTATGAAGGTCACATTTCATAGGCTATTTACATCAAATGGAGAACGTCGGCAGGCCGTGAGGGGGGAGGGGAGGAAATAGCAGTTAAAGTTCGAAAGCATGAAATTAAATATTGAGTCAACAGCGTGTTTTTGATTGAATTCAATTAGTACAAAGCATCCATTTGTTTCATTTATTTACGAGAGTTCGATAATAAATCACAGACAATAATTGCTTTTGGAATTTTACTACAGTTGGTGTATGCGCTAGTGTATATTGGATCCATTACACTTGATCTATTTTATTGTTCAAATCGTCATTCAGTTTAATTTGTTATTTAAATTTATTTACAAATTTTTGATAAAACGTTTTCTATTCTGCTAAGAGCTGAGCAAACCTAATCTAACTAACCACAGAGAAATATATATTACAAATGTATCAAACAATGTTCCGCTTGACGATGAAGAAAGTTCTGCATTTTCGGACTATATCCATCCCAAGCACGAACTCACCAGTAAGTGGCCAAATTGAGAGAAAAAGTGACGCCTTTCCAATCCTTCTTTCAAGCCAGTCTTTCAAAAGACAATCTGCACTGCACAATAATCGGCGTATTTTCTTGAACTCTTTATATGCAATTTAAATACGATTTCAAATTTTTACGTTGAAATCAGAAACACGGCATTAGGAGGCAATTCAAACGAACGGAATAGCAATCAGGACAATTTCTTACAAGCGATTCAAACTGCTGCGGTGGTTGTGGTGTGACGCAAAACACAAAACCGAAGCGGCACATTATCGCTGCCTATCTGTCTGTCTGTCTGTCTGTGACTTCATTTGCGCTTCTGGCTAATGAATTCTGATCATGATTCTCCTCCTGTCTTGCCGGATGATGGCCGCACCAAATTTTGCCACGGCAGATGCTCCAAATGGATGCAAACCCCGGTCGGCGACGGCGGCGGCGGCTGCTGCTAACCAACTGTATGCTTTTGTGGGTGTGGATGTGTTTCGGTTCGGATAAATAAACATTCTCGCGGCAATCTCCATGAATGGACTAATCAAGGTTTACGGCGTTTCACGCAGTCGGACCATCATTTTCCGTACACTTGTTGCACGCTTTACAACCGTTCCGCGCCAAGCCGCACCGCCGCGGCTGAGGGCCGATAATCGTAGGAGATACTATCGTTGGAGCAACAAATCGATGGAGGAATTGATCAGATCAAATCGTTGAAATCATGATTTAATTACAGCGACATAGTAGCAAGCGTCAACCTAAATCAGAGAATCATTTTGTTGAATAATGATAATTGGAAACAATGAACCTTCTCAGGATTGAGAGTTGAACCAACACCGAGCTCCCCTAGCATCTTGATAATTTCGACGAAAGCTGATTGATTGAAGAGTTGAAAGCCAGAAGCGCACTTATCATCACTGGCAAGGGGGTAAACCTGAACTGGAAGATGTAAAAGAACGTTGCCTAAAATTTTTCGATCAGAGCTTAGTCTAAGGTTTTGTTAGATTTTCTTTTGATACTAATAAATGGGGCAAGAATTCAATCAGTTCACAGTTTCAGGTTTTGTTTCAAGCATTTTTCTATTTCCTGCGGGTCGGGAAAGCAATTTTCATTCGATTGGCAGCCCAGAAACCAAACCAGGCCTATTCCGTTGACTGATGTAAACCTTTGTATATTTGGATGTAAATGCTCGTGCGAATTGATGTGTGAGTATGTATAGATATTGCCAGCTTCCTGGCATTTTGATTGATTCTGCTCTTCAGATTTGTTTGGTTGGAAAAGATTTGAATGGGTTTCGATTCGGTTCGATGCGAATTGCTTGATGGTTTTGGATACATTATAGGGACACGCAAATCAGAGTGCCTAAGGCAATCAATGTTGAAATAGATTAAATTATTGTGTCGACCAACAGCTAAATACAAGAGGAAATATGGTTTTCTTAGAAATATTACCCCATACTACGACCGTTGTTGAATTTTGAAACCGTGGAACACTATAAGCCGAAGGTGGGGAACCCGCCTTTCAGAAGTAGGTATGTTTTGACCTGGAAAAAGGGAGTAATCGTACACCGAGAACATAATTTCATATTTTTAGAAAAAATATTCGTAAAACTTTATTTGTAGCTGATAAAAAAATGATTCCAGCTAAAAAAATAGTGGTATTTTCTACCGCACCAAGGCACAGTAGTCCAAAAGGGCGAAAAGTGGAACTTTTTTGCTAGTATCTTTTGTTTTCATTTTATCATTTATGGTATTCAGCACTTTTTTACTGTATGAATATCCCACTTAATCTAAAACTTTCAAAAGTTAGTCATCGCTTACTATAATAAAAATAAAAAAATAACTTTTTTGTGTTAGGAAATATAGACATAGTTTCTTCGGCAAAGTTGTAAATATTGTAAAAACAAGTAGCTTTGCTGAAGGAATCAAATTTCTATCTTTATCGAGTGCTGAACTATAGCGTATATTCTTTAAAACTTATTTAAAAATTGGTTTTTCGTGCTTAGCTTTTCTCAGTCGCATTTCACAAGAATACATACAATGTTCTAGGCAATTATCGAAGCTCTTAAAATACACGTTTTTGCAGAACATTGCGAATCTCTAGGACCTTTCCTTACAAAGTTATCGCTTATTTAAGCTTTATTTATCCCTAACTTCACCTGCCAGAAGCGATAACTTTATAAGGAAAGCTCCTAAAGATTTGCAATCTTCTACAAAAACGTGTATTTTGAGTCCTTCGATAATCGCCTAGAACCATATATTCCTGTAAAATGCAACCAACATAAACTAAGTATGAAAAACTAATTTTTAAAGAATTTCCAAGGAAAATGCTCTATAGCTCTGCACTCGATAGAGATAGAAATGTCATTTCTTTAGCAAAGTTGTTTGCTTTTATATTTTCCGTAACTTCGCCAAAGAAACCCTGTGTCTATCTACTAACACAAAAAAATGGACGTGTATTGATTCTTTAGCGAAAGCGAAACACAAAAAACGTATGCTTGCCGTACTCTCTTTTGGGTGGTTGGGGACAAGCGGAACCCATACAAGTTTATAATACTCGACTTAAGCTTTAAGATGAAGTGCTGATTTCATAAATCCGCTCGTCCCATTTTACCCCATGGGCTCGTGAAGCCATGGAAATTTCAAGCTTAAATATGCGATAACTTAGCAAGTAACGGTCCAAGAGATTTGCGATCTTCTGCAAAAACGTGTATTTTGAAAACTACGATAATTACCTAGAACATTGTATTCTTGTAAAATGCAACTGAGAAAAGCTAAGTATGAAAAACCAATTTTTAAAGAAGTTTTAAAGAATATGCCCTAAAGTTCAGCACTCGATAAAGATAGAAATTTCATTTCTTCAGCAAAGTTGGTTGTTTTTACAATATTTACAACTTTGCCGAAGAAACTATGTCTATATTTCCTAACACAAAAGTTATTTTTTTATTTTCATTATAGTAAACAATGACAAACTTTTGACAGTTTTAGATTAAGGGGAATATTCATACGAACAATTTGTGAAATATTGCCAATGTTTTACAAATATTAATACTGACAAGAAAATGATTCGAAATATTTCTAAAATTAGAAATGTTTAAAATTATTTCCAGGAATCCTTTATTGTGGCTGTGATGGTATTAATAAGAATAAGAATAAGGGGAATATTCATACGAACAAAAGTGCTGAGACCATAAATGATAAAATGAAAGCAAAGCACACTAAGAAAAAAGTTCCACTTTTCGCCTTTTAGGACCACTGTGCACCGTGCGCACGTGTTGTTATTACGAATGGTGCGTATTTAGTGCGATAACCCTTTCGTAGCACATGTTGCATCAGAACGGCACATCTCTTATAAAACTACGATGTAGCAATACAATGGCGTATCCATTGCAAAGTTGATCTTATCTCGGCTGCTTGTCAAACCGTGATAAATCGGATAGTGCTATTAAAATGGCAACACTTTTACCAAACAAATGGTATTATGAAGAATACTAAAGTTCAACATCTAAAACATTTTTTGAATGTTAGGCCAAATTGCCATATTCCAGCATTTTTTAGCCATATAAGCAAAGTGTGAATTACAAAAAGGAAGTTATTAGCAATCAGTTTTCATGCCACAAAATGCAACTAAAATAATTTTACCGGGAACTTAAAATGACTCATCGGATATATTTATTTTGGTCAAACAACTTAATGGCGCGTTAATTTTAAGCACACCTTCTAATATGCACGATAAAATTTAATGCGCATATGCTATACAACTACGGAAACAGTTGAAAATTCGTTGTTTATTTTTTCTGATGTTTTATTATGGACGCAATAAACCAGCTCGACCATGATAATCTGACTGTAAAACTTTAACGTAAATAAAGTAAATAAAACGTGGCTATATAACTTAAAGGTAACAAAGCTGTCTGGCTAATTTACCTCTTTTATTTTTGACAAATTTTATCCTTTAAAGCTTTACCAAACAAAGCTAAAAGTTTCATTAAATTATGGCGTTTGCTGTCAAGTAACAAAAATAATAATCGTATTTATAGCTGCTTTCAGCAGAGCGTAATAAGACTACTTGAGCATATGATTTGACTTTTAAAGAGGTTATAAAAACCTTCTACAGAGTGATTCACTTAGTGAAAAGCCAGTTTTCTAACGGTCATCAGAAGACTCTAGTGGATCTCATAGTTTCATTAGCGGTTTTATGAAACAGGTTATGAAAACCTCTAGTAGAACGTAATAAAACTTTAATTGCTGTTTGAGATTGGATATTAACTAAGTTAGACTTGAATTTGAACTTGAATTTTTACTTCAAACCGGACATGGATAAAGTTTTACTTGAGATAAAAATTGCCTTTTTTAGTCTTATTCACTCAAAAGTTTGACCTCTTTATTTCTGTTCTGTTTCGTTTCGTTCTGTGTATGTTTCGTTTTCTACCTTTTCTGAACCGTTTTCTAGGTTGTTACTCGCAATTTCTATCCATATTTCCTTTTTCTGTCCCCTTTTCCATATCTGAGAAATTATTTCCCCTTTTTCTGTCCCGTATTATCTTCCGTCTGCTTCGTTCCATGTTCCATTTTTTGTTATCATTTTTCCCTATTTTCGGTTCAAGTCTTCAATTTTTAAACTCTTTGCTTCCTGTTTTTCGTCTGTGTCTATGCCGTTTTCCTCTTTTTCTGTCTTTTCTGACTTATTAATTTGTTTTTGGTCTCCGTTTCACAACGGTTTTCTTTTTTTTCGGTTTTTTCTTTTCTGTTATATCTTTTTCTTAAGTCCGTTTTTCCAGGTTTTCTTTTCTTCTTTTTATTTCCCATTTTCTCGTTTTATTTCTTATTTCTCCCTTTATACCCTGTTTGCATATTTTTCCCGGTTGCTCTTTTGTTATTTTTCTCTCTCTCTCTCCCTTTCTATTTTCCGTTATTCTTCTTATCCCTTTTGATTTCTCATGTTTTATGTTCCGTATTCTCTTTCTTGTCTCGTTTTCCCTCTTTTACCTTTCTCGTTTTTCCTTTTTTCTGACCACTGTTTTCTATTTCTCTGTTCCTTCTTTTACTGTTCCGTTTTTTGCCTTTTCCTGAGTCCCAAATGTCCCTTGTACCGTTTTCCGTCTTTTATCTACCGTTCTTCCTGTCCCATTTTTTAACATTTTCTACACCTTTTCGACTTTTTTTCTTTTTTGCGGTCCCGGTTTTTGTCTTTTTTCACTTGTTAACTCTTTTCCCTCGTCCGGTTTTTTGTTCGTCTGTTCCGTTCAATCAATGTAATGACCAAAAAGCGAAAAAAAATTCTTTCGATTTCGGTCTCTTTTTTGGTAGGCTTGCGCATGAAAAATAATAGTGTATCTGAAAGGCAAGAATAGATTTGGTCTTATTCGCTCACAATTTGTACCCCTTTTCTGTTCTGCTTCTTCTCTTTTCCCCTCCTGTTTTCCATTGTTTGCTTCGATTTTTCCTTTTCTATACCCTTTTCGTTGGTTTTATTTCGGACTTTCTATCCGTTTTTCCTCGTTTTCTCTGCTTTTTCCCATGTTTTGTGTTGTAATATTCCATTCCTCGATTCTTATTTCAATTTTTTTCAGCCCTGTTTTTCCTCATTCTTTTCATTTGTTTTCTTGTTATTTTCTTTCCCGTTTTCAGTCTTTTCTCTACCTTTTCACCCTTTTTTTCATTGCTAGATTTCTTATTTTCAACCCTTTTCATTCCCTTTCGTCTGTGCCATTTTCCTCTTTTCGATGCCTAATTTTTCTATTTTTTCTGTATTTTTATTTTGGTTTTGATTCCCTTTTTCCCTTACCTCTTTGGTTTTCCTCATTTATATCCCGTTTTCCGATTTTTCTTTTCTGATTTACCTTTTGCTTTAGTCCGTTTTTCCCGTTTTTTGCTCCATATTTCTTCCTTTATACCCTGTTTGCCAATATTTCCCATTTTTCTCGGTTCCTCTATTGGTTTCCTTTTGCTCCCTCGTTATTCTTCTTTCCCTTTTCGGGTTCTTTTGTTATTCCCTTTCTTGTCTCGTTGTTCCTCTTTTTCCCAAAAGGCAAAATAACCTTTTTCCTGCCCACTTATACCTCTTTCTCTGTTCTTTTTCTCTTCGTTTTTCGCATTTTTCCTGAATTCCCTGTTTTTTGACTTTCTTATTCCGTTTTCCCTGTCTGGGCAGTGTTGCAAAACCCGCACTCGCTCGATATAATTTTCTCACACGAGCAATCTCATTCTAACGAAACGACTGTCATGTGGCACTCCCTTTCCTATCCAGCTTTTTACGAGCCATAATGGCAGACCAGTGTTCGTAATATTTGAACGGCATTTTTGACATTTCCTAAATACATCGCACGTCTTGTTGCCGCACGTTCATGGTAAAACTAAAGGAACTTACGGAAAGAAAACGTTCGATGTATTACTGAAATGTCAAAAATGCTGTCCAAATATTACGAACACTGGTCTGCCATTATGGCTCGTAAAAAGCTGGATTGCCTGCCACGAGTTTTTGCGAGTCTGTTCGGATATGAACCAGTTTTTGTAGCAACCGATTATTTTTCGGTAATGCTCAAACTGCAATATATTTAAATTAAAACTAATTTTCAAAATATATACATTTAACTTACAAGAAGTGGTTTTACGTTTTCCGCTAACACTTTCTTCCTATCCTACGCTTGCTACAATTTATGGTTTGGCAATACGTTTTGTGCCTAAGGTCAACTTGGGGTGAGCTACCCTACTAGTAATTTCCGCGGCTGCGAATGCAGAGATTCGATCTGGTAAGTATATATTTTTGATTTGTTTCAAGCTACTTACTACAAGGTCACTGCTGGTTACGGTAAGTATTATTTACAGGTAAGTATTCCACGTAAGTTTCAACGGTTGCTGTATCTGCAGGTAAGTAAAAATATATCTTGTTTACATCTTGTTGTTTACAGGTTGGCACTAATTCACTAGGTACTTTATTTCTTACCACTCTGATCTAACTTTTTCTAGCACTTAGCAGGAGCTGTTTCGCAATTCTGCTGATATTTCGCACTTTAGCGGTAATTTTGCTTCGATTAATTGAAATTTAGCGGTTAAAACACAATTTAGATCACTTTATACAATGGCGAATTTACCTATAGGCTCTATCTTTTTCACTGTAAACATTCGATCACAATGTAAACAACCTGCACGATATGTTTGCAGTGTTGCCATATATGCGGTATCGTAACAGAGTCTGTAATAAGCCATCAGCCACAGTCGACGCTCTCGCTCGTCAGTGCAACCCGAGCAGTTGGTACCAAGGCCCAAACTCTTACCAGAGTGTGTAAGCGAGGATGTAAGATGAAGAAACCACAACTACCACAATAGATCAAAATAATGATCGCAGTGGTCAAATCTTCCGACAAAAAAAAGATGAAGAAAAAAGAAGAAGTAAAGCAAAATCTGTAGCTGTACATCCTACTGTGACGCTGGCGAGCTACTGGCAGCGCATCAGTTGTTGACTTTGGAGCGGATTGTGCAGAAAGACATTACGAGGCTCACGAGTGTGCAAGTAGCAAAACGTATGCATATGCATACAGTTCTAGCGCCAGCGGTTGTTTGAAGTACGCTTGCTTCAGTAGAGTAAGCGTTGGATGCTATGCTTCTCATACCAGCTCGTGTAAGACTGGGTATCGTTTACTTCTCGCTTGATGTGCAATATTGGTTTCCAGGACCGTTTCTCCTCTTTTCATGTCTCGTTCTTGGTCATTTTCTACCCTTTTTTTCGGCCCGGTTTTCGCCTTTTTCATTTTTTAACTCCTTTTCTATCCCTTTTTTCGTTCATTCGTCATTCGCCGTTTTCTTTTTATGTATTAACCCTCTAACGGGCAACATCGTAAAAACGATGCGATCGAGCAAATGATTATTTTATCATGAAAGTACACTCAAAAGAAGCTCGAGTGTTGATTTTCATGGGAAAATATTTATCTGGAGGACCGCTAGGTATGAAATAGTCCAAATTCTCTTTTTAGTTTTTCATGCCTAACGCTCTACCCAAATATTTTTTCAGTTCAAATATATCACAAAATTGAAGAAAAAGCATGTAAATTACTCATAGGAAAAATTTGAGATCGAACATTTTGTTCTAGATGTCCTTTTTCTTCAAACGTAAAAAAGGGAATATTCGCACCATAATTTTTTTCGAAATTTTTCGGAATTCTTGTTTTTCAAAATTGATAACTTTAGATCGCATGGTCAGAATGTTGTGATATTAGTATTAATACGTCAGGAAATCTGTTCTGAACATATTTATTATATTGTCAATTCAAGACAAATTTCGTATGTGGCTCTGGAGCTCCAAAAGCGAAGTCCATCTCAAGACGGTCTTACCCGTTAGAGGGTTAAAAACAGCTCCTTTTTTGTCACGTTCTGTTTTTTTCCGGTGTTATCCCTTTTATATTCTGGTTGCATTTTTTCTCCTTGTTTTATTTTCTTTTCCTTCCAGTTTTTCCTCTTTTATTGTTCTCGTTTCTCCATTGTCCTGTTCACGTATTTTCTCCTCTACTTTCATGCCACTATTTTTCTTCGTTTTCTCTGTGGTTCTTCATTCTTTTCTCATCCGTTTTTTCATGTTTCACTATTCATGTTTCGCTTTTTGCCGCGTTTTTCCTCTTATCCATTGTTTTCTCCTTTTATGTCCAGTTTTCCCTTCCCATTTTTCCACTTTTCGTATTTCTTTTGTCCTTGCCAGCTTTTATTCTTTTCACTATAGCGTTTTTCCTCTTTTTCTAACTCATTTAAACAGTTCTTGTTACGTCAACCTTCGTGCTCATTTTCATTTTTTCTGCTTGTGTCTCATGTTTTCGTTTTTGCTTCTGTATTTAGGGAGCAGCCGAAGAAGAACCTCTAGATCCATCGGTTATCCATCTGCGAATATGCTAAGAAAATTTACTAGCATTTTCATAAGAAACTACGTTGTTTAGTTCAAGAGATTTGAACTTTTGAGTGAGGTAAATATTCAGAAAAACCGATTTTTTTAGCTATAACTCAGTAACAACAAAAGTTTTAACAAAGATTAGAATTTGATAACCAAAAAAACAAATTCCATGTGACAGAACATAGCATTTCCGACTTTTCTTTGAATTTTTACACTATCACTTAACTTAAAATTGGTCTTAAAAATGGAAATGAATTGATTTCAAACTAGACATCAAACTAGACTTGAAATTGGGATTGAAATCGGACATGAAATTATACTTGAAGTTTATCTTAAATCGAAGTTGAAATTAGACTGGAAAACAGACTTGGCCATGAACACGAAATTAAACTTGAAATTGAACTTAAAGTAGGAATTGTCATTGTGTACAAATTGGATTTAAAATTGCACTTACATTTGTGTTTGGAAACTAGACTTTAGGTTAGACTTGAATCGGTGGTCTTCTAAGTTACAGAAATTAGTTTGTTTTACATAAAATTTTACATAGAAGGTGGAACACGTGCCCCAGTGTACTCCAACGTGGGCACACCAGTGTCGTCGATTCGAAAGCTGCGAACCGAAAAAGCCAGAATTTTAATTTTTCCCCTCCCATGCACTCTCATAATCACTGGTTTCTTTGCAAATGTAGCAAACTTTGCAATTTCAATTTTTGTTCCGTCCAGAATGAATGTAATAATTGCATTTTTAGCTTGCACAGCAAAATGTCGCCTTTATGACAAAAACTCGGTTATCCACTGGAAATCAGATAAACGTCCAGAGGATGCAATGCAATTCTGAGTATAATTCACATCCGCTTCCATGTTAAAATGGAACCGGCATTCGATTATGTGCTGGCAATTCAAACAAACTGATGGAGCATCTTTAAATTATATTTCTGGATTAAAATCCAATTTCAAACTTAATTCAATCCTATTCATTCAACGATTCACTTTTCTTGAAGCGGCTAAAGTTAAGCCGTGCCCCCAGATAAATTTCTTTGTTATTAGTTGAATTCAAAACATCCATCCCAGCAACCTAAATTAAAACATCAATCTTGCGTCTGAATTCTTAATCGAAACTTCGTCTGCTTTGCTAAATTTCAAGCGACAATTTTCCGAAAGTGTTAATCCCTGCTAACCGAAACCGCAGACATTAATTGCAATTTAAATCTTGAATCCCCTTGAGCCTGCTGCTGCTGCTAGAAAATCCTGTTCCTGACCAGTTGTTTCGAAACTCGGTCGTTTCGCAGGGGGACCTTCTCGTAGGTGATTAGGGAAATTGCTTTTCGTTCGCAATCGTGTTTCCGGAGTAGGTATTTGAGTAATGCGAATTTGTCGAGCGTCGCCGGCGCCGCAAGGGGAGAGGGGTGGAAAAGAGGAAAAACAGCAACGACAGATTTCAACCAGTGAGAGGTGAAAATGTGCTTATCTATTTGAGCTACAAGTCGCAAAGCAAACCTCGCGGATTTTACGGATTACAGTCCCCTGATACTGATCGTGGCATCCACCATCCACCTGTTTGCTAGAGGTTGTTTGCTTTGCTGGCAGGACATTGACATTGTGCAGAGAGAGAGAAAAAAAATGTTAAAACGCGGGCCTTATCTTGGCACGGAAGTGACAACCCCGGTGGGGTATTTGTTTCGCAACTTTCTGCCGGAGATATAATCATAATTAAATTCAAGCGCTTTACAGCTCGGATTACATCAAGCACAGAAGCGTAATTAAGTCGTTCACGGTGGACATTAATCGATTGCGATAGTAAGTTTCCAGTTTGAAAGTTCGAATTCCCAGTTGGAAATAATGGGCTGTAAACGCAATGCATGTTTTTTTATGCTACTGATGATCCCGAGAGGTGATAAGAATAAAAGGTAGAAAAGTGGACAAATGGATCAAGTTATACGCCTGGAATTTAATTCAATTTTGCTGCAAAACCAGCAACGAAGATGAAAAAATAGGGTGACAAACAAGAACAAAAAAGTTATTCATTAAAAGTTAATCAAGTAAACAAAAAGAAAAAACGAAAAAAGGAGAATATAATTGTGCCTTACATTCGGTATAATTATTCGGGTGAGCCTTAAGCTGATGAATTTAGGTAGAAAGAGTTTTCAATCTAAGCCTATTAAGTCTAAAAGATAATAGATACTTTAAAAAAGCTAACTATAAACTGAAGCAGAGTGGGTATGGTAGAGAAGTGTCGACAAACGTAGCTTTAAATTGATTGTTTTATAGAGGAAAAGCCGACCTACGTAGAGGTGCATTGAGATTCAAAATCCATAGGTACTTCATAAATCGAATATTATGGAAGTCGAAATGTTATGCAAAATTGTTAATTTCAAACACAAGCCAAAAAGATCACTTGCTCGGCCTTGAAAAGTTTTCCATTTTTGTCTTGTATGCATTAAATTACAGCATTACAGTATCTAGAGATTATATTCTAAGAAATACACAAGCTTGTTGTTACCTTATTTGCAATTGAGTGTTTGTACAGGGTGAGTAGTAATAATTGTCTGTGTTTTTTGGACGTGTTTAGGTAAAAATACGTTAATTAGAGGTATCTGCATATTTTCCGATTAGAGTGTATTCAAATGTCAGCACAGCTTGCAAGTTTGTTTTGAATTTTCATTCTTTTAAGAGTCGTGGTAATCATGGACGCAAAAAGGGAACTTTTGATAATTCGATTCATCTTTCGTACCATCAAGCGATACTAGTACTAGGAGCTCGGTTCTTGGAAAATACTCCCCAAACTTGGCAGTAACCGCACTGTAAGGACACCGGAAGCCATCAAATGAGTAAGATAACGAATTCGTCGAAACCAGATCAGTCTGGACGTAAGATAGCCAAGAAACTGGGAATTTAGCAGTTAACCATGAAGAATATTTTGAAAGATGATTTTCGATTGATTCGACACTAAACACCAGGCGCACGGTTTGATGTCAGCAGCTGCTCAAGCACCACCGTGATTCAG
Organism: Sabethes cyaneus; assembly: GCF_943734655.1. Taxonomy (NCBI): domain Eukaryota; kingdom Metazoa; phylum Arthropoda; class Insecta; order Diptera; family Culicidae; genus Sabethes; species Sabethes cyaneus. The sequence goes on from NC_071355.1 coordinate 43,601,802, forward strand.
TTTTTAGACGAAAAAATGTTGCGATCAGGAGGAGCTAACAAAATTATAATAGGTTATGTTCCGAATGGACTAGTTTGTTACCAACTTTTCTAACAACGGTTGTTATAAATTAGATAAATAATAACAACCGTTGTTATAAATGAGCGACGAAAAAAAGCAAAGCCTGGGTGCTAATTCCGTTATTGAAATTTGACCTTCTGTTTTTTATACGACAGACTTCGCAACCAGCTGTTAGAATACAGGACAGTGCGCGGTCAGTGCTACGATCCTATTGACTCTAACAGCCTCTCCCAGCCGAGATTCGAACATACGACGACTGGCTTATTAGCGTCTTACCTCGAGGCCAACTGGGAGGCTAAATAAAAGAGCGACGGTTAGTGATTAAAACAAAAACTCTAACTAAATTTATTCTATATCTCACTTTAGTTGATTTTTTCGGTGAAAATTATTTTCACACATTTAACACATTTTGTGCGTGCCGCCTATGTTGCCAAAATCGAAACCGTGCCAAAATCAAGACCCTTTTTTAATATGAAATATAATATGAAAATTGAATCTAAATGTGTTAAAAATTGACTAAATATTATTAATCAACGATTGCAACCGATTTATGTTTAAAAAGTCCGTTAAGACCTTTTTGGCAACCTGCGGTAAGACGTAGTTCTACGGCAATAAAAATATTATTGTTCGAAACATTCTATAACCGCAAACGATTTTTCATGAACACACTGGGGGCATCATTTCTTCGTCATTTAGGCATCATTTCTTCGTCATATTGATATTATTATGGAAGCAAAACAAACATTTCTTGTTGGTGGCAATATAGTTGCCACTGCCTTATAAAGGGTTAAAGCATGTATGCGGAAACTGAGGAATATTTAATATTACGGTAGAGCTACGCATAAGAGTTATAGTTACGCTATAACAACCACAACACTTGTTGTTTCAATTCCAGTTGCAGATTTGCTTAATTATATTAATTTTGCCCTTCCAGTTTCAATTAACATCGTTTAGGTGTAACCAAAATGTGACCAAACTGTTAGTTCCCTCATAAACTGTAGGGTATTGTCGTTATCGTCGGGCCACTGTTATGGTCGGGCCACCGCGATTTTACAGTTTTAGTAACTCATGATATCTATGATACAATCATTGTGAAACTTCTTACTGTGATAGCTAACTTTTCACAATATTGTGAGTTTCAATCGTGTATTCAAAACACCCGTACTGAATTCAGTGACTAAATCTTCCAAAAAAAAGTTTTCCACGCGCAATGAACTTTTCTTCAGGAAATGATTCATGAAATGCAATTATCGAGATAAATTTTGAAAATGTATGAAGTGTGTTGTGCTGCACACGTAGACTATAGAAAAATCCCCTTCAGTAAGGTGTTTGGGAAGGCTAAGGTGAAATACTAGAAAAGCGCTATTTGTACAGGTCGGGTCACTTGAGTAGTCATGGTTGGGCCACCATAATTTTAAGCGCAGAAGCCCAATAATCGCTAGAGAATGTTAGTCACGTGAAATGTGATGAAATGAAGCAAAATTAATACGATAAATACTTAGATTTTTGATGTTATTTCATTGTAGTTGTACAATTCGCAAAAGGCAATTGTAGCAATACTGATTTTACAAGATCGCCAAAATTTCGCAAAAATGCAATTAAAAATAGGGTATTTGTGCATATATGAGCCGTTGTTCACGGAATTCATTCTTTTCATGCCTCTATATAGAATTTCAATACGTATGCCTTAGATTTTCTGCGGTGGCCCAAGCTGTACAACATGGCTCGACTATTACAACATTTTTTGTCTTCACGTACCGTTCTGATTCAAACTTAGAACAGTCTCAAACTTCGAACACTTCAGAATAAAATGCTCGTTAGTATCGCTAATATTATAAAATATTATGTTTATTGTACACCACCGTGTTCGTTAGAATGTCCTCTATCCGGTGAGGTATGACATTGAACTGTAGGACTCTTTGTAAGAAATCAGGAGGCGTTGGAAAAAAAGTGAGAACTCAGATGTTGACTTCGTTCGCATACTCTTAGCGTTTCGTGCAAAAGTAGCTGTTTTTTTCGTTTGCATTATTTTACCAGTTTTAGAACATTTACCTTCCCACTGCGCGATTATTAGGTAAGTGCAAGATATATATGTACTAAAGCATAGTTAAAATACAATATTTCATGCATTATTTCAAAGATATTAGATAAATAAAAAGTGTTCGAAGTTTGAATCACGTTTTGAGGTGTGATTCAAACTTCGAACACCCACGAATAATATCCGGTTTTTCCGGGTTTTCCTTCGGGAAAATTAATTGTCAGCATTGATAAAGCTGTAGAAAGTAAACTTCCTTTAAATGTGGTTCATGGAGTTCGTAAATATTAGCAATTGACTTCAGAAATAAGGATTGAAACTAATTATTGTGTGAAAAATTTAAATCACACTGTTAGGTGGATTTAAAAGGACAGTGTTTAGAAAAAGGATGTAATTTCACTTATTTAAGTTGAATGACTCTAAAAACATTAATACTTTTCAAAGTAATACAAGTATTCGATGTCTGAGACTGAAATATTCGAGCTTTGAATGTCGACCATGAAAGTGTTCGAAGTTTGAATCAAAACCGAACAGCAGTTTTTTAGTGTTTTTCATTATAAAATAACATTTTATCCTCATTTTTGAAATTTTCCCATGAAAATAAATAAATTGTCATGCTATTGAACCATTCATGGGGGTAGAATAAAAATGTTTTCGAGCATTTTACTTTGAAGAAAGTTTCAGCATGGCTTAAGTGTTCGAAGTTTGAATCAGAACGGTAAATGCCTATAACTTTTTTGTTTTTCAAGCAATCAGTTCAAAACTTTCCGGAAATATACCTTATTCTTAGACCTTTGCAACGATGCATTTAGATTTCCAAAATTCCTTTTGAAACGAATGTTATGGGCGAATTCGAAAACGTGGCCCAACCACGACGACACTCCCCTACTACTGGATTTCTTTTTTTGGGTCAGCTTAGTTTAGTCCTTTTCGATTCTATTTCAAAGCTTTACTGATATAAATATTATGTAATAAGACTGAAAATGTTCGGTAGCCTATCTAAAAAATGAATTAAGACAGGAAGTTTTGCGCTAAAACACCTTACTTTTAATAGGTCCCAGTTGCCCCGGGTGCTCTGAAGTTCCGACCTTATTTCGACCCATTTATTGATTGCCGTTGTCAATATGAACAAATAGTTTTCGGGTGTAACTTGTTAATACACTCATTGTCATTATGTTTACCTATTGTTAGAAAAGCATGTACTTTTACGAAAGCCTGTGGCCAAAATATCATTTATAGAAAGATGCGTCAAACTTAAAACGCAAATTGAAAATAACGCTCAAATTTAAAGTCCAATTTTGGTGTTTAGAATGCCAATTATAAATAATCTATAATTTTAATGCATGCGTTTAAGTTGTATCTTTCATTTCTAGAAAGGTTCGGTTGGAGAAAATAAGGTTAAAGAGAGTTATGAGCTCCGTTCTAACTTACCCCGTATTCCTACTTGCCCCGGGGCACGTTAACGAATTTAACCAAGATAATTTATCTAGTTTTAACTGTTTTGGCATCAAATGGGAGGTTTTAGCAGTGTGAATATGTCTGCAAAATTTCATAAGAATTTATTTTGGATATAAATTTGGAAAATTGTTCTCACACCAAGCCTGTGTAGTAGAGTGTCCCAAAATAGCACTATGTCAGAAAACCCGGGGGCTCACCCCTCAAATGATAGTTTAGGGTGTCACAACAAAACTTTTATATGACGTCAACATTGGTTGCCGCGATTTAGGGGTCGCACATTTGAGTTTTATGAAAAATGGCATTTTTCAGGAGTAAATTCAGAAAAATATTTTTAGAAATGTTAAAGTAGGTGAAACAAGGTACTTAACTATTTTTTTCACAATCATTGGGATCTGATACATTCAAAAAAAAGTTATGGTGGCATGTCTGGAGTCATATTTGGTTACAAAAATTTATTGAATTCAGGAAAAATTTAAAATTTTCGAAATTTCATTTAAATAAACGTCAAAACAGGGTATCGAACAGTATCTCAGAGCAACGTAGCTATACTGTATAGATGGGAAATTTTATGACGAACAACTTTGCCGAAGAAAGTAAGGACGTATCTTTAAATCTCGCTGAGATATTTACCGCCTTCTGAAGGCGGAACAAAACACATTTCTGTAATTTTCAAATTTTAGCAGTTTCATGTGAAAGAGATAAATGATAAAACCTCAACTATTTACTCTAAACGTCACTTACGTTTTTGATAAGAGGAAACTTGCACTTTTCAAAGAATTTAGCACCATTTAGGCTCTAGAATCACTTTTAAAAAGGGCTTATTTATTTTAATAGGTACTGTGTTTGAGAAATTGTATCTCCTGAAACTAGGTTTGCCCCATAATGAAGCCTAAGCGTGAGCTTTTGAAAATTGAGTTTTAAACATGAAAAAATAAACACTGAAAAAAAATTCACTATGTTCTAAAGTCAGGAAAAATGTAAAATTAAAATATACAGGAAATGGTAACTTTGAACTTCGGTAACTTTTTTTGGAAAAATAGTGGTGATTTGATGCATTTTGAGACTTTTTCTGAAATGGTGCAACATTTATCGAAGGATTTTGTAGAACAACGACTTTTATGAATATTTTGTAACTTAGGATTATTATTATATTTCTTATTATTATTTTTATATTTCTCGTTATACATATACGTAATTTGAATTTGAAGAACAACTTCGTATGTGCTAATCTAATCAACTAATGTATGAGTTCAAAATAATAATTAGCTTCTAAATGAAGCCGTATATAAGATATTAAAAAAAAAGTTTAATGTATGTATTTTATTTTTTTATTTTAAACGTGTAATTTTCATATGTTATCCGTGTTATATTACCATGTTAGCAACTAGAATAAATATTACCTTTCAATTTGTCTGAATACACCTTGCTGATTCTACCATCTACTGATAGTACAAAAAGGGTCAAAAAAAAATCTCAGAATTTATTTTGTCAGGTTTAAAAATCAATTTTCTACAACTCACGCTTAGGCATCATTTTGGAGCAACGCTAGTTTCGGGAGATATGATTTTTCAAACATAGTACCTATTAAAATAAACACGCCCTATTTTAAAATGATTCTTGAGCCTAAATGGTGCTAAATTCTGTGGAAGGTGCATATTTCTTCCTATCAAACACCTAGGTAACGTTTAGAATGAATACTTCAAGTTTTTTCATTTACCTTTTTCACGTGGAACTACTAAAATTTGAAAATTGCGAAAATATGTTTGGTCCCTCCTTCAGAAAAACGTGAATACCTCAGCGAGATTTGAACATACGTCCATACTTTCCTCGGCAAAGTTGTTCATCATAAAATTTCCCATCTATACAGTATACGTACGGTACTCTAAGATACTGCTCGATACCCTGTTTTGACGTTTATTTAAATGACATTTCGAAAATTTTATATTTTTGCCAAATTCAATAAATTTTTGCAACCAAATATGACGCCAGACATGCCACCATAACTTTTTTATGGATGTATCAGATCCCAATGATTGTGAAAAAAATAGTTAAGTACCTTGTTTCACCTACTTTAACATTTCTAAAAATATTTTTCTGAATTTACTCCTGAAAAATGCCATTTTTCATAAAACTCAAATGTGCGACCCCTAAATCGCGGCAACCAATGTTGACGTCATATAAAAGTTTTGTTGTGACACCCTAAACTATCATTTGAGGGGTGAGCCCCCGGGTTTTCTGACATAGTGCTATTTTGGGACACTCTACTGTGTAGCTTTCGCCTGGTGAGGCGGTGCAAAATCTTGTTGTACCATACTGTGCAATCTTGTAGTATTTTTTAACGATGGAAGCAAATGGTTCTTCAAAACATTATCGATGTAATATTTAGTGTTGATTTTAACACCACATTCAATTAACAGAAATGAACCTTCTAATTTTTGGAGAAACATCCCCATATATTACTATTAATCGTGACAGAATTATTAACCCATTTCCTCCGAGCGTTGCGAAAACGCAAAGCACTTTCATTCGATTCTAGAGAAGGCCCGGTTTAAGATATCAACTTGGACCCTGAGAAACAAAGAAAGATTGGAAAAAATCTAATCGACCTGTTTTTGCTCAAAGGTCAGATGTTACATGTAAAATAATTACAGCTGTGACAAAACAACAGGTTTTACTATTTTTCAGACAGTTAAGGAAAAATGCTCATAAAACTCGATTTTACCTCTATTAACGCCTGACCTATCAATCAGTGTTAGTAACAATCGGTTGCTCGCCAAAAAAAATTTTGTTTCATAATTTTGATTATTTTTGTAATTTTAAGATAGGTTTGAACCTTTGCGTTGCGAAAACGCAACGCTAGGAAGTAACGATATTCAAATTTGCAACGGGAACGTTTGTTTTCGTTCGTTCGCTGCGGTGTTTCATTTGATGTCGTTGCTTTTTAGTAAACAAATGAATGTAAATCTTATCTTTTGTTTATTTAAAATATTCCTGAAACATTATAAAAGTTTACATAACATAGAATTCGCAGCTTCAAACACTGATGGCAGATGGAGAAGCCGTTGTGATAAGAGCGTAATAAAATTGTTAAAGTACCTTTGCCTCTGGAATATCTGGAGGAATTGAGTGATGGCAACGACAGTTTCATGGACCCAAATTTAATGTTACAACCTTTCTGGAACATGTTGCTGGCATTTAATCATCTGCGATGACATGCATTTAGCATTCAAACTGCATACTATGCGACTAGTGCAAAGTTGGTCTCCAATCCAAATGTTTCGATATCTATCATAAAACATAACATGTAATACTCTAAGTCGTTCATTTAATCTTTATTAATACTCAAAATCACAAAAAAATCCCAAATTTGATTTAACGGTAAAAAAGTATGCGGTATACCCTTAACGCCCAGCGTTGCGTTTTCGCAACGTAGCGTTGCGGGACACAGGGTCAAAATTAAAAATACATGTCAGCGGCCTTTTCTTAGTTGACCTAAAAGAGAATTTTCCTGAAAGTTTCAACTTTCTATCCCTGCTAGGAAAAGTGTGGGGCTTAATGGGTTAAACAATTTCAATTTTCGGTGCTCTTTGCCTTCATTAGCTCTAGTACAAAAAGCATGCTATCTAGCTCAATTTTTGTTGGTTTCATTCGAAAGCTGAGAATATTTTATACTGAAAATTGCCCTTGAACATTCTATTTATGAAATTTGGTAATGTTCCAGAAGCAAAAAGCTTTGAAATAAGTGATTCTCGAGGTGTTTTCATCAAATCAAATCAAATCTATTATATAAATGAAATGCTGTTCGTGTGTCCGGTATAGACTCGTAAACCGCTCGACGGATTTTGATGAAACTTGGCATACACATTGCGTTTGATGTGAGGAATGTTGTTAGCATGGTTTGAGACCCCTCCCCCCTCTAGAAGGGGGGCTCCCATACAAATGGAACACAAATTTCTTCATAACTCGAGAACTAATCAAGCAAATGGAACCAAGTTTGGCAAGTGAAGGTTTTTGGAGGCTGAAATTTTTTCTATGGTAGATTGAGGACCCCCTTTTCCACTAAGGGGGGGGGGGCTCCTATACAAATAAAAGCAAAATTTCCTCATAACTTGACTAATAATCAAGCAAAGAGATCCAAATTTGGCATGTGGGGGTTTCAAGAGACAGGATTTTTTCTTTGGTTGTTTGAGACCCCTCCCCCTCTAGAGGGGGGGGCTCCCATACAAATGAAACACAAATTTCTTTATAACTCGGGAACTAATCAAGCAAATGGAACCAAATTTGGCATGTGAAGGTTTTTGGAGGCAAGAATTTTTTCTGTGGTAGATTGAGAACCCTCCTTCCTCTAAGAGGGGGGGCTCCCGTACAAATAAAACCAAAATTTCCTCATAACTTGACTATTAATCAAGCGAATAAAACCAAATTTGGCATCTGGGGGTTTCTAGAGACAGGATTTTTTTCTACGGTTGTTTGAGATCCCTCCCCCTCTAGAAGGGGGAGCTCCCATACAAATGAAACACAAATTTCTTTATAACTCGGGAACTAATCAAGCAAATGGAACCAAATTTGGCATGTGAAGGTTTTTGGAGGCAAGAATTTTTTCTGTGGTAGATTCAGAACCCTCCTTCCCTCTAAGAGGGGGGGCTCCCATACAAATAAAAGCAAAATTTCCCCATAACTCGACTATTAATCAAGCAAATGAATTTGGGGGTTACTGGAGGCAAAAGTTTTTTCTATGGCGCATTGAGATTCTCTCCCCTCGGGAAGGGGGGAGGGCTCTCATACAAATTAAACAGAATTTTTCGCAATATTCAAAAAGCAATCGAACTCGCGAGTGTTGCCGTCCATACCAAAAAAATATAAGATAAATTTGGAACAAAATTGTTAAGAATAAATCGGTGTAGCCTAACTAATGGGTCAAATTAAATAAAAGTAAGATAATATAATACTTATTTTAAAAACAAAATTGAAGAGAAAATACATTGTTGAAATGAAAATAATGTTGAGATTACGTTTATAGTGTCTGACCAGTTTTCAACTGATTTCAATCGAACTGCACTGATAATTTATTACGATTTTGCCAACATTATCATTTTAAGGGTTGGTAATAAAACCCAAATCGTTACGTTGGACTTGCTGCTCGAATCACAAATGCTGATGCGTTGGATTAGAAATTTGCGGCATGATTTAGGAATATCTTGGGTTGTCAAAAAGAAAGCTCTTGGTTGCAAGATTACAATTAATCAAATCTTCAGGATTATGCATGCACCCCCTTTTCAGAATGGCGTAGCAAAGCGCGCCGGATCCTCTAGTTATTCCTAAAAAAAGCGTAATAAAGTTGATTGCTTTTATCCACCAATTTGAAGACCTGGTATCATTGTACAATTCGTTCTTTGGCATGAAAAAGTTATATCTTTTAATTTTGTTGCAATTTAATTTTAAGCTTATCGTGTTGAGTGTTGAATTAGTATCTGAAAACTGCACGAATTCATACATCACGCAAAGCACGCCAGATCACCAGATGCGACGGACACGGTTTGATATGTATGAAAAACGATAATTGAATTGTTTTTTGATTGGACATACAATATAAAAATTTTATGAGAAATCGTGTACCACACATTGAATTTTACCATAATTTATAACGATTTCAGCCCAGATAATTCATCTAGTTTCAATTATTTGGGCATCAAATGGGAGGTTTTAGCATTGCGAATATGTCTGCGAAATTTCATAAGAATTGATTTTGGAAAATTGTTCTCACACCAAGCCTGTGTAGCTTTCGCCTGGTGAGACGGTGCAGAATATTGTTGGTAGCAGTATGGTACAATCTTGTAGTGTTTTTTAACGATGGAGGCATGGTTCTTCAAAAGATTATCGATGTAATATTTAATGTTGATTTTAACACCACATTCAATGAACAGCTATGGCACCTTCTAATTTTTGGAGAAACATACCCATACCATCACCCCGAAAACATTCTGGAAGCATTGAACACCGAGTTTATCCTAAGTTCTAAGGGAATATCTGAAAGATGTGCTGCATATATTCAATCATTTTGTTGCTTGTGGTGATCCTGTAGTAGGAACATTTTTCCGTCTAAAAACAGAATGTCATAATCACCGTGACAGCTGCCGATCATTTTGACTCTTGTAACCTTCTGCTTTTCAGTGAAATCGTGCGCCCGATGCATTGTGTGGAATCAATCGAAGATCATCTTTCAAAATATTCTTCATGGTTGACTGCAAAATTGTCAGTTACTTGACCATCTTACGTCCAGACTTGCACTTTCTCCATGCAAATTTTCGATTAATTTTACCCAATGGTTCAAAAGTTTGAGTGTGTTGCACGGCAAATTTTACCGTGGACACCCTATAATGATCGACTGTATTGATTGTCCTAGATTTCGTCAAAAAGTTCTCTCATTCGGTGGTTGCCGGTCCTTTTGGTTTACTGCATTTCCAAGTATTCGTTCCTTGGTGTCGATTTTTGTGCGAAATATGTCTCTTTTGTCTGTTGAGTTTAACATGGAGAATAGCATAAACAGGATAAAAATCATATACAGCCAGTCCACAATCATGAGTCATGCACAATTATGGGTCATTTTAGCTTTTACTGTCGATTAATGCGTGAATACTATACTAATTGATTGATGAAGTTGTTACTCATAGGTAGCATTATGATCAATCATTAGGTGATATTGAAACAGAAATTAGCAGCTAAAGCCAAAACGACCCACAATTGTGTGTGGCCCATGATTGTGGACTGACTGTACCATGGTCAAACTATGAAACCTGCAGCTGAAAAACGGCAATGGCACTACAATTGTCTTCATTCAGCTCGAATTTGGGCCACTCGTCGCCAACTCTCCAGGCGTCTCAGAAATCGCAAGTCGCTTTCGGCCTGGTCGAGCCATCTTGTGCACATTAGGTCCCTCTGTCGCTAGTGCCGGTGCGGTTGTTGAAAAGAACGATGGGAATCTCTCCAAGCAGCGCTTGATTTATATGCCTCCGCCACTCTTCGCTTTCAGTTTGTACTCGGCCAAATATCGTCCAAAGCATCTTCCACTCGAACACGTCAAAGGTGACGCGTATGTCCTCCTCGAGCAGTGTCATCGCTTCAAGTCCATAAAGAACTACCGGTCTAATAAGAGTTTTGTACATTGTCAGCTTCTTACGGTGGCGTATGTTTCTTATCAGAGAGTACAACAAGCTGGTTTTCATGACAGTTGCTCCACGATGGATAAGAAGTTTGCCCCACATCAGTTCCAGGAGTACAGCTGGCAGACTCATCATCTGTTTGAGGAATGTCAGGCGGTGTATGATTCTGCCAAACGAAGTGAGTTGTGGCAGAGAATGCTAAAATATGGTTTTCCGCCGAAACTAGTTAAGCTGATTCACACGACCCTGGGTGGATGAAAATCTTGCGTTAGATTAACGGGTGAAACCTTATAACCGCTTTCATGACGTTTAATAGATTAAAGCAAGAGCACAGAGAACAGATTAACAGACTCGAAGGAAGTAATCGATTTTTTGTGTGTAAAATCTGTCGGTGGCGCCCTCCAGAAATAGTTTACCAATCGCATCAAAAAATATCCATGTACCTTTATCAATATTTCTTTGTGCTGGAGCTACATAGCAGCGATGGCAGCGACATAAAGATTTAGTTTGCCACTTACTGCTCGAGGGGTACTCTGTTGAAGAATTACTCATAGATTACATAAAAACCTTTTACACACTTTTGGTTAATTACCTGGTAGTCTGTTTACTGTGGTAAGAGGAAGTACCCTTCAACCTGCTGTCACCTGTCAACATTGACTTGGAACATTGAGCAACTTCATGCGATCTCACATTCTTCTTGGGTTTACGGATAACGGAAAGAAACTAATCGACCAGAATGAAAACTAGAGTATGGCGCAGAGGCATGAACCACGAGATACTTCAGAGAAACATACAATTATGCTGATATTGTGAAGGTAGTATAATGTCGCCGTGGGCTGGGCACGTGATCAGAAGTGATGGAGAACAATAGCCCAGGACTTACTCTACACTAAAGTAAGTAAGCAACAAAGCAAATAAACAATTTATGCATTATTGTTACGTCCCACGACCTTGAGTATTCTATTACTTTTTAATAGAAAATATGAAAAAAGAAGCTTTGATTTGCACTTTAGCTCTTACACATATTTGTAAAGTTTAAGATAAATAACCCACCAACCTCACAAACTTTTTATCAGTGAAGCTAACAAATGGAATACGATGCTAATGTACAACCACATACTGTTTATATTTTTCAAATCTGCATATACAGTAATGTTCCGATTTTGTCAGCTCCCGTTTTTGTCTACCCCCGATTTTATCAGCTTTTTATCCCGATTTTGTCAGCCTATAAATTTTGTTTAACTTTTTTTGCTTTGAAACATGATTTATAATACTTTTCAGTCTGCTTGAAACTATTCTGATTCTCTGGGGAGAGCTTTTGAATAAAATGATGCCTTCTGACGAGTAATTCGAGGTTAAAATTAGGGTATTTTTGTAGTAAAATTTCTATAGTTCCTAAACAAGTAAAGATAGAGGTATACTATATTCAGCAATGTTGTGTATTTTTATTATCTGTACAAGTTTGTAAAACAGTAAAAAGTCATACAACAACTACAAAAACTGCTAAAATAAAAAAAACTGATTTTAACGATTTTTCATTTATGAGAAATAGGACTTTTCTATCTTTGCTGAAGAGATAGAAGGTTACTGTCTTCAGCAAAATTTCTTGTAATAACATGCTGTAAAACTTTGCAGAACACATCAATGTGTTATATTGAAACTGAAGAAAAATAAATTTTTTATTTCACTTTTAGGGGGATTAATAAAAATTTGAATTCCGCTGGACGATGGAACTTTTAATTTTAAGAAACTCTACCAAAAGTTTCACAAGCCTAAAACCAAGTTTTCCCGCTCATAGCTAATGCGCACCTAAAAAGGTTCTGGACCAGTGTGCTGTGCCCGGTTCGTTGAGCTTTCGGTTGACCAATTGAGGGTTAAAATTTAATTTTTAGTAGAAGTCTTTGAGGTCTTAAGTCAAGATAATGCATTAATTTTAATTTTAATTTTAATTAATAATGGCTAGTTGTATTTTGTAAATTTAAACCACGAGCATTTTGTGGCATAATTGTTCACTATGTTCAAAACTTTTTCGCATGTTGGATAAAAATACTAGACTTTCAATATTTCTGTGTAAAGAGCTTCCTTTGTCCATATAACGAGAATTTTCGCCACGTTGAGTGATATGGTGAAATAAGAAGGATCTTTTTCGTCGTAACTTTTTCAATAGACGAATTCCGGATTCTTCACACTAATCAATCTACCCTGATATCACTCTAAAATAATCAATTAGGACGAAGAAAAGGAGAGACAGTTTTTTCTTCTTACAAAGACCGGCTTTCAGTCAAGATTAAGGCGGACATTTAAGTGGCTCTTCCTTGTAGAAATGAATTCGTTTCATTCCGTTTACCCAGTGATTTTTTTTTTCATTCCGTTTTCGTCGTCTTTTTTTTCATTCCTGACAATTCCGCTGATTCAGTTGTACCTTTTTTTCCTGAAGACCAACAAGGCACGCAAATCACCAATAAGCGAAAAAATGGTTAAGCCCATCTGTACTCCCACTCAGGTTCTATTTTCCGCTTTATCAATAAGATTCAGTCGTTTATATTTGTGAAATGAAAAAAAACTTTTCGGATGAATATATTAAATGTGAACGAAAACATAATAATTACACCGGAAGATAACCATTGAACCGGAATGCGAAGGACTGACAAACCTTGGGTGTCTTCCCGGGCTTGTTTGTGCCGAAGTTAGCTGAACTGAACGAAGGCTGATGACGTTCAGTCGCCAAATGGAATAAAGTAGAAATAGACACGGTTCACTTTATGCCATTACTTACGTTGCTTCGGCTCGGTAAACAGAAATACAATCTTGAGGCAATTTCTATTATCCTTTGGTTTGTTTAAGATCGATCAGAAAATAATCATTAATTGGAATATTGGTTCACACAAACTATTATTGTTGTTTGCAGGACGCTCGATTAAGAAACTTGAATACATTAGAATTATTCAAATTTTCGCATTTTAGTTGTACAATGAAATATTTAAGCAGGTGTACTCACGATTTCAATTTCTATTTCAGTAGACGAAGAATTTGCACCTGCTGGACACCCAACAAACAGTTATGTTACACTTTTTCTGTAACTTTTTAATTCCAGTTAAATTTTATTTACTGTTCCATATTAAATTGATAAATTTAGCGACAATGACGCTCTCAAAAACTTTTTCCATATAATAACTAATCGCAGCTTTGTAAGTTGCTCAAAATGCAAACTTTTATTTGATTCATATTTTTCACTTTTTCCACAATTATTTGTTCAAAAATTCACTACACTATTGTATTATTATTTTCGTCATGGAACATCAGTTGATTTTGAATTTGATTTTGAATTTTCAATTTTCAATTTTGGATCCTTAACTAACGGCCAAAAAAGACGTGAACACGAGATTAAAACTATCACTAAACACTGTACACATCCCAAGCAATGCCGAATTCCGAACCCTGGTAAACCGGTAGGACATCCTTCAACTACTTTGTATAATCCACCGCAAAAAACGCGCGATCCCACTTTTAATTTTCTCCGGAGGAGGCGAAAAACCGCGTGGTGCTCGAAAGCCACTTGTTCTAGTATAGTAAACTAGGCTAGAGAGCAGAGCCAAAAAATACCGAACCGCCTCCTTCGAATGCCGACCGTCGACTGGCTTGGCTGCCAGGCTGTCGGTGCGACTCCGGTGCCAACAAACGGTGTGTCCGTCCGGCGTCGAGACGCAGCTTTTCGCAGCAGCAATAATCAACAACAACAACCGGCGTGGAAAAACAGCAGAAGAAAAGCATCAATAGTCACGTGGCGTGCGCTCTATGCTATAGCTAGCCTGAAAGGACGCGATAGGCGGGAAAAAGGAAGAGCAAAAAAAAAACAAACCACCGACCGACCGACCGATATGTCGAGTCGCTAAAAGGAGCAATCTGCAAACGTCGACATTTTGGCGGCAAGCGTTCGACCGAGCAATCATTAACCATAACCATCATTATTGTCAGCGAGAATGATACAGTCTCTGTTTGATTGTGGCTGCCGAGAAACCCATTTTCTCGGAGATGAAAAATGATTCGAGGGCCGTATGCACCGCACCCTGATTTTTTTCAGTCGTGATTCTTAATTAGATGCTTTCTATTTTGTAAGACAAGCCACCTTGCATTTGTACTTCAAGCAGATTTATGACTTTCCCCATAATCGAACCATTTTGAGGACAGTAAAAAGTATCGCAATGCTTAAAAGGGCCTCCGTCTCCATTGAAGCACGTGCAATAGAGAGTGCGCGCGCTTTTCAATGACAAGGTAAAACACTCTTTCAGCACTCAGCCATCATTGCCATCATCGTTCACAGTTGAACAGCTGATCAAAATTGCTCCCGCTCTCTCAGGAGCGAGCAATAAGCACTCAATGTATCTACCAATAACAGAGAGTGAAAGATTTCAATTTCATGAATGAAATTTATTAGCACCGTTCGCATTCTAAGAATTATGTTCAGCTCGTCTATCGAGCTGACCGCCTATAAAACGGTTGACCAACAACGAGGTGAGAAAAATAGAAACGAAAGGATTCTGGGAAATGTACCAGCTGTTGTGCGAACGCCGTAGGACCGTTCGTAAATGAGAACAGCAACAGGTACTGCTCATAAATCGAGAATGCTTTGCCGATACAATAGGCTTTTCAATAATGTCAGGTATCAGCATTTGTGGCTCGGTCCCCTCAATTCTGTGGAAGATTTGTGCCTTTCTATTAGTAAATTAAGCTCTTAGTTTTAATAGCAACTTTTATTAAAATAAAAATTTGGGTGACCAGTTTCATGGGTTTCCACGGGGATGCAATGAGGATGTAACTCCAATAATTTAAAGACTCTACCGTTGTTAAAATCAACACTAAATATTACATCGATAATGTTTTGAAGAACCATTTGCTTTCCATCGTCAAAAAACACTGCAAGAATGCACCATACTGCTTCCAATAAAATTCTGCACCGTCTCACCAGGCGAAAGCTACACAGGCTTGGTGGGAGAACAATTTTCCCGATTTTATCTCTTCGAAACAGTGACCTGCCTCTTCGCCTGATTTGAATCCTCTCGACTTCTATGCATGGCGTTACATGCTAGGCAAACTAGGGAGCACCAAGAGATTTTCTGTGCATTCTTTCATGCAATGCACTCTGGGCAAAAAAGAGCGAAAAAACAGACGAAATTAAGATACTGCATGACGGCTGATAAAATATAGGTGATCTTATATTCCAAATACAATTTCAAGTGCAATTTATATCGGATTTTTTATCCAATTTCAATTCCTACTTGAAGTTCAATTTCAAGTCTAATTACATGTCCATTGCCAAGTCTAATTTCAACTTTAAACCTAGTCAAGTCCAATTTAAAACCAATTCATTGCGTTTTTTAAGAAAACAGTTTCATATGAAAATGTAAGTAAATTTTCTTACTATAAATACAGACGGCTTACCAATGATTTTAAAAGTAGAACAGAAACAAAAGAGGAAGGAGAAAAATCGAAAAAGAACACGAAAAAAAACGTGACAAAAACTGGACAAACGGGATAGAAAACGAAGAAAAACGTGGGAGATGAAAAAAAGAATAAAACCTGGCATTGAAAACCCTATTAAAAACCTGATTTAATCCACCTAGTGGTGAAAGGAACCTTTGTTATACGGTCTTACTTGCTATATGAGATAGAAATCGACATGTCTTCGGAACATAATTCATCTATTAGTTAACATTGCATTGTGCGTTGGTTTACATAAAAATTTTGGAAATTGAAAAGCTTACAAAATTTGAACAAAATAGAAGCACTTACAAATTTTGATAGTTCTTTTTTTCATGAAATTGCTGAGTAAGTTGTTACTAATGTGGGTAAGTGCAAGTAAAAGTAAGTTGTAAGTAGAAATGTTATTTTTTAACATATACATTGCGTAGTAAAGGTCTAGTTTATAGGTTTTTGAACTATGCATAATTTCCTGTAATGCCATTCTATTCGATTCACATCAATAAAGTTTTCTTGAAATGAATACATGCTACTATCACTACAAAGAGACTTACGTAGTCCTGCGTCACCTATATATGCGGTCGTGTCTTGTACACAACCCCTCTGATTTTTTATTTCACTTTTAGGGGGATTAATCAAAATTTAAATTCTACCAAATGACAGAGCATTCAATTTCAAGAAACTCTTTCAAAGGTTTGATAAACTTAAAACCAAGTTTTCCTAGTCAAAACTCTAGTGCGCACGTTTTCTTTGGTTTTAGCTAATTGCGCGCGAGTAACTGTGTTGCAAAAGTTGGCGCAAGCGTTCAAGGATTAATATCTTTTTACCGGTAAAACCAATTATTATGAAATTTTGCATATATATTCGTAGTGTCAAAATCTCTCGTCTGATATTAAAATAATTGAAATCAGGTAAATTATCTTGGTTAAAATCATTATAAATTATTGTTAATTTTGGTGTGGTGTATACGGTTGCTCATAATTTTCAAATTAAACGACCAATCAAAAAACCATTCAATAGTGATCTATCCGGCTATATTACCTGCCAAATAAAGCTAATAGCGCATTAATCGGCTTGGCCATCTCTGAAAAACAGGCGATCATTTGAACCTTATTAAAAATGGTTTTTTAAGGCTAACCTTTAAGCTGCTTGTCTGTTTCCAATAAAATTTGGTAAAAAGTTTAGTAATAGCAAGAGCTTTCGTTTGGTAGTAAGATCGTTAAAATTGGTTGCGTAGTTCCGGAGAAACGCGTGTCACGTAGTGTTCACATTATTACTTATAACTTTTAAACGAAACGTCGGACCGCAAAGCAATTCAATAGTGATATACTAGGCAATAATACCTTTCAAACAAAAGTAACAGCGGTCAAATCGGTTCAGCCACCTTCGAGAAACAGGCGATAGAAAATGAGCTGCACACACACATACACACATACACACATACACACACACAGACATTGCTCAGTTCGTCGAGCTCTATCGATTGGTATATGTGATTCGGCCCTCCGGGCCTCGGATCAATTTCGTGTTTTTCGACCAATTTCTAAACCTTTGTTATATAGTATAACAAAGGTAAAAAGTGAATAAATTAATAATAAGAGTAACGAAAGAAAACCCGTGACAGAATGGACGAAAAAACGGGATATAAAAAGAGAAAAAAGTGAAAAAGAAGAAAACGGGGAGGGAAACCGATGCAAAAATCGAGAAAATTGCACAGAAAATACGGAGAACAGAAAAGAAAAGAAGAAAAATGAAGGAAATAATGAAAACGAGAGAGAAAATGAGGACACACTGGACAGAAAACGAGAAAAAACGGGGCAAAAAAGGAGAATTTGTATAGAAAAGGAGTAAATAACAAGGAAAAAAACACGAGAGCAAGAAAATGAAGAAACGAGAACAGAAAAACAAAAAAGCGGGATAAAGAAAAAGATAAAATTGAGATAAAAAATAAAAACGAAAGATAAAATGAATTAAAGGGAAAAGAAAGACAAAAAATGAGACAATGTGAAAAAGCAGAACATAACAAAAGGAAAAACGGAGTAAACGAAAACGGAAATGATATCCCGCAGAATAAGCAGTTGAAAAGGGCAAATACGAAAAATGAATAACTGAAAAAAGTCAAAACGAGACAGAAAACAAGACAACAAAAGAGGTAAAATGAAGCAAGATAGAATAAAAACGAGGAAAATGGTAAATCAAAATTCAGAAATAGGGCAAAACATAGGACAGGAAAAGAAGAGAAAGAGGAAACGGTGGGCAAAAAAGGAAAAGAAGGAAAACGAAACAAGAAAGGGAGTAAGCAACAGAAAACAAGAGAAACCAAAAAATAGAGAAAGAGAAAATTTAGAAGGGTCTGTGTCTCAGGACACAAACGCAGGGTTGGCATAGGAGTACGAATGTATACACCTATAGGTACAGTCTCTTCCCTTAACCCCTTTAAGGTCTCCATCATTTTTAGCACTCGAAAATTTACTAAAATGGTCGTAACTTTTTTATCATTCAGTATTTTTTCATCAAATTTGGGAATTTTCTCGAAAATCTTTTCTATTTTCATTATATCTACAATTCTTGACAATATGTCACATGGTTCCGGAGTTATTTCGGTGTTCCTTGGGGGACCACGACATGGATTTTTTAGATAATGTTGCTAAATATTTGAAATTTGTTTGAAACATGTTGATTTTCTTCAACAAATCATCGATTGTGGTCATATTAGTTACATTGCTGCAGTTACAAGCCATTCAAGCTAAGAGACATGAGTTGGTAACTAAACGCCATTTTGTCGGGTACTGATTTTTTTTTGATATGTGAAATAACATATTTTACTGATGCTGAAATGTTCCTTTATAGGAGCCCGCTCCGGATTCATACTGTCCCCCCGGATACGGTTAGCGCGGGTCCACATATCTATATGTCGAAGATTGAGAAACAAACAAATCACATTAAAATTTTTTGAAACGATGGTTCTACAATTGATGAAGGGACGGTAGGGGAAAGTAATGAAATTTTTTTGGAAAATGGTGGGGAAAGAGTGGAAAGGTAAGGGGGGAATACGTAGCTACGCTTAACAAGTCGTCGTTGTGACTCCTGCCTTTTGTCCAATGCTGGAAGGTTCATGGGTCGAACCAAGCTATAATCAGAGATTATAACCGGACTGGTACTTGTACCTTTGAACCACAGAGGCGCTGGAGTCCAATTGAGATTTGGATGATTAAATTAATAAACTGATAAATTATTTTGGATTTAAGGTGTTTTCCGTTAATAAATGAATGTAATATTTTATTTTCATTTCATAATTCTCTATTTACTTCTTTATTTTTATTTTCTTTTGTGGATTTTTCGAAGTGTTTCACAACCGGGGACTTTGTTTTTTATCAAAAAATTCTGTGTCTCCCAATTTCGCTATAACTTTTTTGTTTCATGCAAAAAATATATGCTGTCTTTAGCAAAAACTTACGTAAGTCTTTAATCTTTCAAATACTTCAAAAAGATTTGGTATTAAATAATCCGTTCAAAAGCTATGACCAAAAAACAAAACCTTACATAGCCGGGGACATTCCCCTAATAATAGATACGCATGCCTTGATTTTCCAAGGCCAACACATTCTTCTGAAAGGCCGGGTGTTTCCCCACCTTTTGTTTATGTCACGCCAATGGAAGCGAGTCAAGTACGCATATCTCTGGAAAATCCAGAGCTTTTGTGGAGATTGTGTTTAGGGAAACAAAACTTGAGATCCTAATGTAAACCTAATATAAATTTAAAGTATAAAGTGTAAAGTACAAAGTGTCATTCAAGTTATTGGTGTTATTGGTTGCCATCAAGCACCTTCTATTCCACACCTGTTCTTGATGTTGCTGCTGATACGTTTGTACGACCATTATTCGACTCTTATTCTTTCTCTTAGCAACGTTTGCGCAACATTCATTCCACACTTGTTGCAGTTTTATTCCTTACTTGCTCTCAGCAATGCTGCTGATTCGTTTGCCCACCATTCATTCCACTGTTATTCCACTTTTATTCTACACTTGCTTTCCGTAATGCTGCTGATACGTTTTTGAAACGCTTTTTCCACACTAATTCCACACTTGCTCTCAGTAATGCTTCCACTTTTACTCCACAATTACTCTTAGCTGATACGTTTGCACAACATCTATTCGACATGCATTTTCATGTTAGTCTTTAAGCAACCGGTATTCCACACGTACTCTTAGTTGTGCTGCTAATACGTTTGCACAACGCTTGTAAAATTGGCAACTAAAGGGGACTTTACTTTCCAGTTCCATGCAAGGGGTTAGGTTTAATAGGAACTGATTTGCGGGGTGGGCATGGTGTCTCGTAACGCTGAAATGTGTCATAGATGTTGATTAGAAGCTGGAAAAAATATTGCATATGACGACGTTTAAACAACCAGTAATTCAGCAAATTCGCTTATTCAGCACCGGATGCTACCAAACAACTCTTATTTCACATTTGCTCGTTTAAGTGCTTCCGTTTTGTTTCTTGGGCATACTTGAGCAGAAGATTGAATCTAAATAACCTAAATGACAGATTTTACGACAACTCAACCAGAAATTAGCATGACCCCCTCAAGATTTAATGAAACTTTGTGTGTGTCAAGAGTTCATGTAAATGAACAACTTTGCATACTTAGTTTTTCAAAAATTGGTCTAGACTAACTTTTGGAAAGGGCTTAATTTTTGTTCTCTTTTTTATAATAAAATATATAACTCGAAAACTATAAAACCTACAAAAAAAATTATCTATGGGTGACTTTTAGAAAATCTTCTGAATTTTCATAAAAAAAAATACTGAAAGAAATAAAAATCATTTCTGCACTGACAAAAAAAGCATTTTAAAAACTAAAATTCGATTTTCCAAAAAAGGCCATCTCAGAAATCGATAAAAAAAATTTAAAGATAGATTATTGTATGACTTACAATTTTTACATACCCAAGTAACCAGTAAGCACTAAACACTAGTCCTTTAATATTTTTTGAAACGATGGTTCTACAATTGATGAAGGGACGGTAAGGGAAAGTAATGAAGGATTTTTTGGGAATGGAGGGGAAAGAGTGGAAAGGAAGGGGGGCGGGGGTAATAGGTAGCTACGCTTAATAAGTTGTCTTTGTGACTCCTACCTTTTGTCCAATGTTGGAAGGTGTCCCTTCATCAATTGTAGAACCATAGTTTCAAAAAATATTAATATATGCCTAACCGCATTACAAGGTCAAAAGACTAAAAACACGAGTTTAGTCAACTAGTCCTTTGACAACACTGTATAAGCATACAGAACTATGATTAAAAGCTTATTTTTCTTTATATACTTCTGTAGAACTCACATAATGCTAAAAAGGCGAAATAGCGGGTTATTAAAATGCTACGCCACAAGCATTCAATAAACATTATTAGTGTTTGTTTGAGGCATAATCGAAACGTCATTCTACATTATCGACGAATCGAAAAAGTATCGACGGGATATCGTTTGCTTGTTATGGAAAATAAAAATAGATTCAACCGGGATTTAAAAAACTAAAAAAGCAAGTGTTTTTATTGCTGCATCTCAAATGGGAGCAGGATAAACAGAACCATTTTTTGAAATGCTGAATAATGTTACTACCTAGACAGGGCTCGAACCGGGAATTAGTCATGCAACCTCATTCGTTTCCTTGCACCTTTGCGCTATGGTTTAGCGAATGTGATTGAGTGAGTTGAAATTAGTCGTATTTAAATCTTGGTGATATTCCCTCTCATACCATAGCTAGTTGTCCTGCATTACCAATAAAGTAGAAAAAGACGGCATTCGTTAGGTGGAAGAGGGCACGAATAGTGACCGTAGAATAGCAAAATAAGAAGTCAAGTACAAGCCGTTTATCAACACTTACGGCTCATTTTAATGCAATTTTATATTGTCACGTTATATACGCATATATTGCTTTCTTTAATGCTGATTTACGTTAATGCTTCTATGCATCAACAATGTTAATATACGTTTTATAAGCATTAAGATTGCTAATATACAAAAGTTTGGCACTTGGGATGCAGAATTATTTCCAATATACGGTTTTAGATTAATGCTTATGGTTCACAAAATGGGCATATTTAAGGCGGAACCGAAAGTGGCTAACGTTATTGTGTTAGTGCGACAAACACTGTACTGTACATCTCATGTGTTCGTCAAAAACCTAAAAGTTTATTTGAATATTGTATCAGTATTAGTAATATATGTCAAATAGCGGAGCTTGCAAACATAAACAGCTGATCCGCAGCCAACCGCACTGACTACAAACATCGCGAAAAAGGGTTTGTTTTCTTTATCAAGGCATTCCGATTCAATCAAAATTAACAGCAGCAACTGAATAATGCGTAGGATCACTAGGATGTTTAATTAATCCGCTTGCATCGGATTGCGTTTTTGATTCCTGCGTTTGCGTTTTGTTTGTTTACTTCACTCTAAGCTCATCGATGCGGCGAAAGTTGAAAGCTCTTTAAAAGCTCATTGATGTGACGAAAGTTTGATACTGTGTTGCTGCTTTTCCGGAAATCGCTAGTTCAACGAAATATGTGCGCAACCAAATATCTATTAACTAATTCCAGATTAAACGTTTTATGAACACTTAATGATCTATATGATCAATTAAATTTATTTTCCATTAGCAATTATGTTTTGATGAGCGTTTATTGAGACATAGCAGATCGATAAATTGAATTACAAGTTTTAGGAAATTATAACAGCGCTGGAAGCACTGATTACGTGGCGAAAGCGTGCTCTGCCAATACAGATGCATTTTTAAGGCACAAAACAATACATGCTTCGAATGGTAGCCATTTACCCAGCCATCTTTGAGCCACTTTCGGTTTCCCCTTAAGGGAAAAAAAGTTTTTCTAACAAAAACTTTTTCCGGAAAAAGGGTATTCCACTTCCACCTTTACAAAGTTTTCTCAATTTTCATAAGAAATACTGAAAAAAAATAAAACTCATTTCTACACTGAGAAAAAAGGCATTTTAAAAACTAAAATTCGATTTTCTAAAAATTCCCATCTAGGAAATTGATGAAATTTGTTTCCAAGGTAGATGTATATGTGGCCTACAAGTCTCTCACATATTGCAAAATGGACATATTTAAGGGAAAAAAGTTTTTCTAACAAAAATTTACAGCTATTTATACCTTTCTTCCCAGGAAGGACTTGAAAAAGTTTTTGTTAGAAAAACTTTTGTCTCTTAAATATGTCCATTTTTCAATATATAAGAGACTTGTAGGCCATACAAATATCTACCTGTAAAACAAATTTCATTAATTTTCGAGATGTGCTTTTTAAGAAAATCGAATTTTAGTTTTTAAAATGCTTTTTTTCTCAGTGTAGAAATGATTTTTATTTTTTTCAGTATTTTTTTATGAAAATTGAGAAAACTTTGTAAAAGTCACTCATAGGTCATTTTTTTGCAGGTGCTATAATTTTCGAAAATACTGAAATACATTTTTTTCCGGAAAAAGTTTTTGTTAGAACTTTTTTCCCTTAAGGGGGGACCCTACTCTGGAAGACCGAAAAATAATAGATTTTCCTAAAAAAAAATTTAGATGCTAGAATTAGTGATAAGTGTTGGGGTATTTTGGTTATTGATTAAGGTATATTTGAAGATATATTTTGTATTTTTTGGATACCAGAATAGTGATAACTATGCTGTTGGCAGGTGGGCGCGTGAATGCCCTCTAAAAAATGGTTTCTTGCTGGCGGTACGTGCCGGGAACCAACGGAGTATCGTAGAACGAATTTCAAGAATGATTTTGAAGCTTTAGGTCAATACCTAAATTGTTACGTAGCGGTTTTTGAAAATTCGAAAAATTATCACATGGCGGCAACTTTTCCAAAAGATAGTTGTTTTTTCATCAAAAATCGCCAATTAAGAGCACTTAAAAAATTCAAAAATTGAGATATCAAAAAACGACTACGTAAAAATTTAGATAATTCATTTTTACATGCAGAAAATTTTTTTTTAGCCAAATCGGTCCACTGATTCTGAGATACACGTACCGCCAGCTAAAGAAACATGGTTTCGGGGAAAACGCGTTCAAAGTTTCGTACAGCAATGGACTTCCCTTGAGGTGACTCCACAATATTTGCCGTAAGTTTTCAACGAGATCAGATATCAAAAAATTCTTTTGGCATGACAACACTTTCTGAAAGTACAAGCGTCTCGAAAATGCAAAAAAACACAAAATACAATTTTTTCGACTTTCCAGAGTAGGGTTCCTCCCTAAATATGCCCATTTTGTGATGTATGGAAGAATTATAGGTCATATCATCTATCATCAAACAAATTTTCATCAATTTCTGAGATTTTGGAAAATCGAATTTTAGTTTTTGAAATACTTTTTTTTGTCAGTGTAGAAATAATTTTTATTCTTTTCGGTATTTTTTATGAAAATTCAGAAGATTTTTTAAAAGTCACTCATACGTCATTTATATAGTTCTATCTTTTGTATTTACGGCGCTATAGGGCTGGTAGCAATAATAGCACTCAATTGGCTACCAACGGGGTACCAATCGCATAGCGCCGTAATTTTGTATTTAAAACTATACTTTTTTCAATAATAATGTAGATAATAATTAGCTCTACAATTGCCCTTTACACAACTTTTTCGAATTCTGTTTAGTTGATGCGCTGTAGTCAAATGAGCATCTAGTGAGCAAAAAATCGTGAAAGAAGCCTGCATAAAACAATCGACAGCTAAACGGTAGCAAAAACGAATAGTCGTTATTGAAAATGGAGAAAAGAAGCGGGCACAGGCTACGGCCTTGCGGGACTCCAGATCGATTGGAGAAACAGTTGGAAACAGTAGATCCTACTTTGATACACAAACTTAGATTAGTCAAGTAAGACCTAAATCAGCAGGTGGCGTCCGTCAAAACTCCTAGTCGGTCCATTTTGGCTAACAGCATTCCGTAGTCTACACGATCGAAAGCAGATTTCAGGTCTAAATCTACAACAAGGTCTAAAATTTACAACAAACGAGCAAAGAGTCGTTAACAATAATCTCGAACAGTTTTGAACAGGCGTATAAGGACGTCATCCCACGATATTTAGTGATGTCGCGTTTATCACTTTTTTGTGCATTTGAAAAAGGTAAGAAAATTACCATCCTTCAGGAAATTTGCGTTACTGTATCGACCTATTCATAGTATTTCTAGCTGTAGTATTTCGATTCAGTCACCTAGTACGACATTCTAATATTTTGAAATTTGGCCATCAAAATCAAATTACGGTTTCCCTCTCCGGTTAGTAAAGGGTTAATCGTAGTACTCATAAAAACCAAAGATTCAACAGATTTGAAGTAGTGCTGGTTTTGTTTTGATTTACTTGCACTTTATTGTTACAAGCAATTTACTACGCTCATATTAGTGGGCACCTATCTGTAAAAACAAATAAGAACCAATTTGAACGGATAATCGTTAAACAACATCACACACTGTATGTATGATGTAATCACTTATCCGAGAAATCCCACGCCCAGTCCCTGGGCCGGCTCATGAATCACGCCGCAATTTTCCTATCGGCTCGCGTTCGCGTTGTTAAAGTGTTCTGTGTTATCGCGGCCGGCCTTGCGCTTAGGCAGTGTGAGATATGCATCGACGGGCGGCGGCAGATTACGGATCGGATTGGAACTGATTTTAATTTCGTTCGTTTGTCGTCGTGTTCGGACTCTAGCGCTGGCCAGAATTCGGACTAACGGGTTATAACGGGCCTCCTTCGTAGTGCGTTTCGGTAGGTTGACCTTTCGGTGTGGTTTCCTCTTTGGAGCAGGAATTCTGAGCATTTATCTGCCCGCCTTCGTGAGCTGTAAAGGATTAATCACCGACTGAGTAGCTAGATTAAGATGGGTTGCTGCTGCAGTAGTTGTAAGTACAGAACCTTTTTTGCTGTGTTGAAATACTGGCGTGTTTTGATTGTGGTATCCGATTAATAAATTAAATGAGGTGATAAATTATTAATCTAAATTTAAAACTGCGGGAATATCTAGTTGGAAATTTTCCATTTTTATTGTCTGGCTCAAACATTGTGGTATGGTTAAATCAGTGACTATGAAAAAATAACCATTGGAATTTAAACTGCAAGCTATCATCACCTCGCAGCTAATTGAAAATCTGGCCAACGACAGGTATAAAAATCAGGTTAATGATATTCAGAGCATATTAATATTTGCACCGAGGGGTGAAGCTAATGGTAATTAAATATGCGGTTATTGAGAGTTCATTAAATTTATGCGGTTTTTGCGCCAGAATGATATCATATCATGTTTTTTGCTATCAGTTTGGTTATCGGACGTGATAAAATAAAAAAAACGGAATAGAATTCAATCAATGTTTTATTATGGAAACCAAAGTTTAGATTGTTCATAACTATTTGCTTCCTTTACTGGCTAAGTCGTGATAATATTCGTCGAATTTGAATAATGTATAAGACACATTGGGGATTTTTTAAGTATGAAGAACGCAGACATGAAAATGTGTGGGTCAAAGGAAACGCCCAAAACTGTCCTGTCCCTAATTGGATTTCCATCATCAATCGTTGGACGCTTAAAATTTGTATCTTCTTTGTAACATAGTTTTTATAGAACTATTTTTCAAAAATAAATTAGTGAATTAAAGAGCGCTGTTATTTTATCAGAGCAAAACAGCATCAATTACAATCAGATTGTGTGTATAATAATTGAATTCGCGCTTAGGAGTGTTATTGAAATCTATTCTATAATCATGAATAATCACATATTTTCCTACCTTATTGAAAAATATCCATTTTTCACCATTTAATCATATTCAATCGAGTTTATTTTTTTCCTTCTCCACCCACCCATACACAGCCGACTCGCAGGACATCACGGTACCGGATCGTCCCGGTCTGCCAGAGGAGGCACCGAGCGGTGTTCCCTACGGGCTGAGCGATCCGAACGATGGCGGCGGAGGAGCGACCGGTCACAGTGCAAATGGTTGACGATAATCGTTTCATCGCCGTTCTTCATCATCAACAACATCATCCAGGGGGCTGCTGCTGCTGCTGCTGCTTTGTTACTACCCACGATTTGCATTTACTATTTCTCGTTAAAAACTTTGTTAGATGAACTGACAATAAGCGAAATTGTTTGTCGTTTCAATGTACAGTACATACAGTGCGAAGGGTGTGGCTTTGAATTGAAAATAGATCGAAAGAAATTAAGTTTAAAAATAGCACTGCCGTGTCATAAAATGTTTGATGAGATTTTGCTTGGTGTAAAAATTCCATTTTAGTTAGTCACATTCAAATAATATTTTATTTTATTCACTTGTTCTTATCTAAGATAAAAAATGTACAGCAAATTTACATTTGCTCCATCAGACAGAGGTAAGGTACGTTGCTTCTGCAAATGGTCTGTGAATTTCCATAGTACAAATTGTGCACAATAAACCGAACTTACCCCCGTTAGGAGTAGCGAACAGCTACCTGCCACAAAAAGAAAAAGTTGACAATTTTATTGCGCGCAAAGATTCACTGTTTTGATTGCTGTTCTCCTCATCCTCAATATAGAAAAAGCAACATGTGTAACAGGTGAAACATTTTGCAGCTTCATAATAAGCTAGCTGACATGGTTGAAGTAAGTTATTGTTTTGTGCGAAAAGACGAAGTGTATCTTTCTTGAGTGCCAAGCTACCACGATGCGCTGAGGATGGGAACCATTCAATAGCGATTGCTGTAGAACTTTTCCAATTTATATACCAACTTGCGATTGTCATCGTACCTGTTCACCGTAGAAAAGCTCTTAAAAATGATGTGATAATGGTCTTGTCTCTTATCGCCAATAGATTCAAAAACTTTGCGATGGTGGTCTAAGGGCAAATTGATTCAGATTAAATCACTGAGCTAACTCAGGTACCGTGCTATTACCATTTTCAAGACAGTACCTAATTCTGGACAATTCTGGTGGGGTGGCTCGTGCTATTCCAAGCAGTCGTCTTCATTTAACTCGATCTTGGGACACTCGTCGTCCATTTCCCAGTCGTCTCATAAGTCGCTACTAATCACTTCCGACCAGGTCGCGCAGTCTTGCACGTTGAAGTTGTCACAACTTCAAGTAGCAAAAAAGAACTATCGGTCTAATGAGAGGTTTGTATATTGTCAGCCTCGTACGACGGCGTATGCTTCTTGATCGTAGCGTTTTGGAAAGGGCAAGGTAGGCCCGACTTCTCGCTTGAATGAGCCGCTGGATCTCCATACTAGTGTTGTTATCTGCGGTCACCAGCGATCCCAAATATATGAACTCCTCTACCACTTCCAGTTCGTCGCTGTCAACGGTTACCATTCGTAAGAGGCGCGTGTTCGTTTCCTTGGCATCTTCCTCTCATGTATTTGGTCTCCGACGCATTTATTTTTAGCATAATCGTCCTAGACTCCGCTTTCAGACTATGGTAAATTGCCTCCGTTGTCGCAAAGATCCTTGTTATGATATCAAAGTCATCTGCAAGGTCTAGGAGTTGGATACTCTTGGTGAAAATCGTGCTTGTGGTTTCGCGTCGCGTCAGTTCATCCGGAAAATCGTGTTCGTGCATAATCTGCCATAGCTGGTCTCGATCGACTGTATCGTACGCTGCTTTGATATTAATAAACATGTGATGCGTGGACCCGGTCTCTGCAAGATTAGTAGGGTGGTAAAAATATGGGGCCCTATCAGTGCTGTTAATATTCACCAGCACAACGTTTAAACTTCTGGATTATCCGTCTACATTGCATTGAAAATCTACTTGCTTTGATTAAACGTTCATAATAACTAAATATAGCAAGCATGAGCATGAAGAATTAGAGCAACTATTCCGAGCTAATGACACGCGCAAGTTTTATGAGAAGGTGAACCAAACTCGGAAGGGCTACACACCGAAACCTGACATGTGTAGGGACGAGGGAGGGAATTTAATTACAAACGAGCGCGAGGTGGTCGACAGGTGGAAGCAGTTCTTCGATGAACACCTCAATGGCGAAGTCGCAGAAGGAGGCGGAACGGAAATTAACCTAGGAGCGCCCATGGAAGATAGTGATGTCCTAGCACCTGATCTCCAAGAAGTCAAACGAGAAATCAGGCTGCTGAAGACCAATAAAGCCGCTGGGAAGGACCGCCTACCGGCAGAGCTTTATAAACATGGCGGGGAAACGCTAGCACAGGCTCTACACTGGGTTATTTCGAGGATTTGGGAGGAGGAAAAGCTACCGGAGGAATGGATGGAAGGAGTGGTTTGTCCCATCTACAAAAAGGGTGATCGGCTAGACTGCTGCAACTATCGTGGTATTACGCTGGTAAACGCCGCCTACAAGGTACTCTCCCAGATCCTGTTACGCCGGCTGTCACCGATAGCACAAGGTTTCGTAGGGAATTGTCAGGCGGGTTTCATGGGGGCTCGCGCAACTACGGACCAAATGTTTACTATCCGACAGATCTTGCAGAAATGTCGGGAGTACAACGTGCCCACGCATCACATCTTTATCGATTTCAAAGCAGCATACGATACAGTCGATCGAGACAAGCTATGGCAGATAATGCACGAATACGGTTTTCCGGACAAACTGACGCGACTGATAAGAGCTACATTGGATCGAGTGATGTGTTTCGTACGCATCTCTGGGACACTCTCGAGTCCCTTCGAGACGCGACGAGGGTTGAGACAAGGTGACGGTCTATCCTGCATGCTGTCAACATCGCTCTTGAGGGGGTGATCCGACGAGCGGGCATTGAAACGAGAGGCACGATTTTTACCAAGAGTAGCCAACTTCTAGGCTTTGCAGATGACTTCGATATCATTGCCAGGAACTTTGCGACGGCGGAGGCAATCTACGCCAGACTGAAAGCGGAGTCTAGGAGAATTGGGCTAAAAATAAATGCGTCGAAGACCAAATACATGAAAGGAAGAGGCTCAAAGGAAACAAATGCGCGCCTCCCACGGACGGTAACCGTTGACGGCGACGAACTAGAAGTGGTAGAAGAGTTCGTGTATTTGGGATCGCTGGTGACCGCGGACAACAACACTAGTAAGGGGATCCAGCGGCGCATTCAAGCGGGAAATCGGGCCTACTTCGCCCTTCGTAAAACGCTGCGATCAGGAAGCATACGCCGCCGCACGAAGCTAACAATGTACAAAACCATTATTAGACCGGTAGTTCTTTATGGACTTGAAGCCGTGACGCTGCTTACGGAGGACATACGCGCCCTTGCCGTGTTTGAGCGGAAAGTGCTGCGGACGATATTTGGCGGAGTACAAACTGAAAGCGGAGAGTGGCGGAGGCGTATGAATCACGAGCTACAGGCACTGCTTGGGGAGACTCCCATCGTACATCTAGCGAAAGTTAGCAGGCTACGGTGGGCCGGACACGTCGTAAGGATGCCGGACGACAGTGCGACGAAAACGGTCCTCTTCAACAACCCCACCGGCACCAGGAACAGGGGGGCCCAACGTGCACGATGGCTCGACCAGGTCGAAAGCGATTTGCGACTTCTGAGACGACTAGGAAATTGGCGACGAGTGGCCCAAGACCGAGTTGAATGGAGACGAGTGCATGAAACAGCACGAGCCACCCCGGCTCTATGCTGCTGAAGAAGAAGAAGAAGAAGAAGCTAGCATGAGCTTCATGCACGAGAATATAGAATATCAGTACGCTATAGGGCTGACGGCTATACTATTCTACTACCTTAGATAAGGAAGGGTGGTACCTTCCCGAAACGGCGAGTAGGCTAATGGTACAGCTGCCTTCCGTCCCATTAAAACCGTGGTTGGTTTCTAGGTACGTTCAAAGCTTGTCACTCACGTCAAAGTGCGGTGGTGTAGGCACAGATGATACATTCCTGACTAACGCTGATCGGATGCTGACATCCCTACTTCTATGAGGGGTAGCGGGGAGTGTCCCTAGCCATGGCCCCCTGCTTGCATAGACCACCATGGGATCGAAATCGGGGGCACAGCCCAAAAAGGGAAGTCCTCCGAGAACGGGAGCAATACCGAAGAAAAAGTCGACTCCATCAAAGTTTGACACCCCAGTTAGAACGCCGGTGGCTACTGCTGTTAGCTCAGCCAGGAAGGCAGGCGAGAGCGGTAGGGAAAAGTCGACTGAGGACTCGGTGCACCTTCCTGCAGCGGAAGTTGGGCTCCCTCCAGCCAGTAGCAAGCTGGAGAAAGCCAACAGGTTGGTGGACGAGTTGTACTCGTTCATCAACTCGAGGTCAAATGTCCACCTCGACATTAAAAAGCTGGCGGTGAGCCTCCGCTCTACCGTCATAGCTGCCGAGGTGGAAAGGCAGGAGCTTCTGCAGCGATGCGAGATCGCCGAAGCTTTGGTCATAGCCGCTAAGGCTGTGGCCATGCCTAGTCAGGCGCGTACGCCGTTTGCCAAGCGCAAGGCGGCTACGCCCGACCATGGACCAACGCTGGTGGCCAAGAGGCAGCAGACTTCGGACCGCGCCTCTACCAGCGAACACGCGGAGGCGGTCCCGGATGGTGCTGCCGGGACCAGGGATGACGACTGGCGAGTGGTTTGGCGTAAACCGCCTAAGCCGAAATCGCGCGAGCCCGCGGCTGCAAAGCCAAAAGCAAGGCGGGTCCATAAGGGCACCACCTTAGTAGTGTAGCTGACAGGTAAACTGTCGTATGCCAATCTACTTCGCAAAATTAGAGCGGACCCCAAGTTGCAGGAACTTAGATCCAGCGTGATGAAGACCCGCCGAACCCAGCCGGGGAGATGCTCTTCGAGCTCAAAAAGGACTCAACGGTCCAGAGCTCGAACTACAGGGAACTGGTTAAGCAGTCCCTGGGCGAAGCGGGCCAGGTCAAGGCGTTGCCGCAGTGTATTCTTGTCGAGTGTAACAACCTCGACGAGATTACGACGGCAGTTGACCTGAAGGATGCTCTGCGGGATCAGTTTAATGTTGATGTGGCACCCGCAGACATCCGGTTGCGGAAGGCATACGGCGATATGCAAACCGCAACCATAACCGTGCCAGAGGCCCTCGCCAACAAAATATTGGCGTCTGGCAAAATTAAGGTAGCTAGCCAACATGGGTTGGAGGGTGTCCGATGAGTACACGCATAGCGACCACCAAGTTATACGGTACGCGATTGAACGACGGATGCCACGTTCACGCGGGTTGAAGTCGACTGCGAGGAGGTGGAAAGTGAAGGCCTTCGATAAAGAGCTGTTCGTTGAAGTACTCAGCGCAGAGAGCAACCGCTCGAACGTGAGTGCCCGTGAGCTGACCAACGTCCTAATACGGGCATGTGATACCACTATGCCCAGGACGGGGCAGCCAACAAACGGTCGTCGCTCGATCTACTGGTGGAGCGAGACCTTTGCTTCAAATGCCACAGAGCGAGAAAACAAGCGCAAAGGGTCCGGACCGATGCAGATGTTGAAGCTCGGGGGGGGGGTCGAACTTAGAGCGGCCAGGCTGGCGCTCAACAAGGAGGTTAGGCGTAGCATCCTGTTTTCAGGAGCTATGCCGCGATGCGAATCCTGTTCTGCAGACTGAGATCGTTAGCGGAGTCGTTCGTCGGCGAGTACCAAGCTGGTTTTCGTGAGAGTCGCTCCACGACGGATCAGATGTTTACCCTGCGTCAGTTACTAGACAAGTTCCGGCAGTACAACTTGCAGACACATCATCTGTTTGTGGACTTTAAAGCGGCATACGATTCAGTTAAACGAAATGAGCTGTGGCAAATAATGCTAGAACATGGTTTTCCAACGAAGCTAGTTACGCTGATTCGTGCGACGCTGGACGGATGCAAATCATGCGTTAGGATAGCGGGTGAGACCTCAGCTGCCTTCATGACGTCGCACAGTGGCGCCAGTCAGAACAAAATTGAGACAAAACTAAAAAAGGTCATGAAGTATCATGGAACTTACATATTTTACTTATTTCTGTGAACCAAATTGACTACTAAAAATAAAAACTTTCAAATACTAAAAAATACTACTTGAACTATTATTTTTATTTTGTGTATTTTTTGCATTGGGATAACTAGGAGAACTATAGTGATGACCTTCTAACTCTCAATAATCCATAACGTGGCTCAAAATTGAAAATTATTTTGAAATTATAAAATAACACTATCCCTAGCGTATAATCATATTTATTTACTAAAATTTTAATATCATCGATTCACTACTGCTCTGCTGACCTGGCACTAACCTTTAGCTGCTAAATGCTTAAGAATTTACTTATAAAAGGTCTATAATAGTAATGCTAGAAGTAACTACAAAGCGGAATTGCCTAAAAATACATGGTCCCATAAAATTCAATATTTTGAGTCTTTGCGCAAATCTGCGCAAAATGCGACTATGATTTTTAGAAAGTAGACTAAATTTTACATAAAATATGAAAAAATGACGGTTACCTTCCGTTCCCAAAAAAAGATGCTCAACTTTGAAAATGCGAAATCACATGTAAGACATTATTTTGATATTTGTAGTAAATATATTTTAGAGTGTACTTGGTTTTCGTCAGTCTGCAAAATATGGTACTAATCTATAGCCATTTTAATACCATACCACGTTTTCTTTGTATGGAAATACCTGTTACGATTAAAAACAATTTTTCGAAACTCCGTTGAATGAAAAATGTGGCAAGTTGTCGCACAAACTTAAGATTCAAAAAACTCTCCAAAAGGTGTTACCATCGCGGACAATCCCGTAGTTCGTTGGCATGTATGATACTTAGTTGTTATTTGTATTTAAAAGTTTTGTATTAAAATATTATGTAAATGGT
This sequence comes from Sabethes cyaneus, assembly GCF_943734655.1. Lineage (NCBI taxonomy): Eukaryota > Metazoa > Arthropoda > Insecta > Diptera > Culicidae > Sabethes > Sabethes cyaneus. The sequence goes on from NC_071355.1 coordinate 43,635,765, forward strand.
AGGAAATTGGCTTTTGTTTAAAATACTCAGATTGGTAAATATTAATGCTAGCTTAAATTAGGAAAATTAAATTAAAAGGATAAAAATAAACACTCCAAGCGACAAGTTAAAATGTAGAGTAGAGAAGTAAAATACCTTAGCACAACCCTGCTACCAGATAAAATGCTACTAGCGCTACTAGAAATACGGCTACCAAAAAGGAACTAAGGAGAACTAAACGAAAAAGCGAAATAAGGGGAAAATAAAACCAGAGGGGAAAAAGGCTTAGCTGCCGGGGATAAAAGTTGCGAAAGGTCTCTTTAAATCTAACCACAGACCAGCAAACATCGAAATCGCTCGAAGAGCTAAAGTTCAGAGAAAAAGCTTTCAATAGTTATTGGGATAATAAGTTTAAAATTGGAAACTCGAATCAGGTATGATAAAGCTCAATGGTTTGAAAACGATTTGCAACATTTTTACCCCCAATAACCCGGTAGCTAATGCGAATCCCTTATTTTCCCACGTGGTCCGCAGGACCCATTATCTAACCCCCAAAAAGGCGGCCGATAAGCTATCTCGCCCCGTGGAGCGAACGCGGATAGCGGTCATAGGAGTCGGAGATCGATCTACGGCGATACGCAGAAGGAAAATCCTTCCCCGTACATGCGACGAGGGTCGGAAGCAGGACATGGTAGCGAAATCAGCCGAGTAGCAGTAGCAGCAGTTTCTGGTGTAGCAGAGAAGCCGGCCGGCAGCCTTTCGTTTAACCAAAGCACGTGTAAGTGAAGGCGAATAAATAGTTTTTAAGGAAGTGTAGACAGTAGTTTAGTAACTGAAAGTGATATCCGAAATCTTGATCGGCAATTCCTTGTGAAAGCCGACCCTGAGAGCGGGAAAGCTACTCACGGCCGCGCTAGCCATTCGAAAAGAGGCAGATGAAGCACGCCCTCAGGATCGCCGATGGTGTCTGACCAGCGATCGGGGGTTTTGTCCTAGTTGGTCCTCTACAAACTAGTAATAAATGGCGCCCAACTAAAATACCAAGCTGATCAAGGTTTCAAGGATAAATTTGCAAATGCTGAAGTGTATAGGAGGTTAGGGTAACCGTGCCAGTTAACTAAGTGAAAATCCAAAGCGGTAACACGAAATTTACTTTTCTCAAGCCTGAGTTGCTTCTGTTTAATATCAGCTTACTAGTGCGCGTACGCCTACAAAAGCTTACAAAATTACGGTGAATTCATCAAGTAGCGGAATTGTTCGGATTTAGATGAATGTATAGCGATTAATGGGTCTTGATTCGACTAATATACCACAATAATTTATTTTTTTTTAAATAAGTAGATTTATTTTTTAATCCAGAGATTTGAGATTGAACAGGGTGAATTCAGTTAAAGAGTTATTCAGTAATTTCACGTTGTGTCTCTCGTTAATTAACTAAAAGCACAATGGACTTACAAACGCTCTATAAAAATATGGACGTGTCTCATCTCGCGATTGACGAGGTTGAGCACGAATTAGCAATTCGAAATATTACTTTCGACGAAAACGAACATGAGAGTATTAAGCGAAGAAAACTTAAAGATAAAATGAGAATTGAGAGGAAACTGAGAGTTTTTCGGTTGCACCAAGTAAGATAGGGGTAGTGGAGGAAATTTCTCGTATCAGAACGACATTGCCAACTATTGGAAGTTTACTAGATAACCCGAAAAGTGACATTAGACAGCGGTTAAAATTAAAAACACGATTGATTCACTATCGTGTGCGTATCTTTTTGCTTTTGAAGTCTCCCGGTGCGGAGCAGTATGGACTGGAAATTACAAATATCGGCAAGCAAGCCAACAAAATTTTTCGTACGCACTTTCCGGCGTTGAAAATTTCCGAGAGTAATGCACCCAAACCGAAACCGTTAGAAGCCGATATTTCCTTGGCTTTGGAAGATGTACGATCTGAAATTGAAACTCTTAATGAAACAGCAACAGGAAAAGATTTAGAAAATGAAACAGTAGTAGATGAAATGAATGGTGAAATTATAAAGAAATCATTAGAATACAAAAAGCAAGAAATGGAAGCGTCAAAAGAGAGATCAGATGATGTAATGAAAGTGCTGACTGCATATGAAAATGGATCTTTTGACAATTCACCAGAATTGATCAAAATTTTCAAAGATTTCGTTATACAGACCTCGAAACAACAGAAAATGATGAGAGAAAGGGAAATTGCACTAGATGAAAAGAGGATAAGGGAGGCAGAAGAGAACATGCAGAAGAAAATACGTTTAGAAAAGTTGTTGGTAGAGATGAATGAAAAGTTGAAATTGACCGACGAACCAAAAATCGAACCGGTGGTCGAGTCAAAAGAGGATAAGAACAAAATAATTTCAGAGATACCACCAAAGTTGAATTTGAATTTAGAAGAGATTAGAAATAGTTCAGAGGAAAGTGAAACACCAGAAAGCACAGACGAAACTTGTAAGGAAAATTCGAAAAAGAATAAAGCGAAGAATATTAAACACAATAAGGGGCATTCGACTAGACGGATCAAAGAGCGAATCCGCAAAATTAGCTCTTCGTCTGATAGCACAAGTTCGACAGAACAGTTTAGTTCGAGCTCCGATGTATCATCCGACTCGAGTCATACTAAACGTAGGAATAGGAAAAGGAGACGAAATAGCTTGAAACGTATTCCAGTGTCAGAATGGAAAATAAAATACGACGGAAAAGACCAAGGACGAAAGCTGACGGAATTTCTCAAAGAAGTTAAAATGCGTAGCAAAGCTGAAGACATTTCGGACAGAGAACTCTTTCGAGGTGCGATCCACTTGTTTGCAGGTAATGCTAAAGACTGGTTTCTAGATGGGTTTGAAAACCGCGAGTTCCGGACATGGTCCGAGCTCAAGCGTGAATTGAAACGGGAATACTTACCACCTGACCTTGATTATCAAATTGAAAGTCAGGCCACTACCCGTCGTCACCAACCTAGAGAAAAATTCATTGATTACTTTCATGACATGCAAAAGCTTTTCCAAGCTATGCCTAGACCGCTTTCCGAGAGACGTCGATTCAAAATCATATGGCGCAATATGCGTTTTGATTATAAAAATGCGTTGACCGGAATTAAGATCAAATCACTTACAAAATTGAAAAAGTATGGTCGTAGCGTGGACGAAAATAATTGGAACATGTTTCAAAGATCGTATGAGTCTCACAATCGAGGCAAAACAAGCCAAATCAATGAAATGTATACCCATAATACAAGTAAACCTAAAAACACTAATTCACAGAGTTCTTCCAAAAGCAAGACTAAATTGGAAGTTAAAGATCAAAGCCAATTTAAGAAATCAGGGGAGGGAAGAGAGGGGAAAAGTGAGTTACCAACAGAGCCAATGGAAGGTTCGTCTAAGAGCACACTGCAAGCATTAGTCGATCAGTACAAACGACCTCCAATCGGTACTTGCTACAATTGCAAGAATGTTGGTCATCATTATGTAGAATGTCCGGAGAACAGACGCAAATTTTGCAGGCTCTGCGGATTCTCTGATGTGTTCACACATTTATGCCCCGTTTGCCAAAAAAACGTGCAAAATTCAGCATAAGGAGGCAAGCTGAATTGCTTGTCGAAAGTCCTCTAAATGATAACATATTAACCAATGACAGATTAATTATGAATGGATTTGAACCTTATTCTGGAGAAGAGTATTGTTCAGACAGCAAAGTAGAAGAGATTTTTGTACGGCTTGGAGGAGACAACAGACCGTTTGCCCGAATATTCGTAATGGGCAGAGAAATACTTGGATTGCTAGACAGTGGGGCACAGAAAACAGTACTTGGGATGGGATGTAAAAAATTAATAAAGTCGCTTAAACTCAAAATTTTTCCTGCTAACATTACCATTAAAACAGCTTCAGGAACAGCAGTAGAGGTTGAAGGCTATGTACATTTACCGATAACTTTCAATGACGAAATTAAAATTATACGGGCTTTAGTTGCTCCTAATTTGAAACGACGACTAATTTTGGGTTACGACGATTTTTGGACTGCATTTCGAATCGAACCAGCAGTGCAATCGCTGACCGATACGACATTGCAAAATTTAGAATTAGAAGAGCATTTGGTTGACGAACTAGAGGAAGGGAAAGAGGAAGAGGTAACTACACTACTCACTGATGAGCAAACACATCAGTTGGAGGAAATTAAGTCCCAGTTTAAAGTGGCAATCGACGGAGCAGTGCTGGATGTGACTCCCCTCATTGCCCATAAAATAGATTTCCAGGACGAGTGTATAGCCTTACCACCAATCAGAATTAATCCTTACCCAACCTCACCTGAAATACAGAAAAAAGTAAATGTTGAATTAGATAACATGTTGAAGCAAAAGGTTATTGAACCCAGTTCAAGCGACTGGTCCCTAAGCACGGTACCTGTTATTAAACCGACTGGTGATGTTCGGTTGTGCTTGGATGCCAGACGATTGAACGATCGAACGAAACGGGATGCGTATCCTCTCCCGCACCAAGAGCGTATTTTAAGCAGACTGGGGGTGAGCCGATATTTGTCAACTATTGATTTAACAAAAGCATTTTTGCAAATTCCGCTCCATCCAGACTCTCGTAAATATACGGCATTCTCGGTGCTGGGGAGAGGACTATTCCAGTTCACCAGACTACCATTTGGGTTGGTCAATAGTCCGGCCACGCTGGCTCGACTAATGGACCAGGTGCTTGGTTATGGTGAACTGGAACCGAATGTATTCGTGTATCTGGATGACATAGTCGTCGCGAGCGAATCATTCGAAGCCCACCTTCAGAGCCTTTCTGAAGTGGCCCGACGTTTGAAAGTAGCAAACCTATCAATAAATCTTGAGAAATCAAAATTTTGCGTGAGTGAGCTCCCGTATTTGGGTTATATTCTGTCATCGGAGGGATTGCGACCGAATCCCGATAGAGTGGAAGCAATAGTAAATTTTGAGCGCCCGTCTTCGTTACGTTCTCTTCGTCGCTTTTTGGGAATGGCGAACTATTACCGCCGTTTCATTCCCAATTTCAGCACCCTCTCTGCACCACTCACCGATCTGCTCCGAAAGAAACCCAAAGCTTTAAATTGGACAGAAATAGCTGAGCAAGCCTTTTTACAACTCAAAGAAAGTTTAATCGCAGCACCAGTACTTGCGAACCCGAATTTCGATTTACCCTTCCAGATTCAGACGGATGCAAGCGACAGCGCAATCGCTGCTATCTTAACCCAACAGCACGAATTAGGGGAGAAAGTAGTAGCCTATTTTTCTCAAAAGCTCTCTCCTGCACAGCAGGCGTACGCAGCTTCCGAGAAAGAAGGGCTAGCAGTACTTTCGGCGATTGAAAAATTTCGTCCGTTCATAGAAGGTACACACTTTGTAGTGGTGACTGATGCATCTGCCCTGACTTATATAATGAAGGGGAAATGGCGCACATCATCCCGATTGAGCAGATGGAGCATAGAACTGCAGGGGTATGATTTTGATATAAAGCACAGGCGTGGAAAGGATAATATCATACCCGATGCACTATCTCGCTCCTTGGAGACGATGATACTAGAAGTGGCAGAGGACACTTGGTACGCAGATTTGTACAAAAAAGTACTGGCATCGCCAGATGAATGTCTAGATTATAAAATAGAAAGCAAAAAGTTATTTAAATTCGTTCCAACTAAGACAGACGTCTTAGATTATCGTTTTGAGTGGAAACTTTGTGTTCCGGAGACAGCTCGGGCTGATATTCTCCGAAAAGAGCACGATGAAGCCTTCCATATTGGGTACGAAAAGCTATTAGACAAACTACGCTCTAGATATTTTTGGCCCAGAATGGCCACATCGGTTCGAAAATATATCGAACGATGTCGAACCTGTAAAGAATGCAAGCCTTCATACGTCTCGCAGCACCCAGCTATGGGATCCCCTCGTCTCACTAGTAAACCATTCCAGATTTTAGCAATCGACTTTATTCAATCGTTGCCTCGTTCAAAAGCGGGAAATATGCATCTTCTCGTGCTGCTCGATCTCTTTTCCAAATGGACCGTTTTGGTCCCGGTCAAGAAAATTTCCACGCCGTTGGTAATAAAAATTCTCGAAGAGCAGTGGTTCCGTCGTTTCTCGGTTCCTGAGGTAATTATAAGTGACAATGCGTCAACGTTCCTTAGCAAGGACTTTAAGAATTTCCTCAGTCGGTATCAGGTGCAACATTGGGCCAACTCTCGGCATCATAGCCAGGCCAATCCGGTGGAGCGTCTGAACCGGAGCATTAATGCATGCATAAGGACGTACGTTAGAACCGATCAGCGTCTTTGGGATACGAAGATATCCGAAGTGGAATACGTGATTAATAACACGTCCCATGTTTCAACAGGATTTTCGCCTTATAAAATTTTGTTTGGACATGATATCATCCAAAGTGGAGAAGAGCACCGTCGAGAGGTTGATACCACTGAAGCGACTGAAACAGAAAGGCAAGCAAATAGGGTCAAAGTCAATCAAACAATTTATGATATTGTACAGAAAAACTTGTTAAAAGCCCACGAAAAGAGCTCAAGAGCATATAATTTGCGATTTCAGAAGCCAGCTCCAATATACAAAGTTGGCCAAAAGGTTTTCAAACGGAATTTCGTCCAGTCGTCTGCTGGAATAGCTTACAACGCCAAGCTGGGGCCATTGTATACTCCATGCACTATTGTTTCACGTCGGGGAACCAGCTCATACGAACTTGTCGATGAGCAGGGCAAAAACTTGGGGATATTCTCGTCCGCCGACCTGAAGCCAGGTAACCCTGCGTAATTCTCAGTTTAAATCTCGTTCTTTGCTTAGTACTACTTACCTGATTAATATTTTAGATTTTTGGAAAAAAGATTTGTAAGCCATCGTGTAGCGTCACATCGTCCCTGCTTGTTCGAGTGCGCGTATACAATAATGATTGTTATATGTAATTTGTTTAGCTAAAATGAGTAAACGAGAGAGAAGCGAATCTGATGAACCACGAATAAAAAGCCTTTTCGATTACTATCTCTTTTTGACTGAATAGGGAAAATACCGACGCCATTGAAATGTCTCAGATTGTTTTGATAGGAAGCGTATTTTAGGAAATCAACCGACCAAAGGAATAAGACAAAAAAATTATTTCCTTAATTCGCGTTAAGTAGGAGCTTAATGAATCGATTCCACCTACTACTATCTATTCAATTAAAGATATGACCCTTAGAATGTCCATTTAGAGGAATATTCGGACTAGAACTTCATTATTCGGTAAACACCTCATCAGAAGTTGATTCGCGTTAGGAAAAAGGAGTCAGAATTTTTTCTCTTTCTCAAAACAATAAATTGTTTGGAAAATTTGGAAGATGAAATGATTCGTTAATCGATCTCCGTCATAGTCAACGAGAATAGCCTTTCATATTTTGGATGAAAGCAACTATTTGATGATTTGACATAGATGTTGTTTGATCTTTTGTTTGTTTCGTATACACAGAAAGGTGTAACTAAACCCTGGGCCCATATTAATAAGAAGCGACATTGTGGAGTAAAATTAATTAATAACGTAGTTATCAATTAATTTTAGGAGGGAGTGGGTGGTAGTGTTACCATCGCGGACAATCCCGTAGTTCGTTGGCATGTATGATACTTAGTTGTTATTTGTATTTAAAAGTTTTGTATTAAAATATTATGTAAATGGTAGGAAATTGGCTTTTGTTTAAAATACTCAGATTGGTAAATATTAATGCTAGCTTAAATTAGGAAAATTAAATTAAAAGGATAAAAATAAACACTCCAAGCGACAAGTTAAAATGTAGAGTAGAGAAGTAAAATACCTTAGCACAACCCTGCTACCAGATAAAATGCTACTAGCGCTACTAGAAATACGGCTACCAAAAAGGAACTAAGGAGAACTAAACGAAAAAGCGAAATAAGGGGAAAATAAAACCAGAGGGGAAAAAGGCTTAGCTGCCGGGGATAAAAGTTGCGAAAGGTCTCTTTAAATCTAACCACAGACCAGCAAACATCGAAATCGCTCGAAGAGCTAAAGTTCAGAGAAAAAGCTTTCAATAGTTATTGGGATAATAAGTTTAAAATTGGAAACTCGAATCAGGTATGATAAAGCTCAATGGTTTGAAAACGATTTGCAACATTTTTACCCCCAATAACCCGGTAGCTAATGCGAATCCCTTATTTTCCCACGTGGTCCGCAGGACCCATTATCTAACCCCCAAAAAGGCGGCCGATAAGCTATCTCGCCCCGTGGAGCGAACGCGGATAGCGGTCATAGGAGTCGGAGATCGATCTACGGCGATACGCAGAAGGAAAATCCTTCCCCGTACATGCGACGAGGGTCGGAAGCAGGACATGGTAGCGAAATCAGCCGAGTAGCAGTAGCAGCAGTTTCTGGTGTAGCAGAGAAGCCGGCCGGCAGCCTTTCGTTTAACCAAAGCACGTGTAAGTGAAGGCGAATAAATAGTTTTTAAGGAAGTGTAGACAGTAGTTTAGTAACTGAAAGTGATATCCGAAATCTTGATCGGCAATTCCTTGTGAAAGCCGACCCTGAGAGCGGGAAAGCTACTCACGGCCGCGCTAGCCATTCGAAAAGAGGCAGATGAAGCACGCCCTCAGGATCGCCGATGGTGTCTGACCAGCGATCGGGGGTTTTGTCCTAGTTGGTCCTCTACCGACTAGTAATAAAGGCTGGATCATTCCTAGCGCTCTGAAATTTTGGAATATAGTTATTTGGTCTGTCTACATTCATACAAAAATAATAAATCATAAAAAATTTCTACTCGATTTTGGGTGTTTTGTCCCATTTTTTTCCACTGTGCGTCGGATGGACTGAAGCAAGGGGATGCACTCTCTAACCTGGTATTCAACATTGCCTTGGAAGGTCCATTACGAAGGGCAAACGTGGAAAGGAATGGAACTATCATCACGAAATCTCACATGCTTCTTGGTTTTGCGGATGACGTCGATATCATCGGAATCAACCGTAGAGCAGTGGAAGAGGCCTTCAGGCCTTTTAAAAGCGAAGCGGCGAGATTGGGATTTACCATTAACACCGCCAAAACGAAGTACATGGTTGCTGGTAGGGTAAGTGGGAGCCCAAGTGGTGTTGGTGCCGAGGTGGAGTTAGATGGAGAACGATATGAAGTAGTGCAGGAATTTATGTACCTTGGTACACCCGTGACATGTGACAACGATGTAAGCCGCGAAGTGAAACGACGAGTTGCAGCCTCGAATCGGGCTTTCTACGGATTACGTAGCCAGCTGAAGTCCCGTAGTTTGCAAATTCGCACAAAACTGGCGCTCTACAGAACACTAATCCTCCCGTTGGCCCTTTACGGACACGAATCACGAACGCTAAAAGAAGCTGAGTGCTTGGGGTTTTGAGCGTAAAATTCTGCGATCTATACTTGGTGGCAAAATGGAAAATGGAGTGTGGCGCAGACGCATGAATCACGAGCTGTACCAAGTATACAAATATGCTGATATAGTGAAGGTAGTGCAATGTGGCAGATTGCGGTGGGCTGGACACGTGGCCAGAATGCCCGATGAAAGAGTAGCCAAAACTATTTTCAGCAGAGAACCAGGAAGAGGCCGTAGACTCCGAGGCAGACCCCGCACCCGGTGGGTATGTGCTGTCGAAGACGATGCACGTTCAGCTGGTGTTCGTGGGGATTGGAGAACGGCAGCCCAGGACCGACGGTATTGGAGGACCACAATTCGTTCGGCGCAGGATCGGTAACGGACCGTTGCCACTAAAGTAAAGTAAGTAAGCCGCGATGCGGATTCGAACCCCTGGGGTTGTGCATACCAGGTGGTTGATGAAAAAGATGACGGGTGCATCCGCTTCGCAGCAAACCTGCCCCCAAAAACTTGAAGTCATCGTGGAAGGGTTCTTCCCGCAACACGATCCAGTTTGGTGACCTCCGACCCCGTACGGTCAATCGAATGATGTTCTCATTCCTAGAGGTATGCAAATTTCCAGACAAATGGAAAGTCCAAAGATTGGTACTGCTGCCGAAGCCGGGGAAACCACCTGGTGATCCCTCGTCGTACAGGCCAATTTCCCTTATGGACACGTTAGGCAAATTGCTAGAGCGGGTAATCCTAAACAGGCTGACGCCTGTGGTGGGGAGTGATGACGGGCCGGCAAGCATGCAGTTTGGCTTCCGTAAGGGGAAGTCCGCTGTAGACGCCATAAAGTGGTAGAGAGGGCCGAGAAGCCTATGAGACGGAAAAGACGAGGCGACAGGTATTGTGCCATCGTCACAATCGATGTCAAAAACGCCTTTAACAGCGCGAGCTGGGGTCCAATCGCGCTAGCGCTGCATAGGATGCGGGTACCATACCATCCATGCAGGTTACTTAGAAGCTACTTCGAGAACCGGACGCTAGTGTACGACTCGGCTGATGAGCGAAGAAGTACAAAGTGACAGCGGGTGTTCCACAAGGCTCGATTCTCGGTCCCACACTTTGGAATGCCATGTACGATGGGGTGTTGAGGCTCGAACTACCCACTGGGGTCGAGTTCACAGGCTTCGCCAATGATATCGTCCATACAGTAGTAGGCGAGTTTTTAGAGTAAGTGTAAATGCTGGCATCGGACGCCTTAAGCATAATAGTGAGTTGGCGTGCTGCTACCGTACCATATCGTTGGATGCGCTCGAGGTTATTGCAGCCATGATTCCCATATGCTTACTTCTAGGTGAGGACTTCGAGTGCCATAGGCAGAGGAACGTCAGGGGCGCTAGGGATAGAGTTAAGCTGGACCCTATTAGGCGTTGGCAGGCGGAATGGGACCACGCTGATCACGGTAGGTGGACCCATAGGCTGATCCAGAACACCTCGTCCTGAATCGGTAGAAGACATGGTGAGTTAAACTTTTTCCTTGCCCAGTTTCTGACGGGACTACAGAAGTAACTACATACGCGTGGGCGGGTAGGCTCACCCTTTTGCCCCGTTTGCACGGTAGCCGAGGAAACAGCGGAGCATGTAAATGTCTTCAATACATCGTAGAGCACTTGAGTGCTCCATTGGAAGTTGAGAGATCGACAGTTCCACGTCCCGAGGTACTAATCCATAGTCCTTTTTCGTCACGTCACGCGTTCTTCGTTCATTGTTTAATAGTTTATCGTGACGGTGGCATGCAAGACTTGCAACACCAACCCCATGTTTCGCCGGAAAACCAATGAAGCTCGAACTTGGCTTCCACCGAGGCTGGTTATCCGGTCTCCATCCACAAGAAGGTTGGGATAGAAGTATTTGAATAACAGGCTGTGAACCACTGTAGGGTCTATTTTATGCTACAGGCCCTAAACAGCATAATTTTGACACTTTTAGCTTAAGAAACTTATTGACAACTCAAATTAGTTCTAATCAGTTGCCACAACTGCTTTATAACAACTGTGCTAGTAGAGGTTCAGCAAGGCACTGACGGTACGCATCATTCATCCGTTTACCAGCCGTATCCGGGTGTAGTTCTCGCCAAACTAAGGGTACTCTTTCTGTCTAATGTTCGGCCGACAAGGACGACTTTGATATGCATAGTATAAAGTGGGCAGTTTCGAGCGCACATACACTACTAGGGCAGAGTCAATATTCGCCCCCCCTAGCGAACGTATGTTCGTGACGTTAGAGAAAAACCAGCTATCTATGAAAACCTGTGAATCTGATTCATTGTACCTTGGTCAGGTGATCTCCAGGTCGCTTTGTGGATATCTCCTTGTGGAAAAAGCCACCTCGGAAGACCAAGCCTCGGGAAACTGCAAAGTTTATATATCGTTGGCCGTTATTGTTCGTGTCAGTGTGCAGGCTATGGAGTCCTTTCACCGGTCTGCAAGTTTCTTCTTTACCGACCTAGGTGTTCTTATCTCCGATGACAATCTTGATGTGTCCTGAATAGGGAATTAAAATATCATTGTTTATACGCAAAAAAAGTTATTCTCTGCCTATAAAAGAAACATACGAAGCAACCAGAACAACAAAATATCAGGACAAATGAATGTCCATCCACACTAGCAAGCAGGACAACTTTCGATGAGAATATATTACAGACCAAAGATCCCAGATGGCTGCCTGGTGGTATTCCAGAGCAAGCAGTGTAAGATTTTGAGAAGAAAATGCCGTTGTTTACTTCTAGATGGTCATCGTTATCGGTTCCTCATAGTCGTTTCATTTGAGCATTTTTTTCTTGGTAAGCTTACGTAAAAATCTTGGTATTCTTGGGCTGTCTTAGGACTACTGGTTATTAGACTTCAAGACAGGGTTCGATTCAATTAGACGAAATTCTTTAAAGCAGATTATGTCCAAATATACTTTTCTAACGAAACTAATAGGGCTGATACGTACTATCCCTGATGGTCCATAATCAAGTGTCAAAATAGCTAATGAGATGTTACCCGTGATAGCCCTTCGGATTTTGTAACTGCAGTGTTGATAGATGGAGATAGTTTGAAAGTTGTCGCTGAGCTCGTTTGCCTAGGTTTATTGGTGACTAGGGACAACGGTGGCGAATAGCGAATACTTCTTTATGGGTTATGTAGCCACATAAAGTACCACAGTCTGCAAGTTCGTGCGAAACTCGCAATGTAGAAGATGTGAATGCTGAAAGAGACGTAACGACGAGCTCTCGGCGTCTTTGACTGTAAATCCTGTAATCAATTCTCGGCGATAAACTAAAGAATTAACGCAAATATAAAAATGTGGATATTATCAAGCGAATCGAACGCGACAGATTACAATGGGCTGGTAACGCAACGAAACTACTGGATCAGTGAAGACAATATTTAGCGGGGAATCCCAAGGAAGCCAACGACTTCGAAACAGACTCTGCACCCGTTGGATGTGTGCCGTAGACAAGAATGCATGAGCATGTTCCAAACGGTTGAAGAATGTTAGCCTAAGACCGAGTCATATAGAGGTGACTTCTTTTAAAAATGAAATAAAGAAATCAAATGGACTATCATTGCTACTCGAGCTACAAATGAAAGATTATCCAATAAAATATTAAACAAACTTTATTGTTACCGTTACAAATAGAAATGCACTCATGCAGCCACTTCATCGTTGGTCAAAAATTCTTCATATTTCCTGACGGCCTTGTTATACAATTTTCCGCCAACGTGGAAGCTCTTGCCCGGATTCGACTGCAACAGAATATCCTTCTTCATGGGCTCGATGACTGTACCCTTCTTGGTAACCACACGCGGTTCCACCAACGTCGTGTGTGCCGTCTCCGGTATAAACGTCCTACCAAGCGGAGCCCGAAGCGAAGCTTCATAATCTTTCACGCTAACGAACGGGAACGGTAAATCATTGACCAAATGCGAGGCCAGATTTTTGTTCACCGCATCCTCGTTTATGATCACCTTTTCTTTATTGTCATCCCGACGGGGCAACACCGGCGCCGGTTTGAACATTTTCCGACGAGTTTTGTTCGTTTTTTTCTGGCTTATTCCGGCACCGGCCCAATGACCCCAACCGGGCAGCGAAAGGTCCACTTCCTTGGGTTTATTGCGATCTCGTTCCTCTTGTTTTTCCTGCTCAAAATCTACTACGATGTCGTCGTCCTCGAAGGCCTCAGCAATGGTTAACCTTTGCTGGCGCTGAATTTTTGCCACCGGATCATCGTCGTCGGCGTCGTCATCGTCAATCAAATCGCCTCCAATAACCTCCAAATCCGGAACGGCATTCAACAGGTGCCTTGGTTTCATGGGGACAAAATTATGTGGGTCAATCGCTATTTCTTTCGGACCATCACCGACTTCGGGCAGAATGTTAGCTTTCTGTTTTTCAGATGAATTGGCATTGGCATTTTTATCAACGGATTCATCGAGCTCCACGTCTAAATCCGCAAGAGACGCTTTTTTCTTGAAAGCCAGCGCAGACGATTGATTTTTTTGCTTTCGATTTTTCCGAGTAGCTTTTGCTTTCAGTGGTTTAGGCTTAACTGATTCACGAATATTTGCTAGCTTTTTCTCGACATGTTGGTTCAAAAGTTCCTCTGCATCGTTGAACAGGTCTTCTAAACTTTCCTCCTCTTTACGAGAACCCCGTTTTTTAGCTTTTTTCTTTAGCGGCACAGCTTCTGTGTCTTCCTCTTCCCAGCCAGTAGTGGATATTGCTTTGCATTTTTTAACCTAAAAAAAATTAAACAAAGTTTAGTCAAATTACTACCAATTACAAATCGGTAAATCCTACCTTCTGCTTGAATTCCAGTAGGTTTTTCTCATCTTCTGAGTCAGATGAGCTGGTCTCTTCCTGCTCCACTTCTTCGCCGCTCCCATTCGCTGACCCCGAATCGGAAGCCTTATCATCTTCCATTTCTTTCGCAGCTTCCACCGCCTCATTTCTCTGCTGCCAGTACTTGCGGTAGCCGCTCGTAAATTCCCGATTTGCTTCCTCTTCATGTTCCCCTCGCTTTCTCACCCACGGATTATCGCCCTGCTCATCCTCTTCCAGAGCCACATCTTCTTGTCCGGACTCGGACGATTCGTCATCCTCGGTGACCATTCGCTTTCCCATCAGTTCTTTACCGATAGACAACTGTTCAGCCAGTTCCTGACGTACGTTCATATCATACTTTGCCCTGATCTGCATATTTTTGGCCCAGGAACCGGTATTTTTGTGCCGCAATGTCGCTCGTTCCTGATAACGCTGCTTTTCGATTGCCTCCAACTGCCGAAGGGCGGCTTCCGGATCCGTCCGCTGCAGCTCTTCAAACTGCTTGATTTGCGCACGTACCTTATCTCTTTTTTGCAGCTTATGATACTTTTTACTTTTGATTTTGCTTAGCCTGCGATTTTTGGAAATTTTGTACAACTCACGCATCTTTTGCAGAGCTGCCTCTTTGCGTTGTTGTCTCAACTCGCCCAATGTCAGAGCATACTTATCGGCGGGTTTTTTCTTTACCGTAGTATCCTTTTCCCGATAGCGTTCATCCAACTCCTCCATCGCCTTCATCAAGTCCGACTTCACACGATACTGAGACAGTTTCTGGGGTACTTCACTGATCACTCGTACATTTCCATACTTTAGCGGGAAGACCATCTGGGGAGCCACTTCCATGGACGTCACTACGGGCTCCCACAGGTCCAGATCGGTTTGAGCCTTACCATAGAGGGCATCCCGCGAAATACGATCGGCTACCGGTTTTTCCAGTGGCTTCTCTAACTTTCGCTTACCTTTCAGAATCATAGACAAATCTTTGACAACATCCTGAGATTGGTTGGTTTTCTTCAAATGCCCAAGCAAATCTTCCAGCGCAACGGAGTGCTGCTTGGAACGTTGTAGGCCATCCTCTTCGAACTGTGCACGCTTAACGACATGAAATTCCGACTTTTTCAACGACGGTTCCGTACGGATGGGCGCTTGAATGTCTTGCGTACGAACAAGACTGTTGATACCAGCCAGCAACTTGCGGTGGGCAGCCCCATCCAGCTGGTGATCCTCGTCGGAGTCGGACATAGGAAAAATTATGCACTTTAACGCGCCGTGTAACAAAAATTAACTCGAAAACTTCTATAACACGTGCAACACGGACGATAATACTGTGACTGCGGCTATCAGATACGTTTGTTTACCTTGTTGACAGCTGTACCATTGACACACGCACACCATCAAACAGTGTTATGATTTTTATTTTCAACCGGTTCGTTTTCCCAGGTGGTTAATTGGAAAATGGAAATGCAAATGCACACTGAGAGAAAAACTAATATTGAAAAAACGTTCTTTTCAGAGATTCAGAATTCATAATAAACTAGAAGACCCGGCGAACTTCGTACTGCCACAAATTGGGCTAAATATACGATATGTAAACTTCAGATGAACTCCTGTTGCGTTTTAGAAAAAGGGATATTTTCTAGGTATAAGTCAAGTTTTGCCGTTGTCTAAGGAGTTCTGCGTTTGGTTTATTAAACGCTGGGATTTCAGAGAATGTCTAAATTTAACAACTGTATTAAGTCATTAGTAAGAAATGCATATCGGTGTAAAAGTTGGTTTGCCAATCCCCGCAATATCAACAGTCGTGTTTGTGGTAGTTGCATTGAATCTGGTTTTAAAAACTCTGCTGGTTAAAAATAGTAATACTGGATGTTAATATATTTGTTGTAAAATTTGGTACGACGGCTAATATCGTCTGGAATTTCTCGATAATTTAAGGGCCAATTTTATATTCTGATATGTATTCAATACCAATAGTCATCAGATTTTTATTTTTTTTTTTTTTTGATTAATAAATCTATTGATAAGAATTACCCAAAGGAATTGCATCGCTGAATCTCGATAACTGTTATTCTCAATTCTCAAAACAAACTAAATTTTATTATTCCAAAAAATCAATTGATCGCTGTATTGTTCCTTTGGTAATTCAAGCACTAAAACAATTTAACATAAAAGCGTCATTTTATAAACCTTTTTACACTTCTAAAGAGTCTAATACGAAATGAAATCGACTGAAAGTTAAATACGATTGTTTTTTGTTTTGATTATAGTCACTTTAACCAGCTTGGGTCATTCGTGACTTCTGCGGGGTTGGGATTTGAACCCGGGTCCTCGGCGTGAAAGGCGTGAATGCTAACCACTACGCCGGGACTGATCCCTTAAATACGATGTATAATAGTTGCTTCGTTCACTATTTTTTTAAAATTCTAAATCATATGCTCTTACTGTTGATTTATTAGCTTGATATTCAGTTAAACCGAATATGCTCATAATCCGTTAACATATGAAAAATGTATTCTTCATTTGACGATTGGGAAGCGGCAATTTAGTGAATTTAGTGCTTAAACCTTTTGTTAACCTGCATCTTCTGGCTACGCATCCGATGTAAAAAGGAATAAAAATGATTCGTGTTTGTTTCATAAATTTGATATGAATGAACGAATGAATGAAATTAACGAATTTTATTGCTGACACTTTAGGCTTGAGTTTAGGTTGATTAATAAGTTGGACCTATTGATTGGTTATTTTCTGAAATTGTAAACCTCCAAAATGTTTAATAGCATTGTTAGATGTGGCGATTCCAACCACGTGTTTGGTTGAATACGACAACGGTGCTGCAAAAAATCGTACGATGATCATAGTAGCCAACGACATGGCGCATACAATGCGTTGCGGGTTTTATATGGAAAACTAATTTTTCGAGTTTTCCTATCTTCCGAGTAAATTTTTCAACTTTTCTCGCCGTAAAAACATAGCGGTGGTGGAAACGAACACAATAAAGAAAAGACGGCTCAAATCGGACGCTCCGTTCTCAAGTGATGCGCGGTCGAACTTTTTCACTTCCATTTTTATATATAAGAAGATTTCAGTCTATTCTCTTTAAGTATGACACTGGCTAGTCGTCATATGTTCGAATCTCAGATATGAGACTCTGTTGGAGTTGCAGGAGTCGATAGGATTGTAACATTAGCCCCGCAACCGTTCTTTCCGTGACTATAATAGATGGCTGCGAAGTTTGGCGAATAAAAACCGGAAGTTCAAATAACAAATTCATAAATTAACCTGATTCAGGCCAATTTACACCCAATTTCAATCGAACTGCCGTTAAAGCGTTCATAAATTAATCAAGATTTCATCCCGACTGAACTATTTCTATTGACAGCATTTAGTTTGACGCACAGATAAAAACTGTCTAGCATTATGATGGGTTGATCTGTCAAACTGTGTTTATCGTTCATAAATTTCGGATTTAATTTGGCACGAACCCTGGTTATTTTTATTGGCGAAACTAGCGCTCATTTCTAAGGGGGGCTAAAACCCACGGCATTTTTTTTTTTTTCAACCATTTTATTTGGTCGGCCAGGTTCATTTTCTAGGGGGAGCTAAATCTCTCCTAGGGAGGGCTTAGCCCAGATCCCTATCACGACAGCTGTCAGCTGAAGCCGCCTCCGATAGTGGTGGTAATAGAGGTAGACAACAAATTTTGAAACAAAATTTATACGAGACATACATGCGTTGTCATACATACATGCGTTAAATGCTGCGCATTGACAAAAACTATTTTTATGCCAACGTAAGAACCGATAACTCAATATTTAGTGAACGTAACGTAAGAACGTTTGTAAGAACTATTAGTGTTATGTCCCGTTCACTAATTATTGAGCTGCGCATTAAATTTTGGAATTAGAATTGAATTAGGCTTGAAATTGGATTTCAAATTAAAGTTGAAATTTGACTTAAAATTGGAATTGAAATTAAAATCGAAATTGAATTTAGATATAAAACTGTAATTGTACTTAGAATAGACCGGCCTGGTCGATCCGTTTGTACTAATTTACTGGAGTTTACTACGACGTGTATTACGCAAATGGAAAATAAAAAAAACAAGTAGATGTCATCTACACTGATCTGAAAGCGGCTTTTGATAGAATTGACCACGGGATACTTTTACGGACACTGTCTCGTCTCGGTGCTTCCCAACAAATGATTGAATGGCTGAATCTAGACTTGAGTGTAACTTGAACTTGAGATTAGACTTCGAAGTACATTTTAAATTAGATTTAAATTTAGGATTCAAATTCTTCTTGAAATTGGGCTCACAATCAGAGTTTAAATGTGACTTAAAAAAACTGGTATTAAATTTGACTTAAGAATTGGACTTAAAATCGGATATATTGAACTTGAAGATGAAACTGACATTGGACATTAAATAAGACTTGAATTTGGACAAATTTGGACTTGAAATTTGACTTCAAACGGGGCATGGACACGAAGTTTTACTTGGAGTTAAAATTGACGTTTTACGTCTTATTCACCTTTTCGCGTACGTAATGGCGGCTAGTTGGTACAACTTTCGGAACACGTTAGCATGCCTTTGGCAACTTTATTCACTTCAAGTTGATATTTCCAGCCTTAATGTTTGTTGGAGAACTTTCAAGCATACGTGAGCGGAGTTCCTGAAAGCAAATAAACATTGGCGAAAAGTGTACCCACTAGGTCACCATTACGCACGCGAAAAGCCCCAAGTAACCATAAGCATTAATCCAAAACCGTATATTGGAAATAATTCTGCATCCCTAGTGCCAACCTTTGTATATTAGTAATCTTAATGCTTATAAAACGTATTCCGGAGTAATTCGCGATTGGGGAACAACTGGCAAATTGTAACAAATCGTTTTATTACACCATCAGCCTTTAAAAGACTGATAATAACCTTGGCAAGAATCCTGTCTTCTGTTTTAAACGTTAGAATTGTTTAAAACAAGTTTTTAGTGATGGGCGATAGAAGTGTTTAATCAAAACAAAAGACAATTTGCAGTTTAGCCCCTTGCATTGTTATGAAGTGATAGGCTTATTTGCAAATCGTTTTGTAAACAGGCGATTGTAAAGAGCGAAACTGCGTTGTTTTCAAACACAGGCGCATTGTAAACAGGCGAAACTAAATAAAAAAAATCAAAACAAGGCGAAACAGGGCTGGGTGAATCTCATTGTCAAAATGCTTTGAGGCTCATTCCAAGGGGTTCAACTATAAAATTGGATTTTGAGCTTGAATGCACAAATTTTATGCAGTATTGTTGTGAAATTATAAGATTGATTTATTCTACACCAATTTATGTCTTTAAACTTGATTTTTGTAACTTTTATTTAAATTATGACTTGAAAATGTACTGGCAAATTATCACAGTGATATTCCTCATTGTTTACACTCTACTAGTTGCGCACCTATCGCGAATCACTCCGGAATATATCACATGTAAGAACACAATTATTCAATGCGCAACTTGAGCATCTATATATGAAATTCATACAAAAACACCGGCTTTAGCATTGGGAGACGAATTGCGCTATATTCGTAGTCCTACGTCAAGCCTGCGCCCGTGCCACTAGGCATGGACCCTTGTACTTTTTCTCTCATTTTCTCATTTTTCTGATCCATTTTTCCCGTTTCATTGTTCCGTTTTTCTTCGTTTCCTGCTCCACTTTTTTTTTGACGTTCCTGTTTTTATTTATTTTCCTACCGGTTTTCAGTCTTTTCTCTTCTCCTTTTTCGTTTTCAATTTTCCTTACTCTTTTAATTTCCTTTCCTTTTCTTTTTTCGTCTTCATCTGTGCTGTTTTCCTTTTTTTTTCTTGACTCGTTCTTCTGCCTTTGGAGGCTTGAATTTATTTTATGATGGTTTGAGACCCCTCACTGCTGTGGTAGGAGGATAAGGACTCTCATAAAAATAAAACTAAAATTTTTGTGCTGTGAAAGTAAACTAGTAAAACCATCTCGGAGCAAGAGACAGCGAATCGACGCCGCTAACTTAGGTAGCCTGTTGCCATTCACGTCAAAAGAGAAGGACATTTGAATGGCACGTCATATTCGCGATGAAAGTGCTTGGCTTTAATGTTATATATGTAACTAATGGCTTGAATGCCACAAGCGAGTTAAAGTAAGATCACAGACAAACAAACATAACACTCGATTTCCATTCTTCGTACCGATTAAACAGCCATTTCAAATTTAGGCTTAGTTGGAAATATCTCCGTTTTGATCAAAGTGGCGCTTTTTAACGAAAGCAAGGCAATGCCCCATAAAAAATACTTGCTAGTTCGAGGGATACTCCTGTTGTTTGGGAAAGTCGATCATAGATGGTGCTGGTGTTCAGGCAAAATGTGAGGTACGATCATTTTTGTTGATTTTTCTTCCAAGAGTTATGTCTGTTTGTCTGTGGTAAGATTATTGAAACATATCAAGCTACGCATACTCATATTTAATACAATAACCTGTGTGCTGGCCATTCATTACTACCGTGGACCCCCGTTCGTTTGACCGTTTTTAATCTGAACACTTTTTAATTTGAACCCCGTTGGTTTGCACGACGTGCAAATTAAAAATGGTTCAAATGTCATTCATGAAATGATGTCATGTCAACATGACATCATTTATGTATGCAGACAATACACATAAACACGATTTGTTTGTACTGGCCTAGCGTGTTTAATCGGTTTCACATTTCGTTTTGCTAACGATTAAGATGGAAATCCGATCGGAAAATGCAATATTCGCACTTGCAACTGCCAACTAAAACAAACCACCAAAACAATAACAAAGAGCAGGGCGGCCAGTTCACACAGGATTCAGCATATTTCGGGTTACCAGTTGTTCAAATTAAAAAGTAACCCCGTTAGTTTGCGTAAGGAATCGTTCAAACGAACGGGGGTCCACTGTATTTCAACCTTTATGATGCACACAAGTGATTTTTAAAAGAAATCTCTGTCTCAATGGTTGCAGGTGTTGTATTTATAAATCCTCGTCCACGTACTTTCAAAGCCTCTTTTAAACATTCACTTAAACAATGGCACTCACAGATTCTTCTCACAGAAAAACAAACATGCCAGAAATTCAGTTTACATTAGTCTTTGATCTAATGATCTGATATATAGTCCTACGCCATCCTTTCGTACAACCCTGTCTCATTTTTCGCCCTTTTCCGAAGTCCTAAATTTTCAATGTTCCGTTTGTCGTCTTTCTTCATCCGTTTTTCTCTTTTACAGGCCCGTTTCTCGTCTTTTTCTATTCCGTTCATCGTCATTTTCTACCCCTTTTCGATTTTTTCTTTTTTCGGTCCCAGTTTTCTGATTTTTTCTTCAACTTTTTTCCATCCCGTTTTTCATTTATCGCGCTTTTCCTTCTCTTCTGTCACGTTCTATTTTTTAACGTTTTATCCGTATTCCATTCTTTCTTTCCCATTTATTTTCTTTTCTATCGCGTTTTTCCTCTGTTTCTGTTCTCGTTTCTCCATTCTCCTACTCCCGTATTTTCTCCTTTTCTTTTCCTCCGTTTCTATCCCCTATTTTCTGCTGTTTTGTTCTTTTTCTCCTTTTCTGTCTAATTTTACATAATTTTCTCTCTCGTTTTTTCGTTTTCGTTAGAGTTCGTTTCACAATTTTTTATTCTCTTTTCTTCGTTTTTCATCTTTTTCTGTCCAGTCTTCTCGTTTTTTTTTGTCTTACTTTATCTCTATTTCGCTTCCGTTGTATTCCTTTCCGTTTTTCCTCTTTATATGTCTCACTCGTGGGTTATAAAATTGTTTTCTGAAAGCTTGGAAAGATCGGTCAATTAGGTAATTTCCTACAGCGTTTCTTTTGTGGTGCAGTTTGATGTTGGACACCCTTTACTCGCATTCAAAATTTGAATTTGTATATAATACAGTATTTAAAAGTTGTTGGCAAAAGCTGGAAGGAAACGGTGACCCAGGACACGTTACAAGAATGCCGGACAACTCTGCGAAGATGGTGAATGTTTCAAATGCAGTAGGAACGAGACAACCAGGAGCAAAATGTGCAAAATGGATAGACCAAGTGGAGTGAAATCTGGCGGCGAGTACACGGTGTCGAAGAAATCGGTTAGCGGCAGCTCACGAGTAAATTAAAGGAATTTAGTTCATTAGTATTTCTGAATGTGAATTTGAATTTCTCGTTTCTCGTGTAGACAATCCCCACAAAAGGGTTCAAATCATATGCGTATGATATTTCGAATATAAATTATTTTATTATCAACATATAATCCACCAATTTTAAAACTAGTTCTAGTGTAAAAGCGTCCATTAAGTCTATTAAAACAGTTTAAAAATAAGTAGACAGGAGTAAAATTTACCACTCAAGCTCCCCGGGAATATACTTATCGATCAGTCCTTGATAATACGGCCACAGTGCCTCAACATCGGGAACGGTTGTGCATTTTGTGTACAAATCATAACGGCTGCCGAAAAACAAACACTATAGTATCATTTTGTTTTCCATAAACTGAAACATGCTTACTTGAAAAGTAGAACCCATTCCTTCGTTTGTTCGTCCACTTCTTTGGTGAGATGGCCATAATCACCTCCCGAATGCCATGGATAGAATGAATGATAACGAATCATGTTCAATGCCTGCTTGGGAAGCGTACTCTTGTTATGAACCAACACTCGATAGAGGTACTCATCATGACCCCAAGACATCGTCAAGTTTTCCAAACCACAGTTGGGTTCATAAATTCCATACTTGGTACTTTAGGACAAAAAGTAAAAAGCAACTCACATTGATTAAACGAACAGATAGAGAACTCGAAGACTCACTTGTACTTGACATTCCGTCCATCTGGATTATCGACGAAGCTATCCTTCCGGTAAACAATGCTTTCGCCCCACTCGCAACCCACTGGAAACGTGTCACCCACCACGGCCCACTGAGGTTCCCCATAGAAAGCCATCACCTTTCCCAAATCGTGGATCAACCCGGTCAAATGGAGCCAATCCAGTTCGGGATGCTCTAGGCGCGCGCGTTCCGCCGTCTGGAAGGCATGGATAATGTTCGGCAAGTCCAGATCCGGGTCCGACTCATCCACCAAATCGTTGAGTCTCTCCAGCGCATCCCGAATGTTGGACCTAAAGTGATCGAACTTAAGCCAGTCGTCGTGGCGCCCTGCGAATGGAAAAATATTATTGCATTGTGTCGCAGTATGTTTTATCGCTAGATCTATAGATAGTTCGTATCTCGACTGGATTGATAATTGAAATTAGAACACGCTCGCCGTCAATGTATGTATTGGAATAGGAACCAAAATATTAGACGACCTCGCATTTAATACGTACAGTTCCTGACGCGCCAATGAATATTAAAATATTATGCGCATGTTTGACCATGAAGCTGATACGTCAGTCTTTATACATGTCAGAATTCTTCAACGATTTTTGACCGCGCAATAAGGCCATTATCAGTGGTTTGATTTGTTATGACAAGCCACTGATCTTGTCTAATCTTGCAGCAGGGCATACAAACAAGTTTACAGTTAAGTTAGCATCATAAAACGATAAGTCTACTTTAATACGAAAAGGCAGTTGAATGGATATTTTTCGACAGATTAGATCTTCGAATATTGGAAATAGCCTGGATACAGTCTGTCTCTAAGTCGTCCGTTAAAAACAACTGGCAATCAATCTCTGAACCAAAGTTGCACATATTTCACTTTCTAATAAATAATGATTAAATCGCTCACGGTTTCCGTAAAATAAATTGCCAAAAATAGCACATCGCCTTGGTCTTAATTTACCTTTAACGAAATCGACCGTCTGATTTGTGTGCATCAGTTTGTAAGTCCGCCGAACCCGCTCCTTCAGGGGGTCGTTGTCGTCAACGGTGTAATCGCGAAACTTGGACAATTCTTTATCGGCAAAATTTTTCTCCGGCCGCAGCAGCTCGGACACATCTAACAGATTTGGGTGCTGCAACGAATTAATATGTTCTTCTTGCTGATTCCGACAGGAAACCCAATAACACCTACCTCTTCAACGATAATTCTCATCTTCGAGTCCTATTTTTGTTACAACTTTTGAAAAACCAAAAATATTAACGTAAAAAAATTTAAACTTCTTCCCGACACGGTGGTCACTTAACTGTCGGCGCGGGACTACGCCACCGCTTTTATATTAGACCACGCTGTGATTACTGAACTCACAGCGCCATGAGAAATCTGAGAGATTTAATGCAAACTCTGAGCGCTCGTAGGTAGTGTACTATACATGAACTTGACCTGAGAGAAAGCCGTTAGATTGTACAGAACTTCTCGGAAACACTATCAAATTTCGCATCCCGCAAAATGTGCCTCTGTTCCGCGGAATATCGGTCGAATACCAGGAAACCATTTGATCACGTGTTTCGATATTGCGATTCAAAACAAAACATTATTGGGATGCTACAAGTACATTTATTCGTTACCTCCAATTAAGAATATGTACATCAATCAGATGATAGACTGAAAAATAGACAAACACATGGTACGTGTTTTCTGTGCGGGGTACAAGTCGGTACAAGTTTGTTTATTAGTTCGTTTTGCACGCCGTTGAAAATAATTTGAGCAATTTTAATATTACTATCGGTCACAGGTGCATATCCGAATGCACATCCTAACTAATCTTTAGACCATTAGTTAGGTATTTAAAGAAGTTGCGTGAAATTTCAAAATGAAAAATTGATAGCGCAAAATGACATGTTGTCATGGCTAGTATTAATGGTCAGAAATTCACAGGAACTCTACTCGACTGCGGCTTTTAGAAAGACATTCCACATATCGATTAGGCATTTCGCTGCATTTACTATTAGCTCAATCCTCCTAGCATCCTCTTTCGACCTTTGCGTAGATTGCCTCTACCGTCTCAAAATTTCTAACTATCAAAGTCATCTACGAATCCTAAGAGTGAGCTACTCTTGTTGAAAATTGTACCTCTCGAAGGGACTCGATCCAATGTTGTTCTGAGCAGTTGCATTGGTTTTTCCGGAAATCTGAATTTGTGCCTTTAGTTACCCTAGCTGGTCTCGATCAACTGTATCGTTCGATGCTTTGAAGTCGATAAATATGTGATACGTGGGAAAGTTGTATACCTGATATTTTGGCAAGATCCACCAAATGGTAAAATTGTGGTCCGTATAGTAGCGTTCCAGGTAACCAATAAGCATTAGTATAAGCAGTAAATCAATGGTTTATTAGCATCCCTGGCGATTTATACTGCAGGTTGCTGTTTATCAGCCTTCTGACTGCATAACTGTTATAAATTGGCATCCACAATTCTGTTTAAATTCTTCTTATCGTTAACAAGCTACAAATGAGCATTGTCAGCACAATAAGAGGGCTAGCAGTAAAGTAGCCGTTTATTTTGCTAAAATAGCATTTAAGTAGCATTTAGGGGAACTTAAATGCTTATTGGCTTGCATTTAAATTGCATTAGAAATGCTTATCGGTTACCTGGGGTGTGCTCCCTATTCCCAGCAAGCCCGATTGATTGCCTATACGATTCTTTGGGCTGTCGGTGTAACCAGATCGGGAGAGTGTTTTCTAGGCAGTGTTTAGTAGTATTTGTCTGTGGTAGTATTATATCGCGGTGGTTTCCGCTCACCCTCTTTGGTGATGGAACAAAGAAATCCACCCATCCCCTGCAGCAGGAGATCGGGTAACCAACCCCGGTGGAAACTAAGGTCGTATACTAACAGGGGAGGATGCACAGTGTTGTCTCGACACTGAAAGATGGCAGCCCCATCCCGAGTCTCGGTAGCGTAAGCCCTAGTACGACTGCCTACCTAAACCCAAAAACTAACACCAAGAGTCAAGAAATATCTTCTCGGAATATTCAGCATGGACCAAGGTGAGGAAATGAGGACATGGAATGGAGACTTGGTACCTGGAACTGCAGATCGCTAAACTTCGTTGGTGGCGACAAGGTGCTGCTCGATCAGCTATATTGCAGCGACTGGAACCGAGCTGTGAACACGGTCTCGATCAACCGTGTGCCTTTGCTCTTATGCTGGGCTCGATCATGACAGCGGGGCTGTCATCGTATCGGATGCCACGTCAGCACATATTAGATCTATTGTTCAGTAGTCGTATAGAATCACTCGAGATATATTTTAACACGTTGTCATCGTTATTTTAATAAATAGTTAATAAAATAGTTAGTTGTATTATGGCGCGTTCATTATTGTTATTTCCCACGATAACCACGGCCACCACAGTCCACTAACGCGTCGTAACAGTGGCGACTCGGGTACGCGGTTTTGTGCAAGTTTTTCGGAAATTTAGTGCAGCAAAATCGCACCCCCCACGCGGAAAAAGAGAAAGCTGCCTATGCCGATGGAGGACGGCCAAGAAAGATTGCTGGCAACAAACAGCGGGCAGCGCTCGCAGCTTCCAACCGATGCACTTATTTTGCAAATTCTCGAGCAATTGAAACAGCAACAACTCGTGACAAATCAACTCCTCCACCAGCAGTACGAGTCCCAAGAACAGCAACGAGCTTTCATCCGGCAGCAGGGAGATGCACTCCGGAATATTCAAGTACCGACTAACCCAGAAACCATCCTGGATTCATTAGCGGCCAACGTGAAGGAATTTCGGTATGATGTGGAGAGTAACATAACCTTTGCTGCTTGGTTCACCCGTTACGAGGATCTATTCGCAAGCGACGCTACCCGCCTTGATGATCCAGCAAAAGTGAGACTGTTAATCCGTAAACTCGGTCTCGCTGAGCACGAACGCTATTTGAGCTTCATCCTACCGAAAACTCCGAAGGACTTCACCTTCGATGAAACAGTTACCAAGCTAACAGGTTTGTTCGGTACATGTGAATCATTAGTCAGTAGACGGTATCGTTGCCTGCAGGTTACCAAAGGACCGACTGAAGACTTCGTGACGTACTCCTGCCGTGTAAATAAAAGCTGCGTTGAGTTCGAGTTGGGTAAATTATCGGAGGAAGAATTTAAGTCGCTTATCTACGTTTGCGGTCTGAAATCCGAAGCTGATGCTGAAATAAGGACCCGACTACTGACGAAGATAGAGGATAGAACGAGTGTCACCCTAGAGCACCTATCATCCGAATGCAAGCGGCTGATGAACCTCCGACACGATACCGCTATGATAGAAAATACGGCGAATGCGGTCAACGTCATCAAAAAGCAGCAACCTTTTCGAAAGCGGCAACAATATAGCGGGGAAAGAACGCCGAAATCAGAGGTCAACCGAAATGCTTCGCATAGCAGAGACAAGCGCGAACCAGCGAGTCCCTGCTGGAATTGTGGCATGATGCATTATGCTCGTGACTGCAGTTTCAAGAAACATCGATGTTCGGAATGCAACAGGTTCGGGCATAAAGAAGGTTACTGTTCCACTTCGCACAAGTCCCGCCGTAGGCAATTCAGACGCAAATCAAACAGCATTACAGTGTCTACCAAAATTGTCTCCGCCTCTGTAAATACAGTGCAGCATCGAAGAAAGTTTTTGTCAGTTCAGTTAAACGGCGTCCCAGTTCGTCTACAATTTGATACAGCTAGTGATATTTCCATCGTTTCTGCAGAAACATGGTGTCGACTTGGCAAGCCAGCTACAAGACCACCGTCAGTGCAGGCCAGAGCAGCATCCGGCGACCCCCTTTCGTTAATTTCGGAGTTTGACTGTTCCATCAACGTGAATGGTATTGTACAGACTGGCACCGTCTTTGTAGTTGCGCAAAACTTGCATATCATGGGACTGGATCTAATAGAAGCGTTTCAGCTCGACTCGGTCCCTATGAAAGCGTTTTGTCAGCAAATTGATTCGAGTACGGTGGTTGACAAGTTAAAAGCAGATTTTCCGGAAGTTTTTAGTACCACTCTGAGGAAGTGCAGTAAGGCGACAGTAAAGCTGGAACTCAAGCCGGGGCAGAAACCAGTTTTTCGACCGAAATGCCAGGTGGCTTATGCAACCTACCGTGCTGTAGACGACGAATTGGATCGTCTCGAACGCATGAAAATCATCACGCCGGTGGACTACTCCGAATGGGCCGCACCAATTGTGGTCGTTCGGAAAGCGAATGGGAACATTCGGATTTGCGGTGATTATTCCACGGGATTGAATGACGCACTTCAGCCGCATCAATACCCTCTACCGTTACCACAGGATATATTCGTAAAGCTGGCAAATTGTAAGTTATTCAGTATCATCGACATGTCAGAGTCTTACCTGCAGGTTGGTGTCGATGACGCCACGAGTATGCTACTCTCTATCAACACCCACCGTGGCATTTACAAAGTCAACCGTTTAGCACCTGGCGTAAAAGCAGCTCCCGGGGCATTTCAACAACTGGTTGACACTATGTTGGCTGGACTCAAGCACACCTGCGGCTACATCGACGATATTGTCGTCGGTGGAGAAAATGAGGAGGAACATTGGCATAACCTCAAAGCTCTTTTTCAACGGTTGAAGGAATTCGGCTTCACCATCCGTTTGGAAAAATGTTCATTCCAACGACAGCAGATCAAGTATTTGGGACATTTGCTTGACCACCATGGAATTCGACCAGATCCAGCCAAAATAGAAGCAATTAAGCTTATGCCAGCGCCAACAACCGTATCGGAAGTTAGATCCTTTTTAGGGGCTATTAATTTTTATGGCAAGTTTGTGCCAAATATGCAAGGGGTCGGACACTCAGCACATAGTGCCCCGGCACTGCGGAGATATCAAACGGCACACCTCTAAAGCCTTATAAAAATAACATTTATAGGGCTTTACACACCTCCGGTTCAATTTTACATATGAAATGGGAGCACTGCCAGTTGTCAAAATCATCTCGCACGGTTGCCAGATCTATCAGATTTTAACGAATTTAACAAATCTTGCAGTTCGGCACTTTCGGTACAGCATCGGCACAGCTCGGTTCGTTTCAAGTCGCCTAACATAAAAACGGCTGTGCCGAGTGACCGACCCCTTGCAAATATGCGTGCATTACGATATCCATTGGACATGCTGTTGAAGACCGAAGCCAAATTCAACTGGACGGCAGAGTACCAGGCTGCGTTTGATGAGTTCAAACAAATCTTGTCATCAGATCTTCTCCTAACTCACTATAATCCAAAATTGGAGATTATTGTTTCTGCAGATGCCACTTCGGTGGGCCTAGGCGCAACCATCAGTCATCGCTTTCCAGACGGGTCACTGAAGGTCATCCAACATGCTTCCAGAGCATTGGCGCCAGCGGAACGCAACTATAGTCAACCGGATAGAGAAGGATTGGCCATTATCTTCGCGGTTACTAAATTCCACCGCGTGATATTTGGTCGCAAGTTCCGGCTTCAGACCGATCATGCACCTCTGCTGCGAATCTTCGGTTCAAAAAAGGGAATCCCTGTATACACTGCCAATCGTTTACAACGATGGGCCCTCACGTTTTTAATGTACGATTTTGTAATCGAGTATGTGTCGACAGATAAATTCGGTCATGCAGACATTCTTTCTCGGCTAATCAATCACCATGCCAGACCTGAGGAAGATTACGTGATAGCAGCTGTTACACTTGAAAACGATATCAACTCAGTGGCGTTTGATTCGTTCACCATCCTTCCTCTCAATTTTAAGGAAGTACTGCAAAGTACTCGAACGGACCCGATTCTTAGCAAAGTGTACAAGTTCGTTCAAGAAGGTTGGCCAAAATTCTTGTCCAGCAGTGCTGATCGTGAGTTGGCAAAATTTTTCCACCAGCGTGAATCATTAACAACAGTGCAAGGATGTATACTTTATGGTGAGCGGCTGCAACTACGGTGCAACTACGGAAACGATGTCTCACCCAGCTTCATCAAGGTCATCCTGGATTCCAGCGGATGAAGGCGGTTTCCCGAAGCTACGTGTATTGGCCAGCTCTTGACGTCGAAATAGAGGGTTTCGTTAAAGCATGCCCTCACTGCGCTTTGGTTGCTAAATCACCGGCACATGCGTCACCAGTACCATGGCCAAAACCTAGTCGCCCATGGCACAGGGTACATATCGATTATGCCGGACCAATAGACGGCGAGTATTATCTATTAGCGGTGGATTCGTATTCCAAATGGCCAGAAATAATTAAAACAGGACGCATTACAGCCTCCGCTACCATTGCCATACTTCGGAATGTTTTTGCACGACTAGGGGTGCCGGAGACGCTGGTGTCCGACAACGGCACACAATTTACGGGTGCTGAATTTGCTGAATTTTGTGGTGTAAACGGGATTAACCACGTCACAACCGCCCCATACCACCCACAGTCAAACGGCCAAGCGGAACGGTTCGTGGATACTTTCAAGCGGGCCGTCAAAAAGATACGAGAGGGAAGGCGTCCGATGGAAGAAGCACTGGATACATTTCTTCTAACTTACCGGAGTACTCCAAACCGTTCTACACCAGATGGGCTCTCACCTTCGGAAGTTTTATTCGGACGACGTATTCGAACGTCCCTGGAATTACTCCGTCCACCACCGAAGCGAACACCAGAGTTAAGCGAGCAGGGTACAGCAGATATAGGCGAACCTTTCAGGGGAATGATTTCGTGTATGCCAAGGTTTATAAAAACAACGCTTGGAGTTGGGTACCTAGTACGGTTCTGGAAAAAGTAGGGAACGTAATGTTCAAAGTTTGGATCCAAGACCGACGTCTAATACGGTCGCATCTGAATCAACTTCGAAGCCGATTACCATCCAGTGCTGTACGAGACCAAGAAGCAAAGCAACCTTCGGCGAATAAATCGTTGCCGTTAGACATTTTACTTGATGCTTGGGGCTTGCGAGGTTCATCTATTCCATTTTCATCCAGTGGTCAGGAATCTTCGCCGTCGCCCGAGTATGACGTCACCTTCTTGGAACCATCAATATCGCCACCGATGGTGTCCCATAACACGTCGACCAGCGCAGAGCAGTCGTATTCGTCATCTTCCAGCTTCGAATCTGCAAATGCCAGTACACCGACGGTCCAGTTACCTCGGCGCTCTTCACGTGTCAGAAGGGCTCCTCAATGGCTCAACCCATACGAACGCAATTAAGGGGGAGATATTGCAGCGACTGGAACCGAGCTGGGAACACGGTCTCGATCAACTGTGTGCCTTTGCTCTTATGCTGGGCTCGATCATGACAGCGGGGCTGTCATCGTATCGGATGCCACGTCAGCACATATTAGATCTATTGTTCAGTAGTCGTATAGAATCACTCGAGATATATTTTAACACGTTGTCATCGTTATTTTAATAAATAGTTAATAAAATAGTTAGTTGTATTATGGCGCGTTCATTATTGTTATTTCCCACGATAACCACGGCCACCACAGTCCACTAACGCGTCGTAACAAGCTAGAACCCCGAAAGTTTGGCATCGTGGCACTGCAGGAGATCTGTCGCAAAGGCGAGAAGGTGTGGAGGATACGTGGTGGCAAAGCCCAATTTTTCAACGAGAGGATGTGCGTGTTGAGGATAAACAGCCGTTTCTTCAACTATACCATCATAAACGTGCATTGTCCACACGAAGGTAGACCCGACGGCGAGAAGGAAGCGTTCTATGCGCAGCTGGAGGCAACGTACGACAGCTGCTTATGACGGGACATCAAGATCGTCATCGGGGATATGAACGCCCAGGTCGGCCGGGAAGCAATGTATAGAACGGTGATCGGGCCCCATAGCCTGCACACCGACAGGAACGATAACGGCAAGCGATGCATCAACTTTGCGGCTTTCCGAGGCTTGGTGATCAAAAGCACCTTCTTTCTCCACAAAGATATCCATCCACAAGGCCACCTGGAGGGCACCTGACCAACGAACCTCGAACCAAATCGACCATATTCTTATATAGGTCGCGGGCCGGTTTTTCTCGAACATCACGAACGTACGCTCCCTACGGAGTGCGTATATTGACTCGGACTCGGACCTAGTAGCAGTACATGTGTGCTTAAAACTATCGACGGTGTATACAGTATACCTCGCGACAAAGTCGCCCTCCTCGGCTAAACATTCGGCAACTAGACAACCCGCAAACTGCCGAAAACTACGCGCGCGTACTGGATGACTGCTCTGCCTTCCTCTGTGGAGCTAGATGCTTCGAACCTCGAAAATGGATGAAGTAGGATACGCTCGGTCGTCAACGAGGCCGCAACCGCGGTGCTAGGTGTGGAAACCTTGAGTGCACGAAATGACTGGTTTGACGGGGAATGCCAAGAAGCGATAGAGAGGGAAAAAAAGAGCTTGGGAAAACTATCTGAGCATATCCACGAGAGAGAATTTGGCCGAGTATCGACGAGCGAGGAATGAGTTGACCACGATCCTGAGGAGGAAAAAGCGCCAGAAGGAGGATAGAGGGTGTGAGGAGCTAGAACAACTATTCCGGGGTAATGATACCCGCAAGTTTTACGAGAAGGTGAACCAAACTCGCAAGGCCCACACGCCAAAACCTGACATGTGTTGGGACGAGACAGGGGATCTAATCACAAACGACCGCGAAGTGGTCGATAGAGGGAAGCAGTTCTTCGATGAGCACCTCAATGGCGATATAGCAGCAGGAGACGCAATGGAAGTTAACCTCGGAGTACCTACAAACGACAACAGCGTACCGGCTCCCGATCTCGAAGAGATCCGGAAGAAATCGGTCTGCTGAAGAATAATAGAGCCGCCGGAAAGGACCGAGTCCCAGCTGAACTCTATAAAAATGGCCAAGAACCGCTAGCAATGGCACTTTACTGGCTGATTTCAAGGATTTGGGAAGAAGAGAAACTACCGGAGGAGTGGATGGAAGGCGTAGTCTGTCCCATCTACAAAATGGGCGACCGGCTAGACTGCTGTAACTACCGCGGCATTACGCTGATCAACGCCGCCTACAATGTGCTCTCCCAGATTTTGTTGCGTCGTCTATCCCCAATAGCAAGAGAATTCATAGGGCAGTATCAGGCGGGCTTTATGAGGGCCCGTGCTACTACGGATCAAATTTTTACGCTCCGACAAATCCTTCAGAAATGTCGAGAGTACAACGTACCCACGCATCATATTTTCATGGATTTCAGAGCAGCATACGATACCGTTGAACGCGAACAGCTATGGCAGGTAATGCACGAGTACGGTTTTCCGGACAAACTGACGGGGCTGATCAAAGCTCCTCTGGAACGAGTGATGTGTTACGTGCGCGTTTCGCGGGGACACTACCAAGTCCTTTCGAATCGCGCAGAGTGTTACGGCAAGGGACAAGGGATGGACTGTCCTGTATGTTATTCAATATCGCTATTGAAGGTGTGATCCGGCGAGTTGGCATCGAAGCGAGAGGAACGATCTTCAGTAAGAGTAGCCAACTCCTAGCCTTTGCAGACGACCTCGTCATCATTACTAGAAACCGTGGGACGGCGGAGGCAATCTACGCCAGACTAAAAACGGAGGCTAGGAGGATACCCAGATAACACAAAATCGTAATAGAAAGTTCACATTAAATCGTTTTCATGTCAATTTCACGTTGGAATTGTATAATGATTAGAGTATGTCAAATCGAAGTGAACAATAAGTTGTTTTGCAGTCGTGCGTGTCTTCATAAACAATTCATGACTGTGAATTATAAAGCAGGATAGACAATTGCAATATTTGATTATATCTTAATCATATATTCAGGAGTATTTAGTTGCGTGTTATAAAAACTGCGCAAAATAGAATTACAAATAGTTGTCAAAACTTTCGCACGTATATCGCCTCCACTTTGGTACATATATGTTCTTATATGGCGTGAAATATAACTTTTTCGTTCAGATATGATTTCGTATACCTCAGTTGCAATCGAGATATACAAACCAAATGGTTTACTGGGTAGGGTTACAAATTAATGCGTCGAAAACCAAATATATGATAGGAAGAGGCTCCCGAGAAAGTTCTCTTCAAGAACCCCACCGGCACCAGGAATAGAGGGGCTCAACGTGCTAGATGGCTCGACCAGGTTGAAGCCGACTTGAGTGTGTCGAGACGCGCAATGAATTGGCGACGAGTAGCCCAGGACCGAGTACAATGGAGAGGAATTCTTGATACGGCAAGA
The DNA here is from genome assembly GCF_943734655.1 of Sabethes cyaneus. Taxonomy (NCBI): domain Eukaryota; kingdom Metazoa; phylum Arthropoda; class Insecta; order Diptera; family Culicidae; genus Sabethes; species Sabethes cyaneus. Next base: position 43,670,033 of record NC_071355.1, read on the forward strand.
GCCACCCCGGCTCTCGGTTGAATAAGTAAGTAAGTAAAGTTATGTTATGTTATGTTATGTGATCTGGTTTGAGTGCCAAATGTTTCGCAGACCTGCAAAGGCACTGTTACCGCTAAGGGAAAAGCTATGAGCGCAATCGGACCTACTTCTATAAAAGGATTCACTTTTTAGTATTTTCTTTGAACCTTCAAGCCAAGGTCCTTCTCTTGTTCGGAAGGCTTAGCAGGAAACTGGAAAATATTCAAAAGGAACGTTCAGATGAGAAGCGTTTACTGCTGGTCTGAGTTTGGATTGATTTTATTTTTGTAAAACTATTCTATTCTACATCTCGTACTGAGCCTCGATGAGTTGGACAAGCTTGCCGGGAACTCCTCTGCGCCTAAGTCCTCCCCAGGTGTTTTCGTGGTTGAGTCGGTCGAACGCCTTTTCGAAGTCAACGAACGCCAGCAGAAGGGAGTCCTGGAACTCGTTGATCTGCTCCAATATAATGCGGACCGTTGTGCTAGGTCTACACGTGATCGACCAGCACGGAATCCAGCCTACTGCCGCCGGAGAGTAGCGTCGATCTTCTCCTGGATCCAGTTGAGGATTACCTTATAGAGTACTTTGAGAGTAATACAGAGCAACGTGATGCCACGCCAATTACCGCATTCAGTTGGGTCTCCTTTTTTAGCGACTTTGACCAATATACCCTGCATCCAGTCCACCGGAAATGTTGCACTTTTCCATATATTGCTGCAAAACTGATCAGCTGGTGTCATACGCTGCTGGTTTTGCTGGTCTCTGACATTTGAAACTCGGAAGAATTGTTCAATATGTTCAGTCCATCGCTTAAGCTGTTCTGTACGGTCAGCTCTGTCCATTAGCGACATCTTTGTATTCATACTGGCACCACTAAGGCGGCGAGAAATATTAGACAACAAACGGATATCACCATTGGCTGCGGCAATTTCTCGTTATTCGGCTGGGGAGTTAATCCAGGCTCTCTTGTCCCGCGTCCCCCCTACGTATCATCGTCGGGCAGCTGTATTAGTCAATCTGGTTCGCGCTCGTTCAATGTTGGCTTTCTCTTCTCACCGCCTGTCGGTTTTCCTCCAAGTTTCATCCGAGATCCACCCCTCCGTCCGCAGCGTGCTTTGCCGAGGCGTTCTTGATGCCGCTGCATTGCTCTTCGAAAGTTCCACCAGGTGGGAACACCGAGGCTCGGGATTCAAGTTGTTCGGCAAAGGCCGTTTTTACCTCAGGATTCTCCAAACGGCGGACATCGTAACGGCACCCAAGTCGCCCGTTCTGGATTTTCTCAGTCCCGCTGTTCAGCTGGCTGTAGAAACTCTCTAACTAATGTTTATTTGAGCGTCTTAGTAGAATACCTGAACTGCTAGTAGAATTAAAGGATATAAATAACTTTTTGCTTTTCTTCTTTTTTTATTGTTGTAGAAACTCTGTTTCTTCTGCAACTTCTAACACGTGTTCTGAATCTGACAACGAATATTCTTTTGTTTATCGGTCCACACTCCGTCAGGGTCACATGTACCCTTGGGATCAGCAAAAACCCAAATCCTAAGGTCCCTATCCCGCTGACGAGGCTGCCATCTTGAGTGAACGGGAGCCACTGTTTCCGCTTCCCTGTTTACGTACTCCAGCCACATGGAGGTAGGAATAGGAGTTAGTGAACAGAGATGATTGATTTGCACATGTACACCCTTTACCAGGTCATCTATTAATTAATAATATTTATTAAATTTATTGGGCTGATTAAAATTCCGGATTAATGCTGAACAGCGCCAAGTAATGAAGCACATCAATAAGCTAATTTTAATGACATATCTTTTACATAATGAATGGGTTCATTTTCACTGAAGTAAAACCGATAATGAGCGTCAATTATTTAATAATTGGTGATACCATCAATTACGCTATCAAAGGATGTTATTTGCCGGCGTAAAAGCATGACAAACGTTCACCCGAAAATAGCGCCGAATTACGGTTAATTTCTGGAAGTGGGTCCTGACCTTTCCGTCGCTCTGATAGCGTATAATTGATACTAAAAGTGTCCGAATACCTACTAGATTAAGTACCTACATATAAGAGCAGCTCAGCAGCTTAATGTGATAATGAGCGTCGCGTTTAATTTATATTGTGGTGGCAACACAAACATACATACTTTGCAATGGGTCTGCCGTTGAACCATCAAGTAGCATGAAGCACGAGATTTTCGTAAAACGGCTAGTCACTAGCCGGCTTGATAGTTCCGCATCAATGGCGCTAACGCGTTCGTGCAGCGGTGATTAAACAGTCAATTATTTTTATTCGATTTTAACAATTTAAAGCACAATAAGGAATCCAGTAAGTGAATCTAAAGCCGAAAGTCAAATCTAAGCGAGTTCATCACGTGCAGTGGAGTAACTTGACCCGACTCGCTTACTGTCGCATCGGGTGAATTTCGCGCTATAGAAGATACTGAGCAGTTAACTTATCCTAGTTACTGGATTGAATCATGCCGTGCTTGACATTTATAATGCCAATATATTGGGACCAGTCCAGCAAAGTGACACTCGACTAGACTTATTTATATATTTAAAAGTGAACGTGAGTATGTTCCACCATAATTGTAGAACGCCTGGACTCTTCTCCACCACACTTGGTATGCATGTTCCTTGATGTAAGGGAATCATCATTGGAGAGTTGACAAAAGTATGGGATTGTCCCCAACAAGGAAGGAGGTTCAAATAAGTTAAGGCTGCCGCGTTTTGACTTGCATGTCTTGCTGATAAGGCTGGTAAACGGCTGAAAACTGCGTGCCGTCGGTGCCTTGTGCACGTGTAGGCATAAAATAGACCCTACAGTGGTTCATAGCCTGTTATTCAGCAACTCCTATTCCTAGCTACCGTGGTACCAGCCGGGATACGAGCAACTTTGGTGGAGATCGGGTAACCAACCCCGGTGGAAGCCAAGGTCGTATGTCAACAGGAAAGGATGGTTCTTTCGAGCTTCGCTGGCCCTCCGGCGAAACAGGGGGTGATGTAGCAGGCTTTGCAAGCCGTCACCACGAAAATTACACTAAAGCACGGAACGAAGAACAAGGAAATTCTTACTGGAATAATCGGAATAGACCCACGCGACGAAAAAGGACTAAATGGATTGCAAACTCGAGACGTGGAACTGCCGATCTCTCAACTTCAAGGGAGCACTCGAGTGCTCTCCGACGTATTGAAGAGCCGCAAGTTCAACGTCGTAGCGCTGCAGGAGGTGTGCTGGAAGAGCTCAACGGTACGTACATTCAGAGATGGACATTCCATCTACCAGAGCTGCGGCAACACACACGAGCTGGGTACAGCTTTCATAGTGATGGGCAAGATGCGGAAACGGTGGCCAATCAATGCTCGAATGTGCAGGTTGTGAACCAAGGGCGGATTCTTCAATATAAGCATCCTCAACCTGCACAGCCCTCACCTCAAAAGTACCGATGACGACAAGGATGAATTCTACGCGCAGTTGGAGAGTGAATGCGACCGCTGCCCAAAACATGATATCAAGATAGTCATCGGGGATTTCAATGCTCAGGTCGGCCAGGAGGAGGAATACAATCCGGCGATTGGAAGGTTCAGTGCACCAATGAAATGGGAAGTGTTTAAACTGTACATCGAATGGAAGTAGATTTGAGACAATATATGTGGATTTCCGGGACGAAGACGTGATTTTCTCGTATATTTAACGCAAAATCGACACCAAACAAGCGACAGGAATGCTGGGTATTAAGAATGCAGTTACCGTTATCGAATGGTACACATTCCAGGAAACTACAATGTGGCAGACCCGTTATCACGGCTTCCAAAACAAACAGAGGACAAGACGGATGATAAAGGTTCAGAAACGGCTCTCTGTGCTATCGTGGAGGTTAGCAGACCAACAGCAACTACTATGAGTGAAGTTATACAGTTTTCTCGAGAGGATAGAGAGATACAAGGAGTGAAGCAGGCATTGTAGGACGACAAATGGGAAGGTGAATTAAAACGATACGCTCCATTCAAAGGTGAATTATGCTTTGCAAACGAAGTATTGTTGAGAGCATCCAGAATTGTTGTTCCAGTTCAACTGCGACAAACAGTTCTTACGTTAGCTCATATTGGACACATATTCGTACTGATCGACCACTACAGCAGATACGTTTTGGCAGAACCCATGAAAAGAACTACCTCAAAGCAAGCAAAGCCTAGGTGCTACATTCCGTTATCGAAATTTGACCTTCTGTTTTTATACAAGACTTCGCAGCCAGCTGTTAGAGTGCAGGACAATTGCAGGGCCAGTTGCTACGATTCTATTGACTCTAACAGCCTCTCTCAGCCGAGATTCTAACATACGATGACTGGCTTATTAGGCCAGTGTCATACCTCGAAGTCAACCGGGAACCAAAAAAACTAACTCACATGATGTGATTCAGTTTTTGAGGCAAACCTTCACAAGAATGGGTCTTCCACAGGTACTGACATTTGATAATGCAAGGAACTTTTCAAGCCAACAAATGGTGGACTACTGTGTCGATCATGGAATCAAACTGACTCATACTATGCCTTATTATCCCAGCGCTAATGGGGAAGTCGAAAGACAGAATCGTTCGTTGATGAAAATTGTAAGAATACGTAAAGAAAAAGGTACAAACTGGCATGAAGCAATTCAGGAATATCTTTATATATACATATTCTATAACTCCACATACTGTGACAGGAATTCCACCAGCGCAGTTAATGTTTGGGAGAAGGTTTCGCGATCTGATCTCCCATCTACAAATGGACTGTTTATAGAGGATGAAGAAATGCGCGAAAGAGATAGAACAACAAAATACAATACAAAACAATATCGACATCTTACGGTCGGTGCAAGAGAATCGTTAGTAGCGGTTGGAGACGAAGTCTTAATGAAGAACATGATACCTCAGAATAAATTTGCAGTAAAATTTCTTCTTGTGCCAGCAAAAGTGATCGAAAGACATGGTAATAACCTAACCTTGGAGACACCAGAAGGTCAAACATATGAGTGAAATACTTCCCATGTGAGACCTTGGATACGACCATCTGTAACTGAGGACGAGCTACAAGAAACATCGGCTTTCACATCAATAGGTTGTTACCGTCGATATCTGCAACAAGCCATTGAATGTACATTCAAGGCATGCATTTAGTTTTTCTATGATAATTTAAATTCCATTATTCTGTGTTCCATTCATTTTGATTTCGTTTTCGTTCAAATTTTGGTGGCTCATTCTACTTGTATTAATTTTTAAGTTAAGTTAAGTTAAGTACTAATCCTAAACTCACCACCCTGCTAAATAGTCACCCAGCCCAAAATAAGCTTGGAAGACTACGCTTGAAGTCGACAATAATAAAGAAAATTGTACAGACCAGAAAAAAGACGGCAAAGAACCGCATTAAAATATCCAACCCTGAAAACGACTAACATCTCTGCGGTGAGTTTCTATAGGTCTATAAGCGAGTTCGACGCAACACCACTGTGTCCGGTGATCGACAGAGAAGGAGAGTGTGACAGAGGGATAGAGAGTGATGACAGAGGAGCAAAAGAATCAATCGTGGTTAGACCGATCAAGAGACAGGATCGTTGCTGCCTGTTCTCCAAACGGTATCAAAAAGTTTCTCGGTGGTACAAAACCACGTGCCAAAGTTAGTCTGCCTGTCAGTGAATTTGCTAGATTTCGCGAGTGTTAAAAAGCTGCTCTGAAGAGGATTACGACGCATCGTGAAACGATGAAGTCGTCTGACCGTCAAGCGGCTCCCTGTGATATTCCACTACAGTGGAATCGGAGAAAACCTTCATCATCTTGTAACCCGATTGGAATCGGTATTTGACCGCTGATTAAGCTAGTGTCCTGTTCGTACGCGAAAGCCCTTCGGAGAAAACAACCACTGTCTAGGAGGCCGAGTCTCGGTTACGTTCTATATCGTACCCCACAGCGTTCTCAGTAGCGTGACCCAAATCGGCGGGTCTTATATCTACAACCATCGCGGATCCCGTTCCGGCAGAGTAAGAAGCGATTTCACGTGTCACCGGTGACAGCAGAGGTGCTGGTGGCCGACGAGTAACGCCATCGTCGAGTCACACGTGTTCATTGAGAGGGACGAACGTTTCGGAGGGGAAGCCCCGAGGTCTGGTTAAGCCTGGCCTCCGCTCTTCGACGCCAGAACCGATGAGTCTCTCCTTTGTCCACGAGCGCCGTGAATAGAGCGACCGTTAAGATCCAAGAAAGCTCGATTCACATCGTTCCAGCCAAGGTACGTCACAGTCTCTCCCCCTCTACGTCTGCATGTTCCTGTCATCCTGTCAACAGGGCCCCAACAGTTCCAGTCGGCCGCACCGTTCAAATGAAGCATGATCGCATGTGTATTTGGTGTTTTGTATGCTTGATAGTCCGAGGTAAGTTTCTGGGAATTGAGTCTCTTCCAGTACATTGGTGGGTAGCCGACCATGTAACCAAGAGTCCGACCGAGCTAGTCGTTAGTTTAGCTCAGGTTTAGCCGCTAAACTCGACTGCAGAAGGAGAACCCCGCGCAGAAGTTACCAAGATGATGAGACCACAACGACACTCAATGCGACCCAAGTGATTCGACGATTATTGCCTCGATTGAATTTGTAACACTAAATAATATTTACTAAATAACTTTTATGTAAAATACGGGAGATATGTTGTAATCTTGATAACCTGGCAGCACTGTAGAGAGAATGTAGAGGAGTAGACGAATAAAAGTACCCGACTCGATAAACATTGTTTTCTGTTAATATACTACAACAAGAACACCTGGAGGCGTGCCTGGAGGTCACCAATCGACCACGTTTTGATCGACAGTCGGTACTTCTCAGACATTATCGACGTCAGATCCTATCGAAGCGCTAACGTTGACTTGGACCACTACCTAGTGATGGTTAAGATGCTCCCAAGACTCTCGGTAGTAAACAACATTCGGTACCGACGCCAGCCTCGGTGAGATCTCGCGCGGCTCAAGCAGTCAGACGTCGCCGTAAACTACGCGCGTTCACTCAAAGCTGCGCTTCGTACCAAATCTTTCGCGAGAAAAAGCGCTACCTGGAAGAGCAGGAGTATGCAGAGTTGGAGCGGTTGCATCGTTCTCAGGAAATGCAAAAGTTCTACCAGAAACTGAACGGATCCCGCAAAGGCTTTATGCCGCGAGCCGAAATGTGCCCCAACGATAGGGAAGTTAAGAAGGTCATCATGCAGCTGAAGAACAACAAGTCTCAATGCCGCCTATAAAGTGCTGTACCAAATCATTTTCCGCCGACTATCACCAATTGCGAACAGATTTGTGAGAACTTATCAAGCCGGCTTCGTCAAAGGTCGTCCCTACAACGGATCAAATATTTACACTGCGACAAATCCTCCAAAAGGGCCGTGAATAAAGGGTGTCCCATATCAAATTACACCACAGAAGAAACACTGTAGAAAATTACCTATTTGGTATTTTCTCTTGAAAACTTGGTTAGAAGTAGTTTAAAGTGTATTGTTTACACGCAGTATTTTTATCACGGTCAGTTTTTCGAAAATTGGAAAAATGGCGTCACCCGAAAAGCAACTAGAGCAACTAAGAGCTACTCTGAAATTGCAAAAATCATTGGTCGACTACGCTCGTCAGTTCAGTACGTGGTGGAAAACTTCAAAAGAACCAAAAATCTTGGAGTCACTCCCGGGCGTGGAAGAAAACAATGTTTGTCTGAATCACAAAAACGCGTCATCGTCCGGGAAATTTTGAAGTCTCCGAAGACTAGTGCCCCGAAGCTTGCAGCAACATTGGCTAAGACCGAGAATGTGACCGTAATACCCCAAAACATTCGTAACGTCATAAGAGATAAAGGATACCGAGGACGCGTAGCGCGCAAGACGCCATATATTTTGGCCAAGAATATTAAAAAACGACTGGAATATGCTCTGAAAAATGCAAAAGAGCCGGAAAACTTCTGGGAAGATGGGATTTTCTCTGATGAAAACAAGTTTAATATTTTTGGGTCAGATGGTAGGGTCATGGTTTGGCGGAAACCAAATACGGAATGGAAGTTGAAAAAGTTGAGACCAACAGTGAAACATGGCGGAGGTAGTGTGATGGTATGGGGTACCTTCAGCGCGAGCGGGGTTGGTGATTTGACTTTCATTGAGACAACTATGGACCGCTTTGGATATATGGACATTCTGAAGCGCCATCTGGTTACCAGGGCGAATAAACTAGGCCTCGTTAAAAAATTTAAGTTCGTCCGTGATAATGATCCAAAGCATTCTTCGATGTTAGTTAAAGAGTGGCTTCTCTATAACGTGAAAACGACTCTTCCTCATCCTCCCCAGTCACCAGACCTCAATCCCATCGAACATTTGTGGGACCATTTGGACCGAAAAATTCGTCAACATGCAATAACAGGAAAACAACAACTGAAACAAATTTTGACGGCTTAAAATCACACCGGAATTTACACGAAAGCTAGCTATTTCGATGAAAGATAGACTTCAGTGTGTTATTCAAGCTAAAGGTGGCCATACAAAGATATTGATTTTTGATTGATACAGAAGCGTCTGCTTCCTCTTCAGAAGCACACCGAGGGCCCTACGGTCTTCTGGCCGGATCTAGCTTCGTGCCACTATACAAAGATGTCCTGGAGTGATACCAAGCCAACGGGGTTACTTTCGTACCCAAGGACATGAACCCCTCCAACGCACCGGAACTAAGGTCCATCGACTATTATGAAGCAGACACTATGAAAACATTCCAAAGAGCTCAAATCTGAGGAAGACATGAGGGAACAGTAGGTTTCTGAAGAAGAAGCTGCAGCCAGATGTTGTACAGAATCTTATGAATAAAGTAAAGCGTTAGGTACGAGCATACGGTTATGGTATCGAAGTTGAATGAAATAAATATGCCAAAACTAATTGATTACTAATAGATCATATTTTATTGTCTGAAAGTTTGAAAAGAATCGGTCAATTAGGTAATTTTCTACAACGTTTCTTCCGTGGTGTAATTTTATGTGGGACACCCTTTACAGAGTTCCCACGCATCATTTGTTCGTTGACTTCAAAGCCGCATATGATACCATCGACCGGAAAAAGCAATGGAAAATTATGTACGAGAACAGCTTCCCAAGTAAGCTCATCAAACTGATTAAATCTACGATGGATGGTACACAGTGCTGTGTTCGGATTTCGGGTGGATTGTCAAGTTCATTCGAATCACACAGAGACGAAGGTGATGGTCTTTCATGTCTGCTGTTCAACATAGCGCTGCAAGGTGTTATGAACCGAGCGGATATCAACACGCGGGGCACGACATTCAACAAATCTAGTCAATTCGTCTGCTTTGCCGATGACATGGATATTATCGGCAGAATGTCTGTGGCGGTGGCTGAACAGTACACCAGACTAAAGCGCAAAGCAGAAATGATTGGGTTAAAGGTAAATACGTCTAAAACAAAGTACACGCTGCCCAGCGGAACTGAGGTCGAACGACGCCGCTTGGGCAGTGGTATACGCAGTGATCGACGGCGATGAGTTTGAGGTAGTCGATGAATTTGTCTACCTTGGCTCACTGGTAACGGCGGACAATGATACCAGCCGTGAGATTCGGAGGCGTATTATCAGCGAAAGTCGTGCTTACTATGGGCTTCACAAGCAATTGCGGTCGAGCAGACTAAGTCCCCGTACAAATAAGTGCACCCTGTACAAGACGCTTATTAGACAATGCTCGAGGAGGACCAGCGAGTGCTCGGAGTTTTCGAACGACGGAGTATGGAGTATGGAGACGGATGAACCATGAACTCGCACAGCTCTATGGCGAATCCGGTGTCCAGAAGGTGGCTAAAGCTGGACGGATACGATGGGCAGGGCATGTTGCAAGAACGCCGGACAACTACCCTGCAAAGATGGTGATCGCCTCAAGCAAAATGGTTAGACCAGGTGGAGCAAGATCAGGCGGAGAGTACTCGGTGTCAGAGGAATTGGAGAGCGGTAGCCCTCAACCGAGTTACATGGAGAAATTTGTTCAACAGGCTTTGTCTTAGGACGGCAAGCCACCTAAGTAAGTAAGTATTTTCGTTTCAACTCTGTGTTTCTTCGATTATTTAGTGGACGGTGATAATAAAGCGAAAACGAAAAATCTCCCGAATAATATTCAATAATTTATTCAGTCCGTGTGTCGTCATTCGCTGCTAATATTATTTAAACAAAACTACTCGGAAATACACATTTACAACAATCCCGTACGTACGGCTATTAAAGTAATAAAGCAGCCACCGTCCGTCTCACAGCTTCCTACCTTCGCTCCTTGTGGTGATGGTGATGATGCCGGGACGACGAAGATGACCGGGAAGATTTGTGGGTCTTGTGACTCTTCTTTTTGTTTTTTTTCTTCTTCTTGGCGTCCCGCTCCGAGCGGGACCTGCTGCGCGATGATCGCTGTGGACTAGCCGACGGGGTTCGACTGCGGCTGCGCTTTCGCTTCGACGCTTTGGTTTTGCTGCTTCTGCTCCGAACGGGAGTCGGACTTCGGCTGCGGGATTTTTTCTTTTTTGATTTTTTGCTCTTGCTGCTTTTGTTGCTTTTGTGTTTTTTGCGGTGCTTTAGCTTGCTGTTGGAACCGGAGCGCGAGCGGGTTCGTGATCGCGATGGACGCCCACGGGCGTCTTCGTCGTCGTCGTTTTCCACCAGAACCACATCATCGTCCGCACTGGATGGCACTCGATTCGAACCGGGGCTCGAGCTTTGCGACGGAATTGAATGAACCGACAGGTCGGACGTGTCATCATCGTGTTCGGTTTCGTGTTCCTCGAATTGGTTCTGCAGCAGTTCGAGACCATTTTTTGCCGGCACGAGAGACCGGAGCGTCGGTGTCGACGGAGGGGACCACTCGGAGTGGGCAACGGGTTCCGGTTCTGGCTCTGGTTCCGGTTCCGGCGTCCCCGCTGCTGGTTGCTGCTGATCGGGAGGTTTCTGCAGCATGCTGAGGAAAGCGTTCGCTTTCCGCTTTCGCTCGAGCTGCAGTTGCTTTTCCTTCGAGATCATTGCCAACCGCTCGCGGGCTGCCACCGCCAGCTTGTCCTTGATGCGGTCTTCCATACGCTTTTGGTCTTTAACGACGCTGTCGACGTCGACGGCCGTCGGCGCGGGTTGTGGGACGTCTTCCAGTGGCGGTGTGCGACTGTTCGGGGTGAAAAGAGAAAAATAAATTACGATCAAGTAACGAAATTTGGAGTTACAGAACGCACCTGATGGGAACTTCCTGGGGCGAATTATTTATCGAAACTGGCGGAGGAGTTTGGCTGTGCTGTTCTTCGGTTTTATCCAGAATTTGTTCTAACTTATCAAACGGTTCAGTGGAAACTTCCCCCTCGGGAACGGGGGATTTACTTTTTTCCTTTTCTGTCGCCGCCGGTTCGTCTGTTTCTTCCTCGTCACCACCCAATTCCTGAACGACGTTGGCTTTGGCACCTTTGCTAGCATCGTCTTTGTTGCTTTTGATCGAAAAGCACACCGCTCCGCCCGGCTTAGTGGCTTGGATTTGGGTTTGCGGAGGTGGTACGGGCTGCGGTGCTGTATTGACCGTTTTGATCCCAATGCTGGGTGTTTCTATCACGGTGCCATTCTCGATTTCCCGAGTGATTGTCACCGGTTCGGGACTTTTCGGACGAACCTCTTCGTACGGGTTGATAAGATAGCGCACGCGGAAAGCATAATACGGATAGAATTCATGCTCCTTTCGTAGGAACAGAAAGCGAGGATCGTTTTTCGTTCGCAAAGCGTCCTCAAAGCTGTAGCCATTCTTGGCCACATACGTGGCCGTTTTTTCGATCACGTGCTGGAAAATTTCCGGTGGAAGCAACCCGCTGAAAACTATCTCCTTCCGCGGAACCGACTGTTCCGGCTCGGTGGCGTTCTTTGTTTCCGCTTCACTTGCACTGTCTTCGCTGTCGGAATCGTATTGCACTAGACCAGCCAAACCAGCCGAGACCTTCGCCACCTCAGCGCTTTTCTCCTCGAGCCGATACTCGAACTCACTGCTAAGCGCGGTCAGCTGTGTTGGATCGGTCGGTTCCGGCGAACACTTCTGCTGGTCCGATTCCGAGTCGTCAGCTTTAGTGGGAATCGGAGCGCCGGTAATTTTACTGATCAACTGCGTGTAGGCGCAATCCACCGATGGTTTGTACTTGATGGTAGGAATTATCAGTTTTGGTTTTACAGGACTAACTTCTGCCGGAACTTCTTCCGCTGTCTCGTCTGCTGCTGGGTTGGCTTCTGTAAAATAATAAGTTTTTCTAGAAAACAGCTAATTTTGAACTTTTTATCACCGACCTTCCTCGGGAACCTCTTCCGGATATCGATTTGTTTTGATGGCCATCAGTACGTGACGGTAGTAGCGATACAATCGCCCGCCAGGGTTCAGGAAGTCGAACTGTGGATTGGCAGCTTGTTTCGCTCGCAGCAAAATTTCCATCTGCGAGTCCTGGGAAGCGATAAACTTAGCGGTCTTTTCGACGATGGCATGCTCTTTCATTGTTTCTGGCAGTTCGACGAGATCCGACGGAATCTCGAAATTGGCCGGAGCAACGAACGGAGGATCTAGGCTGTTCTCGTCTTCGACGCTGTCGGCACTTATTAATGGATCGGCAGGAGCCGGACCGACCATGGCGGCGCCATCCACCGATGCAGCTGCATCGTAATCAAAACCGATTTCGGCTCCACTGGCGGCCTGTCGTTTGGCAGCCTCCTCTGAGAACCAAAAAATAGATATTTTTGAACTCATTTTTCAGTCTGATAGAAGGATTCTACTCACCCTGATAGATTTCCTCCTCGACTTCATTCGCGTACAGACTGTGGTACCGTTCCTCCTCGCACAACTGCTCCGCCCGTTGCTCGGCCGGCGACAGGCAGTCCACCCGGTTCCCGTAGCCTCCGATCGGTGGTTCGTGCTGGCTCAGATCATGCAGCGCACCCCTGGCGTCGTATCTGCGTGTCGAAATCATTTATGGAAGAGAGCAAAGAAAGGAAAGAAACAAAACCGAACCAGATTAGTCGATCCCCGCGAAACGAAAGCTTTAATTCAGCGTGTTTGGTGAGCTGAAAACGGAACGCCGGTTCGGTTTACGCGATGAAACCTCCGGCGCTTTGCGCTCAAATCACCATCCTCCAAACGGCAACAGTGCCGGAAGCTTCTCCCGCCAACCGAAACCGGCGAGAAACGCAAAATCATAAACATGTTGTAAAAATACTAAAATCAAATTACCACTTATACATACCACAGCCGCGCTGAAGTCGAGCATTTTTATTTGAGACGAACCTGAACTATACGGAAAAGAATCTGCGTTTTTGTTCTAGACATGATCAGCAGTTTAAAAAAATTTAATAGTCGAAGGGCAAATTATCCGGATCTCAGTATACTGCCACAGCTGCTGGCTGATTCGATGCTTTCACTTCCCTTCTCCGACCAATCCTATCCGAATCAATGACATCAATCAAAAGGGAAAATGTGCGTACGGTTCAACGGATGATCCGCGGCTAGAGAGCTAAATAGAAACGGAGGCCCATGCCGTGGCCGCCATCAAGCTTACTTCGTATTTTAAGCGTTTTATAATTTTTCAATTTATTTGTAAAATATTAGCATTACTTAATCATATTGAAGAATTTAAATGGTTTATCTTTTTAAACATTTATCCTGTCAATTGCTATTAAGGTACAGCTTTACAGCTTCCGCAGAGCCAACCGGATGCCGGAACCAAACCTGAAAACCTGTCTCAAAAGAAAACCGAACTGCCTAAGTTTTCGAATTCCGTTTTCCACTTTATCTAAAAAGTAAAAACGAATTCGCAAACCAAACAGGAATTTGCGCTACTTCCAGAAGCTATGAATCAACAACGGGTTAAGGTAGTGAAATTATTTAGCAATTCTTTTTTTTTTCGATTCGATTTGATTTGATTGTGGCGGAAAGTAAGGAAGGAAATTATTAACCTGTCTATCTTCAACTGATTGTCGCCCATCCACGGTATCAGATGACGGCCCTGATCGATGAAGCGCGCCTTGTCGTCGTCCCGGAAGACCTTGCACGAGTAACCGAACACCAGCAGGTCGGCAAAGTTGTCCTGACCGTACGGGTGATGGTGGTTATGATGGTGCAGTCCCATACCGATCGTTTTGCGCAGGATGCCCGATTCGCCATTGTTCAATCCTGTGTAGCCGCCGCTGCTGCTGCTGCTGCCGCCGCCGCTGGCGGGACCACCACCCGGTCCAGAGTTCATTTTGTTATTCACAAATCACACCTAGCAGTATATGTCACACCCCGTTCTCTAGCTCCCAAGCCACTTCTCAATGCGCAATGTTCGCTGATACCGGTCGTCGGTTGCTCATGTTCCGAACGCATCGGAAACTCACTGACCATTCATATAAGACTAGCTTCCGACTAATTTTTAATCTTGAAAAAACACACCGAAACTCATATGTGGTCTGGAAACTTTACGCGCAGTCTGTTAAACTGCTCTTGATCTATTAAACCTTTACACTTTAGCTAATGAAAATGCAATTTTTAACCCGAAAAACGTGAATTTAGGAATTTTCGCAAACTTTGCACAATGCTAATTTTAGAAGTAGAAAAATGGCTGTCCTGTTTTTGACAGCGCGCGTAGGTGTGCGTGCATTTCCCGGGAACCGCTAAATTGCTAAACCGGTTCAACTATATATGTGAAATTTGCCTCCTGGGCATGAATATAATTCACGGCTGTTTGCATACTGCGTAACACAAAACTTGTGTAACTTTATCTTGCTATTTTTTCAAAGCCACACCATTAACCAATGGAACATAAAAACTCTACCGTAAGTCGGGGGACATCAGAAACAATGCCCAAGGAACAAACCGGCAGCACTTGAATGAGCCGATGTGGAATAAGTGCTGTGCTGTAGCATCCGATGCTGAACAAGCGACATTGCTGAAATACGTCTTATCTAATATTTTTTCCAGCTTCTAATCAACATCTACGCCAAAAACCTTCTATCTAGAAGACTGACAACTCTGCCAAGAGACGGTAACAGCAATGCTATCTACCGAGTTAAGGTTGAACTAACACATAACTTACTTACTTAATCAGCTTCAGGCCGTGGTTTCTTCTGCTGTACGAAGAAGTCGTCTCCATTCCACTCGGTCCATGGCCGTAATTCGCCAGCAACGTGTTCTGCGTAGGGTTCGCAGGTCGCCTTCCACTTGATCGATCCATCTTGCTCGCTGCGCGTCCCACCGTCTCATTCGAGTCGGATCATTTTTGAGAACTCTTTTAACCGGGCTGTCATCCGACATCCTTACGACGTTCCCAGCCCATCGCAGACGACCGATTTTTGCGCAGTGAGCGATGGGTAGTTCTCTAATGTCGAATTTGTTTATTCAATCCGGATTGGAACTGGATGAACTTTTTGTGTAAATTTGCTTCTATCTAACAGATAAAATTCATCCAGTTTCAACCCGGATTGAATAAACATAAGCAGCTGATGCAGATACACGAACTCTTCTGCCACCTCAATTTCATCACCGTCTAAATGAATCCGGGGAGGGAGCCCAGGTAACCAATAAACATTTCCAATGCAATTTTAATGCAAGCCAATAAGCATTTAAGTTGCCCTAAATGCTACTTAAATGCTATTTTGGCAAAATATGCGGCTACTTTACTGCTAGCCCGCTAAAGGCCCAGACACAATGCGTACGGATTTTACTACGTTGCGGTAATTTGACAGAAAACGCATGTAAAAACTGTCAAATTGCCCAAGTAACAATTTCAGGCTGATCAAACGCTTTTATAGCTGATTTTATTCAACCTGTGGCTGATCTGTGGTGTAGGTTTAGAAATGAAAACCCTTTTTCAGCTCTTAAACATCTAA